>NC_086454.1:54993654-55348654 GCF_028390025.1 Pseudophryne corroboree
TATGTGTCCTGGGTGACATTAGCCCTAGATACTGAGGCCCTCCTCAGGCACTCTCATAGCTGAGGCGCTGCCCAAGGCCCTCTGATAGCCGACGCGCTACAATAGTTGATGCACCACACAGTCTTCCATAGCTGAAGCACTGCACAGTCTCTTCCATAGCTGAAGCACTGCACAGTCTCTACCATAGCTGAAGCACTGCACAGTCTCTTCCATAGCTGAAGCACTGCACAGTCTCTTCCATAGCTGTGCACTGCACAGTCTCTTCCATAGCTGAAGCACTGCACAGTCTCTTCCATAGCTGAAGCACTGCACAGTCTATTACATAGCTGAAGCACTGCACAGTCTCTTCCATAGCTGAAGCACTGCACAGTCTCTTCCATAGCTGAAGCACTACACAGTCTCTTCCATAGCTGAAGCACTGCACAGTCTCTTCCATAGCTGAAGCACTACACAGTTGCTCCCATTCCTAAAGCATTGCGCACTTTCATCCCTGAAGCACTGTCCAGGCGCGGGATGCAGTCAATTTACCGACAATCAAAATCCCGACAGTAATTGACCGATGGTCAAAATCCCGACATGGGCCCTCATTCCGAGTTGTTCGCTCACAAGCTGCTTTTAGCAGCATTGCACACGCTAAGCCGCCGCCTACTGGGAGTGAATCTTAGCTTATCAAAATTGCGAACGAAAGATTCTCAAAATTGCGAATAGAAATTTCTTAGCAGTTTCTGAGTAGTTCGAGACTTACTCCTACACTGCGATCAGTTCAGTCAGTTTCGTTCCTGGTTTGACGTCACAAACACACCCAGCGTTCATCCAGACACTCCCCTGTTTCTCCAGCCACTCCCGCGTTTTTCCCAGAAACGGTAGCGTTTTTTCACACACTCCCATAAAACGGCCAGTTTCCGCCCAGAAACACCCACTTCCTGTCAATCACACTCCGATCACCAGAACGAAGAAAAAACCTTGTTATGCCATGAGTAAAATACCAAACTTCTTAGCAAATTTACTTGGCTCAGTCGCACTGCGAACATTGCGCATGCGCAATTAGCGGAAAATCGCTGCGATGCGAAAAAAAATAACGAGCGAACAACTCGGAATGAGGGCCCTGGTCAAAATTCCGACGTGTAAAATACCGACAAGGTCAAAATACCAACATGTAAAATGTCGACAGGTCAAAATGCCGACATGAGTTTTTCATTGAAACCGACTTGTTCATACTTTACCATCCCAGTGGACCTGGAGGGGGAGTATAATAGCAGTGAGCCATGCGAGGGGATGTGGTACACTTATATGGTGTCCATGTCGACCTATGTCAACATAAACACCAAAAAACCTCATGTCAGCATTTTGACCTGTCAACATTTTACATGTCGGTATTTTGACCTTGTCGGTATTTTAAATGTCGGTATTTTGACCATGTTGGTATTTTGACCTTGACGGGATTTTGACCACCGGTCAATTGCTGTCGGGATTTCGACCATCGGGATTTTGATTGTAGGTACTTCATACCGATCCCCCAGGCGCTCCCTTAGATGAAGCACTGTCCAGGCTCTCACTTAGCTGAAGCACTGCCCAGACGCTCATATACAGTAACTGGACCTTTGCACAGACGCTTCCATAGCTAAGGCGCTGCTGGCCACTACAGTGTGTCATAATGGCAGATTCACAATGCTGCACTTATAGGTGCATATTTACGCATATATATAGGTAAGCAAAATCTTTAAGAGGTGAATTAATCCTTTATATATTTTCTTTTACGTCCTAGAGGATACTGGGGTCCATTTAGTACCATGGGGTATACACGGGTCCACTAGGAGCCATGGGCACTTTAAGAATTTGATAGTGTGGGCTGGCTCCTCCCTCTATGCCCCTCCTACCAGACTCAGTTTAGAAAATGTGCCCAGAGTAGCCGGTCACAGCTAGGGGAGCTCCATAGGTGTTTTTCTAGTTTTATTATTTTCATTAGAGTTTAGGCACAGGGAGGCTGCTGGCAACAGCTTCCCTGTTTGTGGGAGTTAGGGGGGGAGTAGTGTCCAACCCTGAGGTTAATGGCCACTATCTCCGCTGACAGGACACTGAGATCCTGAGGGTGATGATTGTTAGCCACCCGAGGCGATCGCTCACTCCTGTAGCATGCTGCCACCCCCTAACAGAGCCAGAAGATTCCGGTGGCGAGTGAGTCATCGGCGACCCAACAAGCGGGGAGCCGGGGTGAATGACAGTTACTGGGTAAGAGTGCAGTATTATCTGTGTAACCTATTAAGGTACACAGTCAGCGCCAGGTTAGTTATACTACTTAGTTGGGCGCTGTGTGTGTGCTGGCTCTGAGCTCTGTGTTTCTCTGAAGGTACCTGGGGAGGAAACTGTGTCTGACATTTTCCTGTGTGTGTGTGTGTGTGTGTGTGTGTGTGTGTTTGTGTGTGTGGTGTATGTTTTCTCACATAGCCATGTCCAGGGACTCTGTGTCTTATGCTGCAGAGGACATTTCTTCCCCAGAGGAATCCATTCCATGTAGCCAGGAATGTTATGTATTGTCTCAGATTCCTATTACTGACCCAGAATGGCTGACTTCTATTAAGGGTATGATCTCTCAGATTTCTACTAGGGTAGCGCATACTGAGACTGAAACTCAGGTTTTAAAGAATTATATGGCTGTTTGGTCAGGCTCTGTACCTGTTCCTTCTAAGACCCCTAGCATATACCCGAAAAAACGTGCACTTGTCCAGATTATGCAAGATGACACGGATACCGACTCTGACACGGCAGACGGTGATGGGGATGTGCTGAGGGTGGCGGCATCCCTGGATAAGGGGGAGCAGCTCATGACTGAGGCCATTAGAGATGTGTTAAACATTACTTACACACCACCTGAGCAGGTTGAGGAGACTTACTTCACAGACAATAAGAAAGCTTTGCTAACCTTCCCTGCATCTAAAGAATTAAATGCTTTATTTGAGAAATCCTGGGAAACCCCAGACAAAAAATTCCAGATCCCCAAGATGGTTCTGGTTGCTTTTCCCTTCCCTGAGGGGGATAGAAAAAGATGGGAAAACCCACCTATAGTTGACGCATCTGTCTCCAGACTGTCAAAAAAGGTGGCTTTACCTGTCCCTGGATCTACCGCGTTAAAAGAACCGGCTGATCATAAGATTGACTTTACGCTCAAATCCATGTACACTGCTTCAGGGGTGGCGTTAAGGCCTACTATTGCCTGTGCATGGATCTCAAAAGCTATAGTAAAGTGGTCAGGCACATTACTAGAGGACTTTGATACAATGGATAGAAGTGACATTGTACTGTTTTTACGTAACATACATGATTCTGCGGGATTCATGGCAGAATCTATGCAGGGCCTGGGTACGCTGAATGCAAGGATATCTTCCAAGTCTGTCTCAGCTCACGGGGGACTCTGGCTACGCCAATGGTCAGCAGACACAGAATCCAGGAGAAGTGTGGAGAACCTACCCTACAAAGGTCAGGCTCTATTTGGGGAAGCGTTGGATGCGTGGATTTCCATGGCAACCGCGGGTAGGTCACCTTTTCTTCCCTCAGCTACGCCTTCCACAAGAAACCCTTTTCTTCATCTGCATCGCAATCCTTTCGGACCGCTAAGACAAAAAAGTCCAAGCCTCCTACCACCTTCTTTAGAGGTGGGCGTACAAAATCTAAAGAGCCTACAACCGCAGGCTCCCAGGATCAGAAGCCTGCTTCTGGTTCCTCAAAATCCTTAGCATGACTGTGGACCGCACAGCCTGGAGGACGGACTGGTGGGTGCGAGGCTCAGACGTTTCAGCCACGTCTGGGTGTCGTCCGGCCTGGATTCCTGGGTACAGGATATGGTGTCCTGGGGGTACAGACTGGAGTTTTAAGAACTCCCGCCTCACTGGTTCTTCAAATCAGGCTTGCCAGATCTACTGACAGGGCTATCCTACAGGAAGCCATCCAAAAATTGGAAAAAATCAGAGGTCATTGTTCCAATTCCACCTCAAATGCAACACATGGGTTACTATTCAAACCTTTTCGTGGTACTGAAACTGTATGGTTCGGTCAGACCGATTTTGAACTTGAAATCGTTAAACACTTATCTGCGGAAGGTCAAGTTCATAATGAAGTCTCTGAGAGCGGTGATCTCAGGTCTGGAGGAGGGAGAGTTTCTGGTATCCCTGGATATCAAGGATGCGTACCTCCACATTCCGATTTGGCTGCCGCACCAGGCTTATCTCGGATTTGCACTGTTAGACAGTCACTATCAGTTTCAGTCACTACCATTCGGTCTCTCCACGGCACCGAGGGTATTCACCAAGGTGATGGCAGAGATGATGGTTCTCCTTCACAGCCAGGGAGTGAACATAATTCCATATCTGGACGATCTGATAAAGGCATCGACCAGGGAGACATTGTTGCAGTCCATTGCTCTAACGACTCATCTGCTCAGGGAACATGGTTGGATCCTGAACTTTCCAAAGTCACATTTGGAGCCGACAAGAAGATTGTCTTTCCTGGGGATGATCCTCGACACGGAAGTGCAGAGGGTGTTTCTACTGGAGGAAAAAGTGTTGGTGATACAAACAATGGTCCGGGATGTCCTGAAGCTAGCCCGGGTTTTGGTTCATCAGTGCATTCGCCTTCTGGCGAAGATGGTTGCCTCCTACGAGGCTCTACAATACGGAAGATTTCATGCTCGATCCTTCCAACTAGATCTCCTAGACAGGTGGTCGGGTTCTCATCTACATATGCACCTGAGCCTGTCGCTGAAAGCAAGGATTTCACTCCTCTAGTGGCTGCAAATATCTCACCTTCTGGAGGGCCGCAGGTTCGCGATTCAGGACTGGATCCTGCTAACCATGGATGCAAGCCTCTTGGGATGGGGCGCAGTCACTTAAGGGGAAACCTTCCAAGGAAGGTGGTCAAGTCTGGAATCCAGTCTTATAATAAACATTCTGGAACTAAGAGCCGTGTACAATGATCTTCTCCAAGCGGCAAATCTTCTGCGAGTTCGAGCCATTCAAGTGCAGTCGGACAATGTAACGATGGTGGCCTACATAAACCGACAGGGCAGAACGAAGAGCAGAGCTGCAATGTCAGAGGTAACAAGAATCATCCTCTGGGCAGAAAAACATGCGCTGCCACTGTCAGCAATTTTCATTCCGGGAGTGGACAACTGGGAAGCGGACTTCCTCAGCAGACACGATCTCCATCCGGGAGAGTGGGGCTTCCATCCAGAGGTGTTCACGGAGGTGACAAATCTTTGGGGGGGTTTCTCAAATAAACATGATGGCCTCCCGCCTCAACAAGAAGCTTCGGAGGTATTGTTCCAGGTCAAGAGACCCGCAAGCAATGGCGGTGGACGTCCTCATGACTCCGTGGGTGTTCCAGTCGGTGTACGTGTTTCCTCCACTTCCACTCATTCCAAGGATTCTAAAGCTCATAAGGAGAACAAGAGTTCAGCCAATCCTCATTGCTCCGGACTGGCCAAGAAGGGCTTGGTACTTGGATCTTCTGGGTCTACTGCTGGAAGATCCAAGGCCTCTTCCTCTTCAGGAGGACCTGCTACAACAGGGTCCGTTCACTTATCAAGACTTACTGCGGCTACGTTTGACGGCATGGAGGTTGAATGCCAGATATTAGCTCGGAAGGGCATTCCGAACAAGGTTATTCCTACCCTGATACAGGCTAGGAAAGGAGTAACATCTAAACATTACCATCACATTTGGACAAAAATGTGTCTCTTGGTGTGAATCCAAGAGGTTTCCTACGGTGGAGTTTCAACTGGGACAATTTCTCCTCTTCCTGCAAGCAGGTGTGGATAGGTGCCTGAGGTTGGGATCTGTAAAGGTCCAGATTTCGGACTTATCCATTTTCTTCCAGAAACAGCTAGCTTCCCTCCCTGAGGTTCAGACTTTTTTGAACGGAGTTCTGCACATCCAGCCTCCCCTTTGTGCCACCTACGGCACCCTGGGATCTTAACGTGGTGTTACAGTTCCTCCAATTGGATTGGTTCGAGCCTCTATAGGAGGTTGAGGTCAAGTTTCTCACGTGGAAGGCTGTCACTCTGTTGGCCTTAGCTTCTGCTAAATGTGTGTCGGAGCTGAGGGCTTTGTCTTGTAAAAGCCCCTACTTGATCTTCCATGAAGATAGAGGTGAGCTACGGACACGTCAGTAATTCCTTCCAAAAGTTGTGTTGGCTTTTCATATCAACCAACCTATTGTGGTGCCAGTTGCTACTGCCTCCTCAATTCCGTCAAAGTTCTTGGATGTTGTAAGGGCTCTGAAAATCTATGTGAAGAGGACTACTCATCACAGAAAATCAGACTCTCTGTTTATCCTGTATGATCCCAAGAAACCTGGGTGTCCTGCTTCTAAGCAGATGTTCTCTCGCTGGATTAGGTCCACTATCCAGCATGCGTATTCTATGACAGCATTGCTGTGTCCAAAATCTGTTAAGGCCACTATACTCGTAAGGTGGGTTCTTCCTGGGCAGCTGCCCGAGGTGTTTCGGCTTTACAGCTTTGCGGAATGGCTACTTGGTCTGGGTCGAACACGTTTGCAAAATTCTACAGGTTCGATACTTTGGTCTCTGAGGACCTAAAGCAGGGCCGTAACTAGGTGTGTGCGTAGGGGGCACCACACATAGTGCTGCAGGGTAGGGGGCGTTGTTGGCGGCACTTGGCAATTATCTGTTTTTAATTACTTTCACTTGTAGATTCCACCCTTTTTGAAGTCCAGCATCTTCTGACCACCCCTGTCTCCTACCCTGACCCAGGGCTGTAACTAGCAGCGTACTAGTGCCACGGTGCCTTGCCCACAGCGCAAATGCTCTGTGGGCGCAATACCGCCAGCAGAATCCGCACAACCGCGCTCCTGCCGCTGTTGCCCCTGCCACTATCAATCAAACACCTGTGACAATCCGTTCCTCTGCCTGGCCGGCCGCCCTCCAGTACACCAACCTGGCAATCTGCTTTCCTGCTTGCCCCTGCCGGAAAGTGAGGGAGGGTCCAGGTCCTGCTAGCTGCCAGCTACTGCTCACAGCAGCAGAACAATTAGAGGAGAGAGGCACCGGGGGCAGCATCTTTAAGGAGAACACAGAAGGTCGGGTAATTAAGTTTGCCCCCTCTGCCTGGCTGCACAGTGAGTGAGTGTGTGTGTGTGTGTGTGTGTGTGTGTGTGCGTTCGTGCGTGTGTGTGTGTGTGTGCGTTCGTGCATGGAGAGAGAGAGAGAAAGAAGAAAGGGGGCTCTACCTGCTGCAGTAGGTTTACCTGGTGCAATGTATAAAAAGAGAGGGGCTCTTCCTGGTGCAGTAGGTCTACAGTACCTTGTGCAATGCATAAAAAGAAAGGGGCTCTACCTGGTGCAATGTATAAAAGGAAATGGGGCTCTACCTGCTGCAGTATGTAAAAGGTGGTGCTACCTGGCGCAGTGTGTTTAACGGGGCTCTAAGTGGTGCAGTGTGTAAAAGGTGGCTCTACCTGCCGTAATGTGTAAAAGGGAAGACTACCTGCCGTAATGTGTAAAAGGGAAGACTACCTGCCGTAATGTGTAAAAGGGGGCTTTACCTGGCATAATATGTGATAGGGGCTCTACCTGGAGTAATGTGTAAAATGGGGTTCTACCTGGTGTATTTTCTGATGGCTTCTACCTGGCGTAATGTGTAACATTGGCTCTACCTCGTGTAATGTGTAAAAGGTGCTCTACCTGGTGTAATGTGTGTAAGTGGTACTACTGTGCACCGTAATTTGAATAAGAGACTACTGTACAGTGTAATATGAATTGGTATTATTTTGTGGCCACTCCCCTTCCCTATTAAGCTATGCCCCTTCATTTTTTATGCATGCCTACGGCGAGGACTGGCCCTGTTCTACATATGGGGGGGGGGGTGGCGCCGAAGCTGTTTCTTGCACACAGCGCTAAAATGTCTAGTTACGGCACTGACCTAAAGTTTGGTCAATCAGTAGCGCAGGAGCCTCCGCGCTCTCCCTCCCATTCTGGAAGCTTTGGTACATCCCCATGGTACTAACGTGGACCCCAGCATCCTCTAGGACGTAAGAGAAAATAGGATAAATCCTTATCTCGTAGTCCGTAGAGGATGCTGGGCGCCCACCCAGCGCTTCGTTATCCTGCAGTGGTTACTTGATTCAGTACTGCTTTGTTCTTAGTTAAGTACTGCACTGTTACTTGGTTCAGTAACGTTACTCAGCTGTTGCTGAGTTTTTAAGCTTGTTTGCTTGGTTTGCCTTGTCTGTGTGAGCTGGTGTTAATCTCGCCACTATCTGTGTAAAATTCTTCTTTCGAAGTTGTCCGTCTCCTCGGGCACAGTTTCTAGACTGAGTCTGGTAGGAGGGGCATAGAGGGAGGAGCCAGCCCACACTATTAAACTCCTAAAGTGCCCATGGCTCCTAGTGGACCCATCTATACCCCATGGTACTAATGTGGACCCCAGCATCCTCTACGGACTACGAGAAAAGGATTTACCGGTAGGTAATTAAAATCCTATTTTTTCTTGCACCTATGAAGGCTGTGAGAAAAATGTGACTGTCACGCCTGATCAGACTAAGAATTGAATTGCTTTGATAAGATGCCCATTACTATAGACTGCTCAGTGGGGGGTGCAAGGTACAATTGAATTCCCCCCAATGACTCCTTTGCGGATGCACGCAAGAGAACAGTTTTTGTAGGAGCGTCGTGGCAGTGCCCTGGGCATGTAGCCAAAGTTCTGTGCCTTTCTGAAGTGTGGTATGGTTAAGGATGCAGATGGACAAACAATGGGTGCTGTGCAGGAGCGTATTGACGCCTGAAAAGGCCCATGAGCAGTGGGGCTCCCTCCTTTGAGCATATCCTACCTTTTGCCGGCATTGCAATTCCCCCTCCACCAGGGTGCCATCTGCCCTGTGATATTGGGGAAGATGGCGCTTGCGTACATGATGACAAAGACTCTGGTACTGTGTCAGTCTTTTCTCTCACTGTGTGGAGCCATCTTTTCAAAAAATGTTACTGTGAAGATGGTGCTGAGGAGGTGGGGGAACCCGATTGTCAGCACCATGTAGTAATGCCCTGAGTGAATGCGCACACCCTGCTGGTGTAAATATGCCTGTGTTGCTATTTGCATGAAGCCGTGCAGATCCTCAATCTGACACTGCGGCCATCCGGTTCCAAATAGATATTTTTTTTGCATAAAGCATTGCTATTGTCAAGATCTAGTTGTGTAGCATTTAGTGGAATTCCAGTCTAATATCCATGTTGTCAAATCAAACACTATAAGTATACACAGCATGGTGCATGCATGACACAAGCAGGTCCCAACAGAGGCAGAACTCTGGGAGGCAATGGAGTCATCTGCCGCCGGGCTCCTGCTCTGAAGGGGGGCACCTCTCCTCCCATTCTGTGACACCAATGAATTAAGTTAATTGATAGCTGCCGCTATCTTTTCAGTGGCCAACTTCCTCACTGGTCCCTGCACCTTACAAATCTCACCCTTTTTATTATACTGTAGATACACATTTTACAAGTGTCATACCCAGGATTAGAAACCATGACCTATTACACGGGAAGCAGACACCTTACTGATGAAGCTGTTTGCTCCTGTATAGGAAATATGAGAATTCTAACTATATGAAGATACTTCTCTGACAATTACACATAACTTCATATAGTTAGAATTCTCATGCTTCCTCTACAGGAGCAAATAACTCCATCAGTAAAGTGTCTGCTGTCAGTGTAACAGGTCATGGGTCCTAATCCTGGGTATGACTGCTAAGAAATGTGTGATTTAAAATAAACAACAATTAAATGTATAAATACAGTATATAATTTTTGTCAGAACACTACACACACACACACACACACACACACACACACACACACACACACACACACACACACACACACACACACACACACACACACACACATATTTATCTTAATATAGGAAATAGGGGGGGCACCAATATTGACCTTGCCTCCGGGCAACTGGGACGAACTTACGCCACTGGGTCCCAATATGTTAGGTGAACAACCTATACTGTACATAGCAATCTATATGGTTTGTCATAGAATATTCTCTGTATATGGACAATAGAGAAGCAGCCCATTCAGTCATATCTAATAGTTGGCAGCCTCTTGTAGGACTCAATATAGGACAATCCCTGTGTCAGTACTACAGACCTCCGCCTTACCTGTCTGTCCCTTATGCTGGAGATAAAACCCTTCCTTTTAGATACAGAGTAGTCATGTGACCCCAGGGAACCCTGGCTTTAAATTTCCAGCAGGTTATCGCCGTCTGTGTTTTATACTGAACAAAATAGAGAAATATTTAAACATATACTTGTGGAAATTATCACTTACAGTTTCCCAAAAACAATCATTGCAGTTTTTCATAGGTCTTCATTCAGTGACTTATAAACATACTTGCCTACTCTCCCGGAATGGCCGGGAGGCTCCCGAAAATCGGGTGACCCTCCCGGCCCCATGGAAGAGCAGGCAAGTCTCCCGATTCGCGGGGTCCCCCCTGCCCTTCCGCCCACTTAGTGTGTAAAGTGGGCGGTCCGGGCAGTCGATGACGCGATTCTGCAAGAATCGCGTCATCATAGCCACGCCCCCTGCAGTGTAATGCCGGTGATCGCGGCATTACAGAGCGGGGGTGTGGCTTAAAGGAGGCATCATCGTGACCCTGCCTTTGCTCCACCCCTGCCCACCCTTGCTCCGCCCCCATCCCGCCTCCGGTCCACCCCTTCCTCTTCGTCACAGCCTCCCCTGCCTGCCCTCTGTGCCGACCTGGCTGCTCTCTCCCGCAGAGAGCAGCCAGAATGTCGGTAACTATGCTTATAAATGTGACAAAATGTAACTGATAAAGGTTTAAAGCACAATCACCTGTTGCTGCTGAGTGATGTAGTCCTTTAATATGGGCATTTAATAAACGATAATAAAACTGCATCTTAAATACAAGACGATTGTTAATAGTTGTAAATTCAGGGCTCAGTCATATTAGAATTAGAAATTAAATAATTCTTACAATGGTACTACTATCCCTTTTAGACTCTAATCCATGCTTACCTGCACTCCCGGAATGGACTCTGGATTTTGGAGGTGATGTTCCGACTCACAGGAGTGTGCCCAACCTTCCTGGGTGTGGTTCATCAAATCGACAGTGTCTAGGTCGACAATGTTTAGGTCGACCACTATAGGTCGACAGTCACTAGGTCGACATGGATGGAAGGTCGACAGGGTTTCTAGGTCGACATGTGCTAGGTCGACAGGTCTAAAGGTCGACATGAGTTTTTCACAATTTTTTTCTTTTTTTGAATTTTTTCATACTTAACGATCCACGTGGACTACGATTGGAACGGTAAAGGGTGCCGAGCGAAGCGGTAGCGGAGTGAAGGCACCATGCCCGAAGCATGGCGAGCGAAGCGAGCCATGCGAGGGGACGCGGTGCACTAATTTGGGATCCCGGTCACTCTACGAAGAAAACGACACCAAAAAAAAAAACCTCATGTCGACCTAGAAACCCTGTCGACCTACCATCCATGTCGACCTAGTGACTGTCGACCTATAGTGGTCGACCTAAACATTGTCGACCTAGACACTGTCGATCTTCAGACCGGATCCCTTCCTGCATCCCATTTACAGCTCCTGGAACTCCCCCCCCCCCCCCCCCCCTACACGATCTCCAAGAGGGCACCATTTAAAAGTAAGTGTGCTTCAATTCCTCTCTTGTGACTTATCCTACTGCTGCTTCATGAAGAAATATTTACATACAGTATAATATATTTCTCTTATGTCCTAGAGGATGCTGGGGTCCACATAAGTACCATGGGTATAGACGGGTCCACCAGGAGCCATTGGCACTTTACGAGTTTCAGAGTGTGGGCTGGCTCCTCCCTCTATGCCCCCCCTACCAGACTCAGTCTAGAAAATGTGCATGGAGGAGTCGGTCACAGCAAGGGGAGCTCTCCAGAGCTTTTCTAGTAAAAAGTTACTTTAGAGTTTTTTTATTTTACAGGGAGGCTTCTGGCAACAGACTCCCTGCTTCGTGGGACTAAGGGGGGGGGGGGAGTAGTGTCCGCCCTGCGGGGTCTGAGCCACTATCTCCGCTGACAGGACACTGAGCTCCTGAGGGGATCGATCGTTCCCCACCACAGGGGATCGCTCACCCCAGCAGCATGCCGCCACCCCCTTACAGAGCCAGAAAATTGGTGGCGAGTGAATCACTGATCCCCCTAGCAAGCGGGGGGCCAGTGTGAAAATGGCAACAGGGTAGGGAGCGCAGTACTAACTGCGCTCCGGGGCTCAGCGGTACATAGTGCGGCGCTGTGAGGGGCGCCCTGAGCCAGTGCCTACACCCTACACTGGTCACACAGCCTGTTGGGGTCCCAGGATCTCTGCCAGTATAATTCCTCAGGCCAGTATAATCCTATGAAGAGCGGGAAGACAGCGCCATTTTGGGGGCGGAGCTTCTCAGATCGGACCCAGCAGCGTTCAGCGCCATTTTCCTGCCAGCACAACGCTGTCAGTGAAGAGCAAGTCCCTCCAGAACAACTCCAGTTATCTCTCACAGTATCGGGGGGTTGTAGAAAGGGGGGGGGAGGCTGTATACAGGCTGTGTAACCTATTAAAGTGCACAGTCAGCGCTGATGGGGGGTCTCACTTTACCTAAAAAGCGCTGTGTGTGGGTTGGCTCCAATCTCTCTGTCTCTCTTGCCATTCTTGGGGGTGAAACTCTGTCTGTCCTCCCCTGTGTGTGTGTGTGTGGAGTGTCTGTGGCCTCCATTAAGATATGTCCAGGGACTCTGTGTCATATGCTGCAGAGGATATGTTCTCTCAGGATTATCTCATTCCATGTAATCAGGATTGGACTGTTTTAGCACAGATACCAGCAAGGGAGCCTGAGTGCTTATCCTCTATCAAATCTATAATTTCTCAGATTTCTACTAGGGTTGCACGGAATGAGTTGGCAACTCAGGCTTTACAGAACTCTATGGCAGTCTGGCCCAGATTTTTTACCTCATGGTCCCTAGCTGTATATTCTCAAAAACGTGCTCTTGCACTGATTATGCAAGATGACACGAATACCGATTCTGACACTGGGGACGGTGATGGGGATGTGTTGTGGGGGCACCATCTCTTGCAAAAAGGGGTGCAGTTGATAATAGAGGCCATTAGGGATGTGTTGAATATTATTGATACAACACCTGTGCAGGTTGAGGAGGCTTACTTCACTGAAAATAAGAAAGCCTTGCTAACCTTCCCTGCGTCAAAAGAATTAAATGCTATTTTTGAAAAAGCTTGGGAAAACCCTGAGAAAAAATTCCAGATCCCTAAAAGGGTCCGGGTGGCGTTTCCTTTCCCTGTATCCAGACTCTCAAAAAAGGTGGTTTTATCTGTTCCAGGATCCACCGCCTTGAAAGAGGCGGCTGATCGTAAAATTGATAATACGCTCAAATCCATGTACAAGGCTTCAGGGGCTATACTATTGCCAGTGCTTGGATTGCCAAAGCTATAGTAAAGTGGTAAGGCACATTCCTTGAGGAGTTGGATACTATGGATAAATCTGATTTTTAATTGTTTTTGCATAACATTCAGGATTCGGCAGGATTTCTGGTAGAATCCATGAAAGACCTGGGTTCCATGGCTGCAGGAATTTCTTCCATGTCTGTCTCAGCTCGTCGAGGACTGTGGCTGCGACAGTGGTCTGCCGACACGGAATCCAGGTGAAGTGTGGAGAACCTACCCTATACAGGTCAGGCTCTCTTTGGGGAAGTGTTGGATGCGTGGATCTCCACGGCTACAGCGGGTAAGTCACCCTTTCTTCCCTCAGCTGCACCTGCTACAAAGAATCCCTTTTCTTCAACTGCATCACAGCCCTTTCGGGCTGCCAAGCCGCGGAAGGCTAGACCGTCCAACACCACCTTTAGGGGAGGTCAGCCCAAATCCAAGAAACCTGCTGCTGCGGGTTCCCAGGAACAGAAACCTGGTTCAGGTATGCCGAAGTCCTCCACATGACGGTGGACTGCACGCCCCGGAGGTGGGGCTGGTGGGAGCGAGACTCAGGCATTTCTGTCAGTCTGGGTATCGTCCGGCCTGGACCCCTGGGTGCAAGATATCGTGTCCCAGGGGTACAGGCTGGAATTTCAAGATCTCCCTCCTCACCGATTCTTCAAATCAGGCTTGCCAGCTTTGCTGACAGATAGGGCTTTCCTGCAGGCTGCCGTCCAGAAGTTGCTGGAGGCACAGGTTATTGTACCAGTCCCTCCTCATATGCAAAACAAAGGTTACTATTCGAACCTTTTCGTGGTACCGAAACCAGATGGTTTGGTCAGGCCCATTCTGAATCTAAAATCGCTAAATCCCTTTCTGAAGGAGTTCAAGTTCAAAATGGAGTCTCTAAGCGCTGTGATAGCAGGTCTGGAAAAGGGTGAATTCCTGGTATCCCTGGATATCAAGGATGCGTACCTCCACATTCCGATTTGGCTGATGCATCAGGCTTATCTTCAATTCGCACTGTTGGACTGTCACTGTCAGTTCCAGTCTCTGCCATTTGGCCTCTCCACAGCACCGAGGGTATTCACCAAGGTGATGGCGGAAATGATGGTTCTCCTCTGCAGACAGGGGGTGAACATAATTCCATATCTGGACAATCTGCTGATAAAGGCATCGTCCAAGGAGAAGCTGTTACAGTCCATTCTTCTCATGACCCACCTGCTGAGGGAACACGGTTGGATCCTGAATCTTCCGAAATCAAATTTGGGGCCAACCAGGAGGTTGTCCTTTCTGGGAATGATCCTCGACACGGAAGTGCAGAGGGTGTTTCTTCCAGAGGAAAAAGCGTTGGTGATACAAACAATAATCCGGGATGTCCTGAAGCCAGCCCGGGTGTCGGTTCATCAGTGCATTCGCCTTCTGGGAAAGATGGTGGCCTCTTACGAGGCTCTACAGTAAGGGAGGTTTCATGCTCTGTCCTTCCAACTGGATCTCCTGGACAAGTGGTCGGGATCCCATCTACAGATGCACCAGAGGATACTTCTGTCACCAAAGGCCAGGATTTCACTTCTCTGGTGGTTGCAACTATCTCACCTCCTGGAGGGCTGCAGGTTTAGGATTCAGGACTGGATCCTTCTAACCACGGATGCAAGTCTCCGGAGCTGGGGTGCATTCACTCAAGGGGAAACCTTCCAAGGTAGGTGGTCAAGTCTGGAAGCTGGCCTACCGATAAACATACTGGAACTAAGAGCCGTCTACAACAGTCTTCTCAAAGCGGCCCATCTTCTGAGAAATCGGGCCATTCAAGTGCAATCGGACAATGTAACAACAGTGGCTTACATAAACCGACAGGGTGGAACGAAGAGCAGAGCTGCAATGTCAGAGGTGACAAGAATCATCCTCTGGGCAGAAAAACATGCGTTGGCACTGTCAGCAATCTTCATTCCGGGAGTAGACAACTGGGAAACGGACTTCCTCAGCAGACACGATCTCCATCCAGGGGAGTGGGGTCTCCATCCGGAGGTGTTCACAGAGATAACAGATCTTTAGGGCATACCCCAAATCGACATGATGTCCTCTCGTTTCAACAAGAAGCTTCAGCGGTATTGTTCCAGGTCGAGGGACCCGCAAGCAGTGGCAGTGGACGCCCTAGTGACTCCGTGGGTGTTCGGTCGGTGTACATGTTTCCTCCACTTCCACTCATTCCAAGAGTTCTCAAACTCATAAGGAGAACAAGAGTTCAAGCAATCCTCATTGCTCCGGACTGGCCAAGTAGGGCTTGGTACACTGATCTTACGGATCTACTGCTGGAAGAGCCGAGGCCTCTTCCTCTTCGGGAGGACCTGCTGAAACAGGGGCCATTCACCTATCAAGACTTACCATGGCTACATTTAACTGCATGGAGGTTGAACGCCAGATACTAGCTCGGAAGGGCATTCCGAACAAGGTTATTCCTACCCTGATACAGGCTAGGAAAGGAGTAACGTCTAAACTTTACCATCGTATTTGGAAAAAATATGTCTCTTGGTGTGAATCCAAGAAGTTTCTTGCGGTGGAGTTTCAACTGGGACGTTTTCTCCTCTTCCTGCAAACAGGTGTGGATATGGGCCTGAGGTTAGGATCCATAAAGGTCCAAATTTCGACCCTATCCATATTCTTCCAGAAACAGTTGGCTGCCATCCCTGAGGTTCAGACTTTTTTGAAGGGAGTTCTGCACATCCAACCTCCCTTTGTACCACCTATGGTGCCTTGCGATCTTAACGTGGTGTTGCAGTTCCTCCGGTCGGACTGGTTTGAGCCTCTACAGGAGGTTGAGGTCAAGTTTCTCACGTGGAAGGCTGTCACTTTGTTAGCCTTAGCTTCTGCTAGACATGTGTCGGAGTTGGGGGTTTTGTCATGTAAAAGCCCATACTTGATCTTCCATGAAGACAGAGCAGAGCTTCGGACACATCAGCAGTTTCTTCCGAAGGTTGTGTCGGCATTTCATATCAACCAGCCTATTGTGGTGCCAGTTGCGACTGACTCCCAATTTCATCAGATGTTGTAAGGGCTCTAAAAATCTATGTGAGGAGGACTGCTCATCACAGAAAATCGGACTTGCTGTTTATCCCAAGAAAATGGGGTGTCCTGCTTCTAAGCAGACGATCTCTCGCTGGATCAGGTTCACTGTCCAGCATGCGTACTTTATGGCAGGATTACCGTGTCCTACGTCTGTTAAGGCCCACTCTACTTGTAAGGTGGGGTCTTCCAGGGCGGCTGCCCGGGGTGTCTCGGAGTTACAATTTTGCCGAGCAGCAACTTGGTCTGGGTCGAACACGTTTGCAAAGTTCTACAAGTTCGATACTTTGGCCGCTGAGGACCTGAAATTTGGTCAATCAGTTCTGGAGGAGCCTCCGCGCTCTCCCTCCCATTCTGGGAGCTTTGGTACATCCTCCAAAACCGGAAACCCAGAGGTGGTTTCACGAAGAAACCACCGGTTTTGGAGTATGTGATATTCAGTTCCGTGGAGCACCTCCAGCTGTGATACTAAATGAATATAAGTAAATTACTGTAATTGCTGGTTTAAATACATTGTATTCATTTATTATTGTTTATGTTTTGTGCGGGATACACAGTTTTCTTTTTATATCAGCTTTGGTACATCCCCATGGTACTAATGTGGACCACAGAATCCTCTAGGACGTAAGAGAAAATAGGATTTTGATTACCTACCGGTAAATCCTTTTCTCATAGTCCGTAGAGGATGCTGGGCACCCGCTTCGTTTTCCTGCTATCGTTATTTGGTTCAGTACAACTTTGTTTTAGTTGAGTGCTGCATTGTTACTTGGTAAGTAATGTTTCAGCGGTTGCTAAGTTTCAAGCTAGTTAGCTTGATGTGCCTTGTATGTGTGAGCTGGTGTGAATCTCGCCACTATCTGTGTATAATACTTCTCTCGAGGATGTCCGTCTCCTCGGCACAGTTTCTAGACTGAGTCTGGTAGGAGGGGCATAGAGGGAGGAGCCAGACCACACTCTCAAACTCTTAAAGTGCCCATGGCTCCTGGTGGACCCGTCTACACCCATGGTACTAATGTGGACCCCAGCATCCTCTACGGACTACGAGAAAAGGATTTACCAGTAGGTAACCAAAATCCTATTTTTACAATCACAATATGGTAACTTGCTGATTTGTTGGGTTCATTGAATTTTTTTGTAAGGACCATCATTTACATTATGAGGAAATGAAAGCTGCCTAGAAATAGGGGTCTACAGACCCATAAAACCCATTGAGGGCAGCTGACTGTTGCTTGACTAGTGCTGAAGTATCTGGATATTTAAGATTCATAAAAACAGTCATAAAAACATCAGGGTCACAAATAATGTGAAAATATTATTTTTACTGGATAACCCCTTAAACATAATGTCACATAAAAGGTAAAATGTTGTTTTGGATGGGTTAATGGCCAATCATATGCATCTTTTTCCTTATAGGCAGAAAGCAATGTGCCTCCAGTATAAAGAAATTAGGCACATTGGGGGAGGTGTATGAAGTAGTGGTAAGAGTGGAGAAGTGAGCCAGTGGAGAAGTTGCCCATACCAACCAATCAGCTTTGAGTAGGCATTTATCAAGTACATTCTATAAAATTATAGGTAGCAGCTGATTGGTTGCCATGGGCAACTTCTCCACTGGCTCACTCCTCCAGTCTTTTCACTTCTTCATACATCTCCCCCATTGTACAACTCTAGTGTTTATATGTCTCAAATGCTGTAACGCGTTTCACCATGAATTATGCTATTCCTACAAATGTGTCCTGTTATTTGTACCGGGATGTGACCGGCGCTCAGGATCCCGGTGGGCACCACGTCGACGCCGGTATCCCGTGCGATTAGACCAGAATGCCAACCCGCAGGGACTATTCCCACTCGTGGGTGTCCACGACACCCATAGAGTTGGAATAGGACCTTTGGCGAGCCATCAAGCCCACAAGGGGCTTTGTTGTGACAAAATGTCTCAAAGCAAAAACCCATGATACATAAGTAAAAATCAAGCTACCGCAACGTTCTAGCTGTATGTATTAATAAAGTTTGGAGAAGAAAAAGTGCAACTGCTTCCGAGTATGCAAAATGATGTGATAATCCTGGGCCAAAGTCTCATTCCATAGGCGCAGGCTTGGACTGGCCCACAGGGGTACAGGGGAAACCACCGGTGGGCCCCACTGCCTGGGGCCCATCTCCTGCTCTAAGGATCAGGTTCTAGACTGTGCACTTGAATTATACATTATACATATGTTACCTTATACTGGACTATGGTGTATTTTCTAGAGTGCATTGCTGTTATTAATCTGTTATTAATCTGGTACATTATCATACATGCAGCAGCTGAATTTACTGTATATATTTATGAAGGGGCCCAGGCGTTGCACTCTCTAATGGTTAGTCAAACCAATGAGGCGGCAGGCCACACCTCCTCTGCAGACTGACCACACCCCTAACATGGGCCCCTACCACTGCATTCTCCCGGTGGGCCCTACATGCCCCAGTCCAACACTGCATAGGCGGCTATATAAAACAGCTCACTGATATATATCATCAACTGGAACAGACAAAATTATGACAGCTGAGCTCAGAAGTTAATGCCATCAACAGATTACGGTACCATAGCGGGTCCAGTGTCTGTGTTTCCGTAGTGCACAAGTGGGATGATAACATATATAAACTAAATGACTAGATGTGTTTCTACAGTAGTACATAAGAAATTATGGCCCCAATGTATGATCCTCCATTATGTAGGAGAACGTGCACCGATACCGCTTCTTCCCCATGTATGACTCGGGGGTGGGGTGGGGGGGGGGCAAGTCCTGTCATTATTGGCGCTGCTATCTCTAAGATAGTGCGCCAATGTGGCTCACAATGCATCAGCAGTCAGTGGCACTGACTGTTCCGAAAACTGCAGCTATAAATTTCCACAGCTGCAGTTACCGCTGACCGATCACCACAGCAGGGACAGCACTGCGCCTAGCTGCAGCGAATGCCGGGTTCTGGGCTGCATCAGAGATTTTGCAATGCTAGCGAGACCTCGCACATGCCCAGTAGAGTCGGCCGAGTAGTGAGACAAAGCGCCTCACGTTTAATGCTTCCCTAATTACATCCTCTCTGTACAGTACATATAACCTCATATATTTTGTCTTTCTTTACTCTCACACCCTCCTGACCCTTAGCCAACATTGCTGGGTGATTATATCAATCAACCCATCAGGGCCGAAACTAGGATTTACGCCACCTGGGGCAAGGTAGTAATTTTCGCGGTCCCCCCCTCCCCCCCCCAAAAAAAACAAAAAACCCTGTCAGATTTAAATAATCAGATTATCAGAATTTTTTTTAAAAAGGGAATACTAGTGGACAATATTCCCTTATGTGCCTCAAATGCCCTGTGTGTCACATGCCCCGCCAGTGTGTTCAACTACATACTCCTCTGTGTGTCCCCATACAGTGCACTATATCATAACATTTCATCACTGCGCTACTCCCCTATCCACTGCACTACATCACTATACTACATCCCCTAAAGCCGGCATAGTAGAGATCCTAGGAACTAGAGCTCACCCGCGCAGCGTCGGTGCCAGCTGTGGGCAGACAGGTTGCTCAGAGCCATTGCCCCGGGAGCTGTCTGCTGTCTCCAGTGGCGTGCGGTTTGGTCAGTGGCTGGTGAGGCACTACAGCCATAATGTCTGCCACATCCTGCCGATGACCCCTACCGCCGTCGAGCCAATGCCCGCAACTGCCTCTGAGCCGATGCCCGCTGCCACCGCCAATGGCTTACAAACTCGCCCACCATCAACTGACCCAGGCCTCCTCCACTAATTTGCATCTCAGTCCGATGTCGCAAATGCCTTCTGCCTGCCTGCTCATCATACTTGTTGTATATTGTACATTTTTATAGAAAAAAAAATAAAAATTAGTGTTTGGGACTGGGAAGGGAGTGGGGGGAGGACATGAATGCAATTTTGTTGTCCAGGGCTTCCATTAACTTAATGGAGAAGGGTCTGAATGGGTTAAAAAAAATGTAAAAAAAAAAATGCGTGAGGTCCACCCTCCTAAGTATAACCAGCCTCGGGCTCTTTGAGCCGGTCCTGGTTGTTTAAATACTGGGAAAAAAATTGGACAGGGGTTCCCCGTATTTTGACAACCAGCACCGGGCTCTTAGTCCGGTCCTGGTTCCAAAAATACGGGGGACAAAAGATGTAGGGGTCCCCCATATTTTTGAAGCCAGCAGCGGGCTCCACTAGCCAGGGACATAATGCCACAGCCGGGGGACACATTTATGTAGGTCCCTGCGGCCGTGACATTACCCCCCCCAACTAGTCACCCCTGGCCGGGGTTCCCTGGAGGAGTGGGGACCCCTTAAATCAAGGGGTCACCCCCCCTCCAGGCACCCAAGGGCCAGGGTTGAAGCCCGAGGCTGTCCCCAGCACCCCTGGGCAGTGGGTGCCGGGCTGATAGCCATGTGTGTAAAAAAAAGAATATTGTTTTTTGTTGTGGAACTACAAGGCCCAGCAAGCCTCCCCCGCTGGTATTTAGAGAACCTCAAGTACCAGCATGCGGGGAAATAACAGGCCCGCAGGTACCTGTAGTTCTACAACAAAAAAATACCCAAATAAAAACACAACTCACACACCGTGAAAGTAAAAATTTATTAAAACACACTTACACACTCACACATACTTACCTACATCCCACACCGGTCACGTCCACTTGTCCATGTAGAATCCAATAGGGGTACCTGTAAAAATGAGAGACAGATTACTTACCTACATCCCACGCCGATCACGTCCACTTGTCCAGTAGAATCCAATAGGGTAGGGGTACCTGTCAAAATGAAAATTATACTTACAAACTGAGAGCGAGAGAGAGTGTGAGGGCGGGATGTACTAAGCAGTAATATAGCGGTAAAACCTGTTACCGGCCCGATGTCTTTTCCCCGTATGTTCTATTAATCCTCAGCCTACTGCGCTGTCAGTTGCTTCCGCATGTCCTGTTACACGTGACTTCTTCGTCACTGTACCTGCTGTCATAGGTAGCCTATTATTCCACCACGGGCACTGTATCTACGAACGTACAGGACCCGTCACCTCCAGGCATATGTGCCATTGTTTAATGATCGGAGGTGATGGGTCCTGTACATTGGTACATACGGTGGACCAATAGGCTACCTATGAGAGCAGGTGTCGTGCAGAAGTCACGTGTAACAGGTGCACGTGACAGCGTGGCAGGCTGGGGGTTAATTAAACACGGGGGAAAGGTGTGTGTGGGGTGTGTGCAGCTTGATTAAAATAAAATAAAAATTAGTATCAGGCAACGCATGTAGGGGTATACACACACACACACACACACACACACACACACCCCTCTCTACACCTACCTGCTGAGAGCCGCTGCCGGGGGACAGGGAGAGAGAGTAGCTCCGGTCAGCGGGAGGGCGCAGGATGGGGAGACAGTGGCAAACGCAGGATTTGCATGGGGGGGTTTCTAGAACTGGGCGGAGCCAATCACGGGGGTGGGGACTGAGGTGACCCAGTATATGCTGGGTCCGTAAAACTAGTGTGTTTGTGTGTGTGTGTGTGTGTGTATATATATATATATACATATATATATATATATATCTACACATATATATATATATATATATATACATATATCTACACACACACATATATATATATATATATATATATATATATACTAGGTGCTTCATCGCGCCCTACGGGCGCTCTTCACACCGTCGGAAGGGGCTACGCCCCTTTAACCCCTGCACGTCTTTCTGGGGTTCAATATATGCAGTATTACCTGCATTCCTAGTTTTGTTAGTGTTTGAATATTGCACAATAAAAGGGCATCCGATGGTGAAGGGGGCGTAGTCCCTTGCAACAGGAAGGGGTTTGGGGAGTGGGGACCGCGGATGGGGGAGGGGGTATGAAGGCGCTGTGGGTGGGGTAGGTGCAGGGGTGTCGCAGGTGGGGGATGGCAGCTGCAGGGCTGTTGCGGATGGAGGAGGGGTTCAGAAGGCGCTGCAGATGGGGAAGGGGTGGGTGCGGGTGTGCAGTGGATGGGGGAGGTGTCCAGGGGGCGCGGTGGGTGGGGGAGGGGTGGATGCGGGGGTAACGTGGGTGGGGGAGTGGCGGGTGCGGTGCTGTTGCGAATGGTGTAGGCGATGCGGATTGGGAAGGGCCTGCTGCGTGGGTGGGGTAAGGGATCCAAAGGTGCAGCGGGCGGGGGAGAGCCAGATGCGGGGTGTGGCGGATGGGGGAGGGGCTGCTGCAGATGGGGGAGGGGTTTGGAAGACACTGCGGGTGGGGTAGGGGGTCCGAAGGCGCAGTGGGTGGGGGTGCCACGGGTGGTGTAGGGGCAGGTGCGGGGGTTTGCGGGGGATGGGGAGGGGTCCAGGGGCGCTGCAGGTGGTGGAGGGGCAGATATCAGTGCACATAGTCTCTGTGGTAGTTAGTGAGGGTTGGTGATGGTGTGAGAGGGGTGAAGGCCAGTACACAGACAGGCAGTTAGAGAGCAGGATGAGGGTGACAGGGCATAGTGACGGGGAGTACTTAGCAGATATAGGGGTGGGCTACAGGTGTGATGTCACAGTGTGTGTACCTTTGCTCTCATGTGTGAGGTATGTGAGGTATGTGAGGTATATGTGAGGTATGTGTGAGGTATGTGTGAGGTATGTGTGAGGTAAGGATGTGCGGGTCGTGGTGGCCACTAACCTCCAGGCTGCTGCTGTGAGATAGTGACTGCAGAGGGAGGGAGCTCAGACCCAGCAGCAATGGGTCGTGGTCAGCATTCCTTCCTGGCCCCGTTCCGCCGCACACTGTCCGCCCCGTCTGACGGGCGTCATTCCTCCATCCTGCATGGCAGCGTCAGCTGCTGTGATCGCGGAACATAGGTAAGCGTCCGGAGCCCTGTGGGCGGGCAGGCATGGTGTTTCCCTGGAGAGGTGCGGCGCGCGTCCTTAGGCTGCAGACGGAGGGAGCTCCGGCCCAGCAGCAATGTTGATTAGTGCGTGTCCCGTCCTGGTGCTGTCCCGCTGCACATGCTGAGCATGGCAGCCCTTGTCTGTATGCTGCAGATGCTGATCTAGCGGTGCCTGAGCTAGCGCCCTCTCCCTGGGGTGTGGGTGTCAGGCGGCAGGTATGGTGTGTAGGTGGGAGAGGAGCTGCGGGCGGCGACTCGCTGCCTGCAAGTACCCTCCATATCAGCGCTGTTCCCCTCCCTGCAGATAGTGTCAGTGGCCATGGTGTACTTTTGCTACTGGTGGCCAGGGCCGGTGCTAGGGTGTTCGGCGCCCCCCTGCAAACTATGAATTTTGCGCCCTCCCATATTCCTTTGTAGTGCATCGGTAAAAGTGGTGTGGTCTCACAACTAAGGGGCATGGCCACACAATAGTACCCCCATTTAAAATTACGCCACAATGTAGCACAATCTTATTCATCTTATACGTAATGCCCCACCCGTAGTAGTAGCGTCCTTATACGTAATGCCCCACCCGTAGTAGTAGCGTCCATATACGTAATGCCCCCCCAATAGTAGTAGTGTCCTTATACATAATGCCCCCCCAGTAGTAGTAGCAGTTATATGTAATGCTCCCCAACAGTAATAGTAGCGTCCTTATACATAATGCCCCCCCCCAGTAGTAGTAGCATCCTTATACATAATGCCCCCCCAGTAGTAGTAGCATCCTTATACATAATGCCCCCCCAGTAGTAGTAGCGTCCTAATACATAATGCCCCCCCCAATAGTAGTAGTGTCCTTATACATAATGCCCCCCTAGTAGTAGTAGCAGTTATATGTAATGCCCCACAACAGTAATAGTAGCATCCTTATACGTAATGCCCCACCCGTAGTAGTAGCATCCTTATACGTAATGCCCCCCAGTAGTAGTAGCAGTTATATGTAATGCCCCCCAACAGTAATAGTAGCGTCCTTATACGTAATGCCACCCCTGTAGTAGTAGCATCCTTATACATAATGTGCCCCCAGTAGTAGTACCGTCCTTATACATAATGCCCCCCCAGTAGTAGTAGCATCCTTACATGTAATGCCCTCCCAGTAGTAGTAGCACCGTCCTTATACATAATGCCCCCCAGAAGTAATAGAGTCCTTATATATAATGCCCCCCCCCAGTAGTAGCGTCCTTATATGTAATGCCCCCCAGTATTAGTAGCCTCCTTATACGTAATGTCCCCCTATAGTAGTAGCGTCCTTATACGTAATGCCCCCCCATAGTAGTAGCGTCCTTATACGTAATGCCCCCCCCTATAGTAGTAGCGTCCTTATACGTAATGCCCCCCCATAGTAGTAGCGTCACGTAATGCCCCCCTATAGTAGTAGTGTCCTTATACGTAATGCCCCCCCATAGTAGTAGCGTGCTTATACGTAATGCCCCCCTATAGTAGTAGCGTCCTTATACGTAATGCCTCTCCTATAGTAGTAGCGTCCTTATACGTAATGCCCCCCCTATAGTAGTAGCGTCCTTATACGTAATGCCCCCCCTATAGTAGTAGCGTCCTTATACGTAATGCCCCCCCATAGTAGTTGCGTCCTTATACGTAATGCCCCCCTATAGTAGTAGTGTCCTTATACGTAATGCCCCCCCATAGTAGTAGCGTCCTTATACGTAATGCCCCCCTATAGTAGTAGCGTCCTTATACGTAATGCCCCCCCTATAGTAGTAGCGTCCTTATACGTAATGCCCCCCGTATATTAGTAGCGTCCTTGCATGTAATGGCCCCCCCAGCAGTGGCGTCCATAAAGTGCGCACACACAGACATACCTCACACACACACAATTCACACATATATACAAACACCCCCCCCCCCCACCATATATACACCCCCCCCCCCCCACTATACACACACACACACACACACACACACACACACATACATTTCTCTCTCACCCTCCACTTACCAAGTCTGGCTGGCCGTCACTGCAATGCTGATTCCACCACTGTTCAGCTGTCTGGTCCCGTGTAGCTCCTCCCCTCTATTCCGTGTAGCTCCGCCCCTCGTGACGCCGTAGCTCCGCCCCCTTTTCGGGACCCGCTCTGCACAGCACACAGCCCGCTGTCACAGGTGATTGGGGGGGGACGGGACAGGCACAGCAGCCGGCAGCTAGTGGCCATCCTCACCTCCTATACTGTAAGGTAGGGTCTTGCACCTGACTGCTGCTGGCGCTGGGTATGGAGTAGCTCCCTGCAGCAGATGCAGTTGACTCCGCCCAGCTCTGTTACTCCGACCAGCGTTACGGGCACAGAGTCACAGATTAAGGCAAATATATAGGAGATATATACATATATACATACATACATACACACACACACACACACACACACACACACACATATACACGGGTGGTCTTCAGTATGCCGGCGGTCGGGCTCCCGGCGACCAGCATACCGTCGCCGGGAGCCTGACTGCCGGCATACCGACACTTATTCTCCCTCGTGGGGGTCCACGACCCCCCTGGAGGGAGAATAGAATAGCGTGGCGCGTAGCGTGGCGAGCGCAGCGAGCCCGCAAGGGGCTCATTTGCGCTCGCCACACTGTTGGTAAGCCGGCGGCCGGCCTCCCGGTGCCGGTATGCTGGTCGCCGGGAGGCCAGGCGCCGGGAGATCGTAGTGAACCCATATACACATATACATAGCATATTAAACATGCATACATATATATATATATACACCAGGGCCGGCTCCAGGCCTACCAGCACCCTGAGCACGAAAATGTAAAAGCGCCCCCCCCCCCCCACACACACACACACGGCGCGCGCGCTCCTGGAAAAGCGGGTGTGACATCCTGGGAAGCATGGGCGTGGCCTCAGGAAAAGTGGGCGTGGCCTTGTAACTTCATATCATAAAACTATAAATAAGTATATTTTCTCACTCCCTCTACGCACACAATTAGCAGCCTTACACATAACTGCCACAGTAGTGTTCCTTACACACAGTCTCCAGTATAGTGCCAGATACACATGATGTCTCCAGTATAGTGCCAGATACACATAATGTGCAGTGCCAGATACACATGATATGCCCCTCAGCATGCCAGATAGACATGATATGCCCCCCAGCAGTACCAGATAGACATGACATGCCCCGCAGCAGTGCCAGCTACACACATTATGCCCCCCAGCAGTGCCAGCTACACATGATAGTGTTTACTTTTTAGGGCAGGGTGCTGATCACAGGGAGGGCACATTTAAAGTTAGGAGGGCAAAATGATGTACATACTGTAATGCTTGTTGTTCCTCTACCTACATGCCAAAGCATGGACAGTGCGCGCCGAAGGCGCGCAGCAAAAATTTAGGGGCGTTGATTCGTAAGGAAGGTGCGTGGCCACATAATAGTGGCAATTTGCATTACACCACACAGTAGTGCAGTTAATACACATTGCACCAGGTAGAACCTCCTAGACACTTTGCGCCAGGCACAGCACGTTAGACACTTTGCGCCAGGCACAGCACTGAGACACTTTGCACCAGGTAGAGAGCACTGAGACATTGCCTAGCCACAGACGCTACACGTGACATGCCCCCCAGCAGTGCCAGCTCCACGTGACATGCCCACCAGCAGTGCCAGCTCCACGTGACATGCCCCCCAGCAGTGCCAGATACATAAATGCCCACACAGTGCCAGTTACATAAATGCCCCCACAGTGCCAGATGCATAAATGCCTCCACAGGGCAGATATGCCTCCACAGTGCCAGATACATAAATGCCCCCACAGTGCCGATATGCCCCCACAGTGCAGATATGCCTCCATAGTTCCAGATACATAAATGCCCCCAGTGTCAGATACATAAATGCCCCCACAGTGCCAATATGCCCCCACAGTGCAGATATGTCTCCATAGTGCCAGATACATAAATGCCCCCAGTGTCAGATACATAAATGCCCCCACAGTGCCAGATACATAAATGCCACCACAGTGCCAGATACATAAATGCCCCCACAGTGCCTGATACATAAATGCCCCCAGTGCCGATATGCCCCCACAGTGCCAGATACATAAATGCCCCCACAGTGCCAGATACATAAATGCCCCCACAGTGCAGATATGGCTCCACAGTGCCAGATACATAAATGCCCCCAGTGTCAGATACATAAATGCCCCCACAGTGCCAGATACATAAATGCCCACACAGTGCCAGATACATAAATGCCCCCACAGTGCCAGATACATAAATGCCCCCACAGTGCAGATATGGCTTCATAGTGCCAGATACATAAATGCCCCCAGTGTCAGATACATAAATGCCCCCACAGTGCCAGATATGTCCCCACAGTGCCAGATACAGCTATGCCTCTGATGCCAGATACAATTGCCCCCCAATGCCAGATACACATGTCCCATGCCCCCAGTACCAGATATCACCTCCCTCACCCCCACCCCCGTGCTGCTCACCGCGCTTCTGCTGCTGAGTGACGACAAGTCTGTCTGCTGCTGCTGTTCAGCTGAGGGCGGGGAGGAGAGCGCAGCGTGCGCCTCTCCTAGCCCTCAATCTGTGGCGGCCGCGGCGGTGTAAAGCTTCAACTAGGCGCCGGTCCGCAAGCCAATCAAAGCTCGCGGACCGGCAGCCAATCAGCTTCAGCTGCCGGACCGCGAGCTCTGGTTGGCTCACGGGCCGGGCCAGCGGCGGTTAGCTGGGGGGTGGGGGGTGGGAGGGGGGAGTACACAGGGGCCGGCCTTTGAGATAGATGGACTCTGCAGTGCTGGGACGGCTCCAGGCTCCAATATGGCGGCCAGAGCTAGCGGCGCCCATAAAGTGCGGCGCCCTGTTCGGCCGCTCTATTGGAACATGCCTGGAGCCGGCCCTGATATACACACACATACAGTACACATATATATACACATGTATATATATATATATCATGTGTGTGTGTGTGTGTGTTTATATGTATGTATGTATGTATGTATATACATGTGTATATATGTAGGCACATGGATATATATGTACTATAATTAAAATAGAGTAAACTTTTATTGCACTTGCAAGTGCCACCAGGAAGACAGCAGGCTGCAGAGGACGCTAGACAGTCATTAATAATACTCATGCAGGGGGGTTTCTGGGTACTCGGAAACCCCCCCTGGGTGCGCCACTGGGAGAGCCGCACAGCACAGTAGCTCTGGTCAGCGGGAGGGCGCAGGATGGGGAGAGCCGCACAGCACAGTAGCTCCAGTCAGCGGGAGGGCGCAGGATGGGGAGAGCCGCACAGCACAGTAGCTCCGGTCAGCGGGAGGGCGCAGGATGGGGAGAGCCGCACAGCACAGTAGCTCCGGTCAGCGGGAGGGCGCAGGATGGGGAGAGCCGCACAGCACAGTAGCTCCGGTCAGCGGGAGGGCGCAGGATGGGGAGAGCCGCACAGCACAGTAGCTCCGGTCAGCGGGAGGGCGCAGGATGGGGAGAGCCGCACAGCACAGTAGCTCCGGTCAGCGGGAGGGCGCAGGATGGGGAGAGCCGCACACACTCCAGTGGCACTGCTCCCTCCCGGCTAACTCCAGCTTCACTCACCGCCTGGCGCCTCCAGCGCCGCATGTGTGTGATTGGACGGCGGATCCAGCACTGGATCCGCTGTCCAATCACAGGTGCCTCGCTGACATGGGGGTGGTGTCCCGGTCAGCGAGGCACTTTTTTAAGTGACGCTTTCCATATATTTTTTAATGGGGTTATACAGCCCCGTGCTTGCCCCCCCCCCCCCCCCCCCCCCCGCTCTGTCCCGTTCCCATTATCCACGGGAGGCACTGCTATCAGTGCCTCCCAAAGTACTTGAAGGACCTACAATTATTTAAATAAAATATAGAAGATACTTATGACACAGAATATGTGTCATAAGTATCTTCTTTATATTATTTTAATACTGAATCACAGGGGAGGCACTGCCTCCCCTGCCTCCCCTGACTGCACATTCCTGGCTGTCTCGCTGGAGCAGCACAGCACTGCCGGTAAAAAAACAAACCAAAAAACCCTGCTCCTCTGTAACTCTTTGGCGCCCCCTCAAGTCCTGCACCCAGGGCGCATGCCCCCTTAGCGCACCCCCCCTAGTTACGGCCCTGAACCCTTTAAGTACCCTTGGAAATATTGGTGGACCAATATGCAAAAGGGAGCATCTTTCCTTGTGCATCAATGCCTATTTCCCTTTAGATTGTAAGCTTGCGAGCAGGGTCTTCCAACCTCTGTCTGTTTTTTATCAGTTTTGTTCTATTACTCTAACACTCAACGGAGTGTGCTGCGCTATATAAGAAACTGTTAATAAATATATAATCAGTACTAGGCTGATGCACTGTGGGCTCTGGTGGGGATAACCGGTGGGTGGAGTTTTCATTCCCTCACTCCTGCAAACTAAATGTTAATGTATCTCGTCAGTGTCTATAAAGAGGTGAAGCAGGAAGCATTGTACCTGCACGTTACCTGCAAGTATAATACATTTACCCCTATGTTGCCGGCTTTATAATGCAAAACAGTTATGTGAAGAACTGTAACACAGCTGATGTGAGGTTTGATTGCCATCTAGTGGTATATCAATGTAATAACAGTAACGATGCATGCCTGAGTGATTTCTACAGTTTACAGTTCATTATGTGATTGAATAAAAGTCTAAAATGTTAAAAATGTTGCTAATAACCATAAATGTTCTGTTCATGATCAATTGGTCCCTATAGCTTTGAACTTTATTTCTTTCTTCAGAAAAATCATCATTCTTTCCAGCTATCTGGAAGTCTTGATAGAGATAGTTTAGATACTGTATCAAAAGGACATTGGTATGTATGGATCGAGCTCACAGAGCCCAAGAGCTGCATCATAATGACCTGCTAATGGCCTATGGGGGCGGCAATGGGAGAGTGCTGACACCAGTGGGACGCAGCTTCTCTGGCCCAAGCAGAGTGATTTGGCTGGATATACCCTGAGAAACATGATGTCTGCTTGCCACGCAGTTGACACGATATTGCATCTTCAGATACAACAGCGGATCACAGAAGCTTAAAGGAGGCGACTATGTACACAAGACGCCTCCTGTGGCGTCTGCATATTTTGGGCCTAATTCAAACCTTATCGCAACAACAACATTTTTCTCTAATGGACAAAACCATGTGCAGTGCAGGGGGGACAGATATAACATGTGCAGAGAGTTAGATTTGGGTGGGGTGTGTTCCAACTGGAATCTCAATTGCAGTGTAAAAATAAAGCAGCCAGTATTTACCCTGCACAGAAACAATATATAACCCACCCAATCTAACTCTATCGGCTCATGTTATATCTGCCCCACCTGCACTGCACATGGTTTTGCCGATTAGAGAAAGATTTTGCTTTTGCGATCATGTCTGAATTAGGCCCTTTGTACGCAGTGGTTGTACCTATAGTCAGGGCCGGTTCAAGCCCGCTCTGCGTCCCGGGCAGGAAACGGGGCGTGGCCTAATACAGGGGGCGTGGTCAGTTACGCCCCCTGTACATTAGTAGCGCTGCTTGAATGCTGAGCGGTGTGCGATGCTGTCATCGCGCACCGCTCAGCAAAGGTCCTCTCCACGAAGGGAAACTAGACGCTACGCGTCTAGTTCCCTTCGCAGGAGTCACAGACGGGGGACACAGCGGGCAGCGGAGGCGGACGGGGGACACAGCGGACGGGGGACACAGCGGGCAGCGGAGGCGGACGGGGGACACAGCGGACGGGGGACACAGCGGGCAGCAGTGGTGGATCTTGCCATGGTGCGGTGCCCTCTGGATGGCGCCAGTGCCCTCCGGAAGGCGGCGCCCCGGGCAAAAATCCTGCTTGCCCGTGGCAAGATCCACTACTGCCTATAGTGCCCACCCCTGTATCGGTCACATAGTGCACTCCCTCATTTTATACTTGTGTTGTTGATGTTGATACTTTCACAAGTCTTCTATGGGTTGTAGCCAACTGCAGACGAGTGTAAACACTGTCTGGCACAATTATAGTGAATGTTCAGGGCTTCTTGCATCAATGCCTAGCTGTGCTAAGCTATTACATTATATCTGGATAAGCGTTTAGTACTAACCAGTAACTGATCTGAGATAAGACACTTCAAATACACATTGCACCAGGTAGAACCTCCTAGACACTTTGCGCCAGGCACAGCACGTTAGACACTTTGCGCCAGGCACAGCACTGAGACACTTTGCACCAGGTAGAGAGCACTGAGACATTGCCTAGCCACAGACGCTACACGTGACATGCCCCCCAGCAGTGCCAGCTCCACGTGACATGCCCACCAGCAGTGCCAGCTCCACGTGACATGCCCCCCAGCAGTGCCAGATACATAAATGCCCACACAGTGCCAGTTACATAAATGCCCCCACAGTGCCAGATGCATAAATGCCTCCACAGGGCAGATATGCCTCCACAGTGCCAGATACATAAATGCCCCCACAGTGCCGATATGCCCCCACAGTGCAGATATGCCTCCATAGTTCCAGATACATAAATGCCCCAGTGTCAGATACATAAATGCCCCCACAGTGCCAATATGCCCCCACAGTGCAGATATGTCTCCATAGTGCCAGATACATAAATGCCCCCAGTGTCAGATACATAAATGCCCCCACAGTGCCAGATACATAAATGCCACCACAGTGCCAGATACATAAATGCCCCCACAGTGCCTGATACATAAATGCCCCCAGTGCCGATATGCCCCCACAGTGCCAGATACATAAATGCCCCCACAGTGCCAGATACATAAATGCCCCCAGTACCAGATATCACCTCCCTCACCCCCACCCCCGTGCTGCTCACCGCGCTTCTGCTGCTGAGTGACGACAAGTCTGTCTGCTGCTGCTGTTCAGCTGAGGGCGGGGAGGAGAGCGCAGCGTGCGCCTCTCCTAGCCCTCAATCTGTGGCGGCCGCGGCGGTGTAAAGCTTCAACTAGGCGCCGGTCCGCAAGCCAATCAAAGCTCGCGGACCGGCAGCCAATCAGCTTCAGCTGCCGGACCGCGAGCTCTGGTTGGCTCACGGGCCGGGCCAGCGGCGGTTAGCTGGGGGGTGGGGGGTTGGAGGGGGGGGAGTACACAGGGGCCGGCCTTTGAGATAGATGGACTCTGCAGTGCTGGGACGGCTCCAGGCTCCAATATGGCGGCCAGAGCTAGCGGCGCCCATAAAGTGCGGCGCCCTGTTCGGCCGCTCTATTGGAACATGCCTGGAGCCGGCCCTGATATACACACACATACAGTACACATATATATACACATGTATATATATATATCATGTGTGTGTGTGTGTGTGTGTGTGTTTATATGTATGTATGTATGTATGTATGTATATACATGTGTATATATGTAGGCACATGGATATATATGTACTATAATTAAAATAGAGTAAACTTTTATTGCACTTGCAAGTGCCACCAGGAAGACAGCAGGCTGCAGAGGACGCTAGACAGTCATTAATAATACTCATGCAGCTAAAAAAAAAATAAAAAAATTTTTCAGTGGAGGGGGGTTTCTGGGTACTCGGAAACCCCCCCTGGGTGCGCCACTGGGAGAGCCGCACAGCACAGTAGCTCTGGTCAGCGGGAGGGCGCAGGATGGGGAGAGCCGCACAGCACAGTAGCTCCAGTCAGCGGGAGGGCGCAGGATGGGGAGAGCCGCACAGCACAGTAGCTCCGGTCAGCGGGAGGGCGCAGGATGGGGAGAGCCGCACAGCACAGTAGCTCCGGTCAGCGGGAGGGCGCAGGATGGGGAGAGCCGCACAGCACAGTAGCTCCGGTCAGCGGGAGGGCGCAGGATGGGGAGAGCCGCACAGCACAGTAGCTCCGGTCAGCGGGAGGGCGCAGGATGGGGAGAGCCGCACAGCACAGTAGCTCCGGTCAGCGGGAGGGCGCAGGATGGGGAGAGCCGCACACACTCCAGTGGCACTGCTCCCTCCCGGCTAACTCCAGCTTCACTCACCGCCTGGCGCCTCCAGCGCCGCATGTGTGTGATTGGACGGCGGATCCAGCACTGGATCCGCTGTCCAATCACAGGTGCCTCGCTGACATGGGGGTGGTGTCCCGGTCAGCGAGGCACATTTTTAAGTGACGCTTTCCATATATTTTTTAATGGGGTTATACAGCCCCGTGCTTGCCCCCCCCCCCCCCCCGCTCTGTCCCGTTCCCATTATCCACGGGAGGCACTGCTATCAGTGCCTCCCAAAGTACTTGAAGGACCTACAATTATTTAAATAAAATAAAGAAGATACTTATGACACAGAATATGTGTCATAAGTATCTTCTTTATATTATTTTAATACTGAATCACAGGGGAGGCACTGCCTCCCCTGCCTCCCCTGACTGCACATTCCTGGCTGTCTCGCTGGAGCAGCACAGCACTGCCGGTAAAAAAACAAACCAAAAAACCCTGCTCCTCTGTAACTCTTTGGCGCCCCCTCAAGTCCTGCACCCAGGGCGCATGCCCCCTTAGCGCACCCCCCCTAGTTACGGCCCTGAACCCTTTAAGTACCCTTGGAAATATTGGTGGACCAATATGCAAAAGGGAGCATCTTTCCTTGTGCATCAATGCCTATTTCCCTTTAGATTGTAAGCTTGCGAGCAGGGTCTTCCAACCTCTGTCTGTTTTTTATCAGTTTTGTTCTATTACTCTAACACTCAACGGAGTGTGCTGCGCTATATAAGAAACTGTTAATAAATATATAATCAGTACTAGGCTGATGCACTGTGGGCTCTGGTGGGGATAACCGGTGGGTGGAGTTTTCATTCCCTCACTCCTGCAAACTAAATGTTAATGTATCTCGTCAGTGTCTATAAAGAGGTGAAGCAGGAAGCATTGTACCTGCACGTTACCTGCAAGTATAATACATTTACCCCTATGTTGCCGGCTTTATAATGCAAAACAGTTATGTGAAGAACTGTAACACAGCTGATGTGAGGTTTGATTGCCATCTAGTGGTATATCAATGTAATAACAGTAACGATGCATGCCTGAGTGATTTCTACAGTTTACAGTTCATTATGTGATTGAATAAAAGTCTAAAATGTTAAAAATGTTGCTAATAACCATAAATGTTCTGTTCATGATCAATTGGTCCCTATAGCTTTGAACTTTATTTCTTTCTTCAGAAAAATCATCATTCTTTCCAGCTATCTGGAAGTCTTGATAGAGATAGTTTAGATACTGTATCAAAAGGACATTGGTATGTATGGATCGAGCTCACAGAGCCCAAGAGCTGCATCATAATGACCTGCTAATGGCCTATGGGGGCGGCAATGGGAGAGTGCTGACACCAGTGGGACGCAGCTTCTCTGGCCCAAGCAGAGTGATTTGGCTGGATATACCCTGAGAAACATGATGTCTGCTTGCCACGCAGTTGACACGATATTGCATCTTCAGATACAACAGCGGATCACAGAAGCTTAAAGGAGGCGACTATGTACACAAGACGCCTCCTGTGGCGTCTGCATATTTTGGGCCTAATTCAAACCTTATCGCAACAACAACATTTTTCTCTAATGGACAAAACCATGTGCAGTGCAGGGGGGACAGATATAACATGTGCAGAGAGTTAGATTTGGGTGGGGTGTGTTCCAACTGGAATCTCAATTGCAGTGTAAAAATAAAGCAGCCAGTATTTACCCTGCACAGAAACAATATATAACCCACCCAATCTAACTCTATCGGCTCATGTTATATCTGCCCCACCTGCACTGCACATGGTTTTGCCGATTAGAGAAAGATTTTGCTTTTGCGATCATGTCTGAATTAGGCCCTTTGTACGCAGTGGTTGTACCTATAGTCAGGGCCGGTTCAAGCCCGCTCTGCGTCCCGGGCAGGAAACGGGGCGTGGCCTAATACAGGGGGCGTGGTCAGTTACGCCCCCTGTACATTAGTAGCGCTGCTTGAATGCTGAGCGGTGTGCGATGCTGTCATCGCGCACCGCTCAGCAAAGGTCCTCTCCACGAAGGGAAACTAGACGCTACGCGTCTAGTTCCCTTCGCAGGAGTCACAGACGGGGGACACAGCGGGCAGCGGAGGCGGACGGGGGACACAGCGGACGGGGGACACAGCGGACGGGGGACACAGCGGGCAGCGGAGGCGGACGGGGGACACAGCGGACGGGGGACACAGCGGGCAGCAGTGGTGGATCTTGCCATGGTGCGGTGCCCTCTGGATGGCGCCAGTGCCCTCCGGAAGGCGGCGCCCCGGGCAAAAATCCTGCTTGCCCGTGGCAAGATCCACTACTGCCTATAGTGCCCACCCCTGTATCGGTCACATAGTGCACTCCCTCATTTTATACTTGTGTTGTTGATGTTGATACTTTCACAAGTCTTCTATGGGTTGTAGCCAACTGCAGACGAGTGTAAACACTGTCTGGCACAATTATAGTGAATGTTCAGGGCTTCTTGCATCAATGCCTAGCTGTGCTAAGCTATTACATTATATCTGGATAAGCGTTTAGTACTAACCAGTAACTGATCTGAGATAAGACACTTCAAGTTTTAGTACCATCACCTTTATTTTTAATGGAGCACATCATTATTGCTATGTGATGACATTGGCCTTCACTATTATAGTATGTATGTTCCACTGGAACATCTTAGCTGCAGCTGTGCTGCCATCTGCTGACTCAGGATATAACCTCTTCTCTCTAAGGGGGACATATACTAAGCAGTGATAAAAGTGGAGAAGTGAGCCAGTGGAGAAGTTGCCCATGACAACCAATCAGTTGCTCTGTATACTTTTACAGTATGCAAATTATAAATGTTACATCAATGCTGATTGGTTGCCATGGGCAACTTCTCCACTGGCTCACTTCTCCACTTTTATCACTGCTTAGTACATGTCCCCCTAAATCATTATCGACTTTTGTTCATTCCGTACTTCTTATCATGGTAATGAATGCATATTGCCCATTATGTGTAGTGACTGTTTTATACATTACTATTTTCATGCATTTAGTACAGAAGTGATGCTGAAACAGATGCCCCTGTTACCGATGTGCCGATTGTGAGGTACCTGGGTGTTACAGCCAGGGATGACCGGATACACTGAGGTACTTTATCGTTCAGGGTCGCACAGACAAGACAGTAGGGAAAGGTACAATGGTGTCTTTATTATATTTTAAGCCAGCTGTACTATACACTAATACAGGGGTTCCCACACTTTGTTGAATCCCGGTGCCCTAGAGTGGAAGCATATTGTCCATGGCAGCCCGAGGCCAACATTTCTTATTGAGCAATAGTGATTAGACTGTGCTTACCTGTCATCCGTAGGTTCCGACGTGTGCTGGTTGGCAGGGCTGTACTTCTGTTTGTCCACATATTTAATGATGGGCAAACCCAGTGTTGGTTCTTATTGCCAATTTCATTCATTAAAATAATTTTATTTGGCACTGGACCACCATCCCACGGCAACCGTGCAAGTGCTCTGTGGCACCCAGTTTGGGAACCATTGCACTAATCCAGTGACATCCTTCTGTGGATGGTATTTTCCTTAATGAATATCTATTTGCATCTTGGGAGTACGTTAACTATGCAGGGTTTTTTTAAAGCCAGAGATAATCATTTGCTTTGCTGATGGATTCTAAAGGGCCATAGTAATTGATGCTAAATCAGGCTTGCTTAGCATTAATTACTAATACCCCTTGAAATCCATTGGTAAAGCAGATGATTATCTACAGCTTTGAAAAGAACACTGCATAGTAAGTCTGTCCTTTGGTGTAGTGACCGGGGAGTTTTCCTGTTTGTTTATAGACAAAATGGTTTAGTGAGTGTTCTGTACCTGTCTATATGAAGAATAGGTTATTTCTCTAATGTCCTAGAGGATGCTGGGGTCCACATTAGTACCATGGGGTATCTATTTGTTGTCAGTGTCCAATCACTTTTAACAACATTGTGTTTATGGTGCTGCCTGTTCTGTTAATAACATACACGGGGTTCTTCTCTTTGTGTGGGGATTTCTTGACTTTTCAGGAGCACTATGCACTTTTTCTTTTCTTTTTTCTATTGCTAAGTTTGACAAGCGCACGCAGAGGGGGATTGGCCATAGGGTTCACTGGGAAGATTCCCGGTGGGCTGGCGCACCCGTGGGGCCTGTTTTGTTTGAGGACATGTGGTCCTTTTTATAGACATAATGAATAAGATGCTAAATAATTTGCATATATGAAAATGACTTTGCCACTTAGCCTGTGATTGCAGATGATCTAGTGTATGCTCTGTCTGCCTGCTTGGCTGACATATAAGATTGAGTGAATAGTGATTGGGATACGGTTGGTGTAATAAGCAAGAAAATATATTTTTCTAAAGAATAATATACACTGCTCAAAAAAATAAAGGGAACACTAAAATAACACATCCTAGATCTGAATGAATGAAATATTCTTATTAAATACTTTGTTCTTTACATAGTTGAATGTGCTGACAACAAAATCACACAAAAATTATCAATGGAAATCAAATTTATTAACCCATGGAGGTCTGGATTTGGAGTCACCCTCAAAATTAAAGTGGAAAAACACACTACAGGCTGATCCAACTTTGATGTAATGTCCTTAAAACAAGTCAAAATGAGGCTCAGTAGTGTGTGTGGCCTCCACGTGCCTGTATGACCTCCCTACAACCCACACAAGTGGCTCAGGTAGTGCAGCTCATCCAGGATGGCACATCAATGCGAGCTGTGGCAAGAAGGTTTGTTGTGTCTGTCAGTGTAGTGTCCAGAGCATGGAGGCGCTACCAGGAGACAGGCCAGTACATCAGGAGACGTGGAAGAAGGTTTGTTGTGTCTGTCAGTGTAGTGTCCAGAGCATGGAGGCGCTACCAGGAGACAGGCCAGTACATCAGGAGACGTGGAAGAGGCCGTAGGAGGGCAACATCCCAGCAGCAAGACCGCTACCTCCGCCTTTGTGCAAGGAGGAACAGGAGGAACACTGCCAGAGCCCTGCAAAATGACCTCCAGCAAGCCACAATTGTGCATGTGTCTACTAAAACGATCAGAAACAGACTCCATGAGGGTGGTATGAGGGCCCGACGTCCACAGGTGGGGGTGGTGCTTACAGCCCAACAACGTGCAGGACGTTTGGCATTTGACAGAGAACACCAAGATTGGCAAATTCGCAACTGGTGCCCTGTGCTCTTCACAGATGAAAGCAGGTTCTCACTGAGCACATGTGACAGACGTGAGTCTGGAGACGCGAAGGAAAATGTTCTGCTGCCTGCAACATCCTCCAGCATGACCGGTTTGGCAGTGGGTCAGTAATGGTGTGGGGTGGCATTTCTTTGGGGGGCCGCACAGTCCTCCATGTGCTCGCCAGAGGTAGCCTGACTGCCATTAGGTACCGAGATGAGATCCTCAGACTCCTTGTGAGACTATATGCTGTTGCGGTTGGCCCTGGGTTCCTCCTAATGCAAGACAATGCTAGACCTCATGTGGCTGGAGTGTGTCAGCAGTTCCTGCAAGACGAAGGCATTGATGCTATGGACTGGCCCGCCCGTTCCCCAGACCTGAATCCAATTGAGCTGGGACATCATGTCTCGCTCCATCCACCAGACTGTGGATGGAGTTGGCAGATGCTTTAGTCCAGGTCTGGGAGGAGATCCCTCAGGAGACCATCCGCCACCTCATCAGGAGCATGCCCAGGTGTTGCAGGGAGGTCATACAGGCACGTGGGGGCCACACACACTACTGAGCCTCATTTTGACTTGTTTTAAGGACATTACATCAAAGTTGGATCAGCCTGTAGTGTGTTTTTCCACTTTAATTTTGAGGGTGACTCCAAATCCAGACCTCCATAGGTTAATAAATTTGATTTCCATTGATAATTTTTGTGTGATTTTGTTGTCAGCACAGTCAACTATGTAAAGAACAAAGTATTTAATAAGAATATTTCATTCATTCAGATCTAGGATGTGTTATTTTAGTGTTCCCTTTATTTTTTTGAGCAGTGTAGTTTCCTAAATTCTGAAGGCGTATCATATAATGTGCTCATAATATTTAATTTTATTTCTTTTTAACTTCCCCCTTGATGCTGGACATGCCCACTATCTGGAAAGTTTTAGGGGGAGGGTGCTGCTGCCATGGCCCATGGCTCGATCTTACACCTCTGGTGCTGCCCATGTGGGGCCACTAGTACAAATTTTTCCAGGGCCGCTTTTTGTTCCCAATCCGCCCCTGAGCGCACGGCCGGCATAGAGTCTGGTTGCCAAGGTAACCAATACATGCTAGCACTGTGACATCATCCCAGCGGGGCTAGGGCGGACATGGCTGCGGCGTTTCTCCGGTATCGGCACTTCACATAGTGTGCATCATCTTATTTAAAGGTAAGCTTTCTTACATACTGCTGTTATTTCACCTTGATAAAGCGTTAAGTGCAAAATGCACTGTTCTAGTTAAAACAAATTCTACGTGCATGAAAAGTTGCAGTAACGTTGCTCACTTTTATTACTGGTATATCATGTCTTTTTCCTTTGCAAGCTATGTAAAACTTTACAGTCACACAAGTCCATAACATACAGTATATTGTATTAATTAAGTTATATTGCCATGAAAGCATCTCACATACAGTAATCATTAATAGAAACTCCAGTTCTCCCTATCTAAAAATAAACTTTGCTGGAATATAATCCATTGCAATGTGCTTACTCTTTATATAATTAAGTCCCAGGTGTTTTAGTGTCCTGTTTAACTAGGTAATGTGGTCATGACAATGGGTTGACTCTTACACATGAAGACCTTGTACTCCTTTACAATCACAAAAGTAAGCAGTATTTTCAGACATTTGCAGTAGTGGTCCACTCAGTACTTGAGCAGGGTGAGATTCTATTGTTTAGACTCTATAAAACACTTTTGCGATAAACTTACCAATCACAGCAGAAATTTATTTCCCAACCTTCATTGCAGGGACAGGCTGGCCTATTGGGCAAAAGGAAATCTACAGTACACCTAGGCCAGTACATTGCACTATATTTAGTGGCTGGACTGCACAAATCATAGACCTGCCTGGAAGCTGGGAGGCAAAGAAAGGATACTACCTGCCATTCTGATTGTATTTTACTATAAACACTTTTGAAATAGTTGGGTATCCTTATACAGATGGGTCCACGGTTATCTTGGCTAGTTTGCTGCGCCTAGGCACAACATGGTTTATTGACATAAACCCTTCATATATTGTTCTCAGCTGCAATACAATACAGAGAACAATACATCAGGGGATTAAGTCCGACTGCCCAGTCTCAGTTAATCCTATTAAAGGTCAAGATAAACATGGACCCATCTGTATGTCTACTTCTTAGCCACCAGGTGTAGCCATGTACCATGAGGATGACATAAATGAGAATGAAGGCTTCTGTAAAAGTATAGAAAACAGATCCACTCACTCTTCATGATGGACTGTCCTATCCTGGCTTAGACTTTCAAAGGTTGGCAGGTGTCCTTTGCATTCTCCTGTCACCCCTCTAGTTTAAAGTACCTAGGGATTGTTCTAAATACTGACTTATCCCAACACTTTTCCTGGTTCAGGAGGGTTAACATGATGAAACTAAGCATTCTGTCTAGAGTGCTTTATTTGTTACAGGCATACCCATTAATTTCCCTAAACAGTGTTATCTTGACTTACATAAACTTGTGAGGTATTTTTAATGTTTGCGTGGAAGGGGTGGGAGGAGGAGGCTTGGCAGGGGAGGAGGTTGGAAGCCCCATTTCAAACATGATATTCTGTTCTGATGCGAACACTTATGGTGGTTTCTGCACCCACACTTCTCCACATATTATGACACTATCATTCTGGGGCAGTTAGTTACGAATGGAAGAGAGCAAACAGTGGGTGATTCTAGAAAACAATTTGTTTCCAGTCTCAAAATCTATATTCCCTTGGCGATCCATCATATCTCTAATTCCTCATCCCACTATAGGCCTCACGTTGACTTGCTTGGAATTAGAGATGACCGAACCCTACCGGACTTCACCACCTAAGCCCGGATCCAAGCCCAGCTCGGGTTTTCCCACCTGACTCAGAAACCAGAACGAGGCAAAACATCATTATCCCGCTGTCGGATTCTCGCAGGGTTTGGATTCTATATAAGGAGCCACGCTTCACCGCCATTTTCACTACGGCATTGGAGAGTATAGAGAGAGGACGTGTTTCCATCCTCAGTGTCCTGCATCAGTTCAGTGGTAGTGTATTGTGCTGCATCAGTCCAGTCACAGTGGTTGTGTACTCTGCTGCCATATGTCCAGTGCTGCTGTATAAGTCCAGTCCAGTGGTGCTGTGTTGTGCTGCATCAGTTCAGTGGTGGTGTATTGTGCTGCATCAGTCCAGTCACAGTGGTGGTGTCCTCTGCTGCCATATGTCCAATGCTGCTGTATAAGTCCAGTCCATTGCAGTGGTGCTGTGTTGTCCTGCATCAGTACAGTGGTAGTGTCTTGTGCTGCATCAGTCCAGTCACAGTGGTGGTGTCCTCGGCTGCCATATGTCCAGTGCTGCTGTATAAGTCCAGTCCATTGCAGTGGTGCTGTGTTATCCTGCATCAGTCCAATGGTGGTGTCCCTGTGCTGATGTATATATCCAGTGGTACTGCCGTATATGTCCAGTGATACTGCCGAATATGTCCAGCGGTACTGCTGTATAAATCCAGTGATACTACTGTATCATTCCAGTGTTACTGGCGTATAATTCCAGCGGTACTGGCGTATAAATCCAGTCCAGTGATACTGCCGTATATGTCCAGTGGTACTGCCGGATAAGTCCAGTGGTACTGCCGTATAATTCCAGTGATACTGCCGTATAATTCCAGTGATCCTTCCGTATTATTCCAGTGGTACTGGCGTATAAGTCCAGTGATACTGCCATATAATTCTAGTGGTACTGGAGTATAATTCCAGTGGTACTGGCGTATAAATCCAGTCCAGTGATACTGCCGTATATGTCCAGTGGTACTGCCGTATAATTTCAGTGATACTGCCGTATAATTCCAGTGATCCTGCCATATAATTCCAGTGGTACTGGCGTATAAGTCCAGTGATACTGCCGTATAATTCCAGTGGTACTGCCGCATAAGTCCAGTCCAGTGGTGCTGCCATATAAGTTCAGTGGTGCTGTACTGTGCTGTCTATTATTTACTCCAAATAAAGGGGTTATTAATATTTAATCCAAATAATTACCACACAGGACACAATTTTCTCCTGTGTGGTGTAGAGGTACGCTCTCCTGCACCGCATATTGTTATATAACTCCAGAAAAATAATGGAGAACAAAAATGTGGAGGATAAAATAGGCAAAGATCAAGAACCACTTCCTCCTAGTGCTGAAGCTGCTGCCACTAGTTATGACATAGATGATGAAATCCCATCAACGTTGTCTGCCAAGGCCGATGCCCAATGTGATAGTAGAGGGCATGTAAAATCCGAAATGCCAAAGTTCAGTAAAAGATCCAAAAAAATAAATTTAAATGGTCTGAGGAGAAACGTAAATTTGCCAATATGGCATTTACGACACAGAGTGGCAAGGAAGTGGCCCTGGCCTACGTTCATGACTAGTGGTTCAGCTTCACATGACAATGGAAGCCCTCATCCTCCCACTAGAAAAATGATAAGAGTTAAGCTGGCAAAAGCACAGTAAAGAACTGTGCGTTCTAAGATGGTATCACAAATCCCCAAGGAGAGTCCAAGTGTGTCGGCGGTTGCGATGCCTGACCTTCCCAACACTGGATGGGAAGAGGTGGCTCATTCCACCATTTGCACGCCCTCTGCAAGTGCTGGAAATAGCACCCACAGTCCAGTTTCTGATATTCAAATTGAAGATGTCACTGTTGAAGTACACCAGGATGAGGATATGGGTGTTGCTGGCGCTGAGGAGGAAGTTGACGAGGAGGATTCTGATGGTGAAGTGGTTTGTTTAAATCAGGCACAGGGGGAGACACCTGTTGTCCATGGGATGAATAAGCCCATTGTGATGCCTGGGTAAAATACCAAAAAAGCTACCTCTTTGGTGTGGAATTATTTCTCCACAAATCCGGACAACAGGTGTCAAGCCATGTATTGCCTATGTCAATCTGTAATAAGTAGGGGTATGGACATTAACCACCTTGGAACATCCTCCCTTATACGTCACCTGCAGCGCATTCATTAGAAGTCAGTGTCAAGTTGTGAAACTTTGGGTAAGAGCGTAAGCAGTCCACTGACACCTAAATCCCTTCTTCCTCTTGTACCCAAGCTCCTGCAAGCCACACCACCAACTCTATCAACGTTAACGTCAACTTCCTCCTCAGTCAGGAACATCAGTAGTCCTGCAGGCCATGTCACTGGCAAGACTGAGGAGTCCTCTCCTAACTGGGATTCCTCCAGAGGATCCTTGAGTGGTATGCTTACTGCTGCTGTTGCTGCCACTGCTGTTGTTGCTGCTGGGAGTCGATCGTCATCCCAGAGGAGAAGTCGGAAGACCACTTGTACTACTTTAACTAAGCAATTGACTGTCCAACAGTCCATTTTGAGGAAGATGAAATATGACAGCAGTCATCCTGTTGCAAAGTGGATAACTGAGACCTTGACAGCTACAGATGGGTCCTTGTTTATCTTGACATTTAATAGGATTAACTGAGACTGGCCAATCGGACTTAATCCCCTGCTGTAATGACTTAATCCCCTGCTATATTGTTCTCTGTATTGTATTGCAGCTGAGAACAATAGATGAAGGGTTTATGCTAATAAGTCATATTGTGACTTGGCGCAGAAAACTAGTCAAGATAACGGTGGACCCATCTGTATGTTGGTGTTAGACGTGCGTCCGATATCCGCCATTAGTTCAGTGGGACTTAGAGAATTGATGGAGGTACTGTGTTCCCGGTACCAGTGTAGAATGATTTCTGTCTAGTGCAAGGTTCTCCAACCCTTCGAACTTGCCACATGTGAAGTCAGTTCAGGCACTGCCAGCTTGAGTCAGGTCATTCCCCTCATCAGGCTTTTGCAGAAGCAGCTGGAGAAATTGAAGGCGTAGCTAAGACGGAGCGATTCTGCAAAGTATGTTGGACTTGTGGATGGAGCCCTTCATTCGCTTTGCCAGCATTCAAGGGTGGTCAATCTGTTGAAATCAGAGCACTACATTTTGGCCACTGTGCTTGATCCTAGGTTTAAAACCTACATTGTATCTCTCTTTCCGGCAGACAAAAGTCTGCAGAGGTTCAAAGACCTGCTGGTGAGAAAATTGTCAACTCAAGCAGAATGTGACCTGCCAATACCTCCTCCTTAATTTTCTCCCGCAACTGGGGCTGTGAGGAAAAGGATAAGATTTCATAGCCTACCCGCTGGCGGTGATGCAGGGCAGTCAGGAGCGATTACTGACATGTCTACTGTCACTGCATATGATTCTGTCACCATTGAAAGAATGGTGGAGGATTATATGAGTGACAGCATCCAAGTAGCCATGTCAGACAGTCCGTATGTATACAGACAGGAAAAAGAGGCAATTTAGATGCCCTTGCACAAACTGGCTTTATTTTACCTAAGTTGCCCCCTCTCCAGTGTGTACTCAGAAAGATTGTTTCGTGCAGCAGGTAACTTTGTCAGCGATCGGCGTAGGAGGATACTTCCACAAAATGTGGAGCAGATGATGTTCATCAAAATGAATTATAAATTCCTCCGGGAAGACCTTTACTAGCAATTACCTACAGAAAGTACATAGGAACCTGTGATGGTGGATTCCAGTGGGGACGAATTAATACTCTGTGGGCCTAATTCAGAGTTGATCGTAGCAGCAAATTTGTTAGCAGTTGGGCAAAACCATGTGCACTGCAGGGGGGACAGATATAACATGTGCAGAGAGAGTTAGATTTGGGTGGGGTGTATTCAAACTGAAATCTAAATTGCATTGAAAAAAATAAAACAGCCAGTATTTACCCTGCACAGAAACAAAATAACCCACCCAAATCTAACTCTCTCTGCACATGTTATATCTGCCCCCCCTGCATTGCACATGGTTTTGCCCAATTGCTAACAAACTTGCTGCTGCGATCCACTCAGAATTACCCCCTGTGAGGAGGATGTACACACTGAAAGGGGGGAGGAATCAGAGGATGAGGATGAGGTCGACATCTTGCCTCTGTAGAGCCAGTTTGTACAAGGAGAGATTGATTGCTTCTATTTTGGTGGGGGCCCAAACAAACCAGTCATTTCAGCCACAGTCATGTGCCAGACCCTGTTGCTGAAATGATTGTTTTTTTAAAGTGTGCATGTACTGTTTATACAACATAAGGGTGGGTGGGAGAGCCCAAGGACAATTCCATCTTGCACCTCTTTTTCTTCTTTGCGTCATGTGCTGTTTGGGGACTAGTTTTTTAAAGTGCCATCCTTTCTGACACCGCCGTACATGTCCAGGGGTACTGCCGTATAAGTCCAGGGTTACTGCCGTATAAGTCCAGTCCAGTGGTGCTGTCTTGTGCTGCATCAGTCCAGTGGTGGTGTCTTGTGCTGCCATAAGTCCTGTGGTGGTGGCCTGTGCTGTATATTATTTACTCCAAATAAAAGGGTTATATACATTACTTATATTATTATTCAAATAATTTTTACAGGGTTTGCCCTGTGTGGTGTAGGGGTACGCTCGCCTGTGCTGCATATTATTATAATAGCTCCAAATAAAAGGGTTATTATTATTCAAATTAATTTTACAGGCTCTGCCGTCTGTGTGTGTGGTTTAGGGGTACGCTCTTCTGTGCCACCAATATTGTGCGTGTATTACATCTGGGCAAATTCCAGCATGTCCCATGTTGTTTGTGCCGCACACTTGTGTTGCTTAGCTTAGCCATACAGCTACCTCATTGCACCTCTTTTTCTTCTTTGCTTCATGTGCTGTTTGGGGCCTATTTTTTAAATCTGCCATTCTGTCTGCCACTGCAGTGCCACTCCTAGATGGGCCAGGTGTTTGTGCCGCACACTTGTGTCGCTCAGCTTAGTCATACAGCTACCTTGGTGCAACTTTTTGGCCTAAAAACAATATTGTGAGGTGTTCAGAATAGACTGGAAATGAGTGGAAATTAATGTTATTTAGGTTTTTTACCGTAGGATCAAAATTACCCCCAAATTCTTTAATTTTAGCTGTTTTTATGTCTTTTTTAAAAATCATTCAGATCCAAAACCCGAAAGGGTGGTTTTGGCAAAACCAATCCAGATCCAAAACACGAGGATGGAACCAAAACACAAAATACGAAAAGTGCCCACCGCACATCTCTGCTTGGAATAAGTTACAGCGGTAGCCTTGAGTGTCCTTTAAGTTCTCCCCCTTAACCCCACTGTTTGCCAAACCTGACTTCCTGCATTGTACTTCAACCATTGCTTTTCGAGTGTGGCTGCAGATGGTGGGGGGAGTGGGCCACAGATGGTCCACAGGGGCAGGGGTGCTGACTTTTGGTGATTTACAGGCTGCTCGTTCAGTGCCAGGTTCTGAAGTTTGGCAATACCTGCAGCTTAACATTTTGCCCAGAGCGGGGACATGCGTGAGACTTGGTGGTAGACCTTTGACCCAATACAGGGGGTAATTCCAAGTTGATCGCAGCAGGAAATTTTTTAGCAGTTGGTCAAAACCATGTGTACTGCAGGTGTGGCAGATATAACATTTGAAGAGAGAGTTAGATTTGGGTGGGTTATTTTGTTTCTGTGCAGGGTAAATACTGGCTGCTTTATTTTTACACTGCAAATTAGATTGCAGATTGAACACACCACACCCAAATCTAACTCTCTCTGCACATGTCATATCTGCCCCCCCTGCAGTTCACATGGTTTTGCCCAACTGCTAACAGAATTCCTGCTGCGATCAACTTGGAATTACCCCCACAATTAGATTAGAAGGGTTGGCAGAAAGCTTTTCTCACAATCTTCTCGTGTTCTGTGAGTTACTCCATGAAACACAATTTAAGGTCCTGACTCAGTGGTACCGCTTTCTCATAGCTATGGAAAATGAGTTCCCCATGGTCTCCAGGCAGTAAGTTCCGCACTACATATTTGGTGGGATTGCCTGGTCCTCCAACCCTTCTGGGTACAAGTAATCTCCCTGTCTACTACAGTGTTTGGCAGGGACTCTCTTATGGGTCCTTCCTTCTGGCTTTTGAACCTGGTTATCAGCTCAATTGCAGGCTACAAAAAGACCCTACTTATGCATCTTAATAGTTCCTCTAAAGTGGCGATTCCCTTTCATTAGAATGGTTTGATTGATTAGACCACTATATAACTATGGATTACCTCATTTTAGGGGTAGACAGAATTATGTTCTGTGCTGTCTGCAGTATGTGGCTAGAGTTTAAAATCTCTGCACCTATACTTCTTTGAACGTATAAGCCTTGGTCATTCCACCTCAGTATTAAATGTGTACTACACTACACCGGTAGTTCACCTAGATCCCCTGCTATGGGCTATATTGTTCATCAAGAATGTCACAATTTGCTGGTGTGGTCAGTTCCATACCTTTACCCCTTCCCCGTTTTATGCCCTTTTCCCCTTCCTTGTGTTATGTCTGTTGTTTTGCACTTTGTCTATCCCAAGCTGAGTTGTTGTTTTTTTATGTATTGTTGTTTTACTTATGCTTATATTTCTATATATGAGCCTCTCTTGTGTATGCTTTCTGATGGCTTAAGATGACATTTCTTTTCTTCCTTTTTCCTGTGTACAGTATGTTTCTCTTGACTACTGTATAGTCTATTTTGTCCGTATTTTTGTACAAAACTTAATAAATATACAGTATATTGCCAGGGTAAAAAAAGTTGGAAGGTATGGCAAATAGGATAGTTTACAGCAATTATTAGTCTTTAGCAATAGGGTAATGCACAGCAAGGATTAATCCATAGCAACAGGCATTTTAGGGTTAATCCACAGCAATAGTAAAGCCCAAGGGGGCTACAACAAGAGCTGCACTTTTCTAGCCAAACACATAAACTCTGTCAGTATCTAGCTGCACAAATGCCTTAATGGAGCCGCAACAGCACTCTTGTGAAAGGCTTGGAAGCAGGAAAAGGGAGTGTGGAAGCAGGAAGACAGATTATGGAAGCAGGAAGAGGGAGTGTGGAAGTAGGAAGTTGTACTGTAACTGTATCGGGGTTAATGTGTTTTACCATGTTATGTATATTTAGTACTCTAGTCGAGATTTCAGAACTGCATGTTTAAATGTATTTATATTTACGTAAGATGTGTTTGTATTTTAAGGGTAAACAATGCATTGACATATGGTAATTGTCGCAGCTCCAGTAGGATATAGGTGACGATTAGCCAAGTCCTTTGTGGACAAGCTCTTTCTTTGAAATGCAAACTAAGGGCCTAATTCAGATCTGTTCGCTCGCTAGCGTTTTTCGCTGCGCAGCGATCAGGGCACTACTGCGCATGCGTATGCACTGCAATGTGCAGGCGCATCGCAGGCGCATCGTACGGGTACAAAGTGGATCATCGCTGTGCGGTGGAATTAACATAGCATCCATCGCACAGCCGACTGCAAGGAGATTGACAAGAAGAAGGCGTTTGTGGGTGTCAACTGACCGTTTTCAGGGAGTGTCTGGAAAAACGCAGGCGTGTCCAAGCATTTGCAGGGCGGGTGTCTGACGTCAATTCCGGCCTCGAAAAGGCTGAAGTGATCGCAGTGGCTGAGTAAGGTCCGACCTACTCAGAAACTGCACAAACTGTTTTTGTACAGGGCGGCTGCACACGCGATCGCATACTTGCATATCTAAAATACACTCCCCTATAGGCAGTGACTATCTGATCGCAGCGCTGCAAAAAATGGCGAGCGAACAGATCTGAATTAGGGGCCTAATTCAGATCTGTTCGCTCGCTAGCTATTTTATCCATTTATTAGCTCCTTCAAAATGGATGCTGTATTTATTTCTATTTTGGTGAGAGATCTCTTTTGACTAAGTCAAGAATACCTGCTGTAAACATCTTGTATGCACCTTTAGCGACAGGCTTAGTCTTTTTTTAGACATTTAAGCAATAAAAATCTTGCCTTCAAGACGACTACTTTTTTCATCCTGCAGTTAATAGGAATGCGACAAATGCAGTCTCATTCTTTGGCTTTTCTGGGTTGAGCCCAGCGTCTCCAAGCTCCGCCCTCTGCCAGCTACAGTGCTAGGCGTGGTCCAGGTCAGTGACCAGTGGGTGTCAACTGACACCAGTCAGGAGGTGCAGCGTGTCTATGTATACACAGCAACAATCAGTGTCAGGTGCCGATGGTAGAAGCCTGAGTAGAAACTTGGTTCCAGGTGCCGTGGTGAAGGAACCTAGCGGTAGCAGAAAATAACTACCCATTTCAAAGTGAGTGGAATCAGTAACAGGCGGTTGCTGATGGTAAACTGTAAACCCCTATTGTCCAGGTCCCATGAGACCCAAAACACATTTGTGATCACTTGGTGCAGGCAGTGATAAAGATGGAAGCCATACTTGTTCATAGACTTCATATGTAATTGATATCTGATAATGTTTCTAATTGTTATTTTAGCTTAGTGCTGATACAGGAAAAAGTACCAGACATTGTACTTTGTTTGAACCCATATTGTGAAGTTATGACCTTTAGCTAAGATATATTTTACGGTAATTTCCTAGCAGAAATATAATGTCAGCAGCTAGACATGTAAGTTTTAAAGGGTATTTGTCAGTCTGCGGTAAAGCAGGTGTGAAAACATAACCAGACATATGTAGGTCTCGAGTTTAGCAAAACCCCCCAGTTATTACACTTAAGAGCACATATAGGAATTTTAGGCGTTACGTATAGGATTAGAGAGTACATTAACCAATAGAATTAAAGAGGTTATTAACCAATAGGATTAAGCTTTGTGTAAGGAAACTACGACATTGTATGCAAATGTGTATTTCTATATAACGTACTGCTTTCTGGAAATAAAGTTGCTTCTGCTTCTGCTATTTCCTACTTCACTCTCTTTATTTAACTGGTAACTGGCTGCAGCCATGAATGAACCTAATGCTGACCGATTGAGTGTGTGCTTGAGCTTGGATCAGTGAGGGGTGCCCTGTCCTGGGGTTACCTTTAACAATTTGGAGGTCCCACCAAGATCCTCATCACCTGTTGAACAACGGACGGCTGGGTGAATAGTTGCTGGACTGAGACTCACAAAAACCATGCGCATGGTACGTAGAGATATTTTATCTCCAGACTGTCATTCCTTTAACTATCCAGCTGTTCCGTTGTCAGACAGGGATCGGGGATTGTGCATAACGGTTGGTCAGTAATCAGGTTGATTTTTTTTCATTTTTCTTCTATTCTCTTACTTATATGTGTTTATATGTGTAGGATATTGTAGAAAGACTTTAGAAATAAGTCAGAGTTATGAAACAGACATGTCCCCTTTGTAAGTGTGTAGTACTCTTAGTAAAAGCACACCACAATCAGAAATTTTATTTAAACTATATTTGTAGTCCAGGAGAATCACCCTTATTCTCTGAACCGTGGGAAGAGGGGTTTGACATTTGTATACTAATAGGTTGTCATTTTATTCCTAAAGTAAGAAATATTGGAAGGGATTGGTCAAATATACTGTCTGAATTGGAAGATTCAGAACAGTATATTGCATATAACATAAATCTAAGCTATAGTTAAGCGTAAAATATCATTGCTAGGAAACGTCTGACTTGCATATATTGCTAGCACCTCAACAAAGTACTTCCTGTCGCTTTAAAAATTATAGCGTACAGAGTTGAGAAAAAAAAGAGGAATGTAAATCATTTAAAACTTTTTCTCTGTGGTCCATGACCAAAGACAGGTGCGTGTAGTAAATGCAAGTTTTCCTGTCAGGATTGTGTCTGCATAGTTATCATACATAAGTTAGGAGAAGTATATTCATTTATTTTAAAAGCCATAGTATACACCGCAGAAGAAGGGGTTTGGGAAAATAGACAAAAACCCAGATGATGTGCTCATATTGATGGGATGTCATTTCATACTGAAGGATAGTGACATAGGTAAAAATTGGTTGCAGGTCACCTCTGTTCCAGGCAATTTTCCTCACAGTTATATCTCAGGGGATCCATTAGATCCAGGTTACTGATATTTCCCGGATTCAAAATACTAGCTGGCCATTAGTAGGGGAATATAAATAGTTACCCTTCGGATGAAGCACCTCGGAGTGCCATGGACATTATGAAAAGTGTATATGGTGAGCAATGCTTGCAGGGTATGAGGCGGTTGTTTTGACTAGCCGGGTTGGCTGTTGATGGCACTCTAGACCCAGAAAAGTTGAAACAGATCGGAGTAACCAATGGGAGATATGTGAAGGATAATAAATTGGAACAGAGTCTTGATTTGTGGATTGTAACAGGTCAATTACTTCAGTATGAAAAGGAGTTAGAAGAGTTAGAACAAATTCCAGAACAAATGGCTCTAATTAATATGGATAATTTTAAAGATGCACACATATCTGGACAGGAAACAATTAGTCGAAAAGGTCCCAAGAAAACCAAAGGGTATCCTTACTGGGCAAGTCCACATTGTAGACATTGTAACCCACCACATGATACAATATGTCCAATTAGTCAAACACCTTGGTCCTATAAATGTAAGGCTTGTAAAGAACCAAATGTTAGAAAATATGTTAGATCTAGAAAGTCAATCAGTGAATGGTTGCCAGGGTAAAAAAAAAAAAGACCTACTAATTATACCTGAAGATGTGCATGCCCCAGACTAATACATTGGTAGACTAAAAATTGTACAGCATGTAATGTCAAGAGACCAGGATTGTCTCCTCAAAAAATAAATAAAGTATGTATGGTCTCAAGTTTGGCATCTGCACCTCCAGTGTATAATTTACTTAAGGATTTGGTCCCTGCGAACTATATCCGGTGTGCACATAAGATACTGTCACACCTGGTGTAGCTGCTGACGGACCTAATCCAGTGCACCCAGAGTTGCTACATGGTATAAACAAATTCAGAACTGTTAACTAGGGATGTGCACTTGAAACTTTTCGGGTTTTGTGTTTTGGTTTTGGGTTCGGTTCCGCGGCCGTGTTTTGGGTTCGAACGCGTTTTGGCAAAACCTCACCGAATTTTTTTTGTCGGATTCGGGTGTGTTTTAAATTCGGGTGTTTTTTTCAAAAAACCCTAAAAAACAGCTTAAATCATAGAATTTGGGGGTCATTTTGATCCCAAAGTATTATTAACCTCAAAAACCATAATTTACACTCATTTTCAGTCTATTCTGAATACCTCACACCTCACAATATTATTTTTAGTCCTAAAATTTGCACCGAGGTCGCTGGATGACTAAGCTAAGCGACCCCAGTGGCGACACAAACACCTGGCCCATCTAGGAGTGGCACTGCAGTGTCACGCAGGATGTCCCTTCCAAAAAACCCTCCCCAAACAGCACATGACGCAAAGAAAAAAAGAGGCGCAATGAGGTAGCTGTGTGAGTAAGCTAAGCGACCCTAGTGGCCGACACAAACACCTGGCCCAATTAGGAGTGGCACTGCAGTGTCACGCAGGATGTCCCTTCCAAAAAACCCTCCCCAAACAGCACATGACGCAACTAAAAATGAAAGAAAAAAGAGGTGCAAGATGGAATTGTCCTTGGGCCCTCCCACCCACCCTTATGTTGTATAAACAGGACATGCACACTTTAACCAACCCATCATTTCAGTGACAGGGTCTGCCACACGACTGTGACTGAAATGACGGGTTGGTTTGGACCCCCACCGAAAAAGAAGCAATTAATCTCTCCTTGCACAAACTGGCTCTACAGAGGCAAGATGTCCACCTCATCATCATCCTCCGATATATCACCGTGTACATCCCGCTCCTCACAGATTATCAATTCGTCCCCACTGGAATCCACCATCTCAGCTCCCTGTGTACTTTGTGGAGGCAATTGCTGCTGGTCAATGTCTCCACGGAGGAATTGATTATAATTTATTTTAATGAACATCATCTTCTCCACATTTTCTGGAAGTAACCTCGTACGCAGATTGCTGACAAGGTGAGCGGCGGCACTAAACACTCTTTCGGAGTACACACTTGTGGGAGGGCAACTTAGGTAGAATAAAGCCAGTTTGTGCAAGGGCCTCCAAATTGCCTCTTTTTCCTGCCAGTATAAGTACGGACTGTGTGACGTGCCTACTTGGATGCGGTCACTCATATAATCCTCCACCATTCTTTCAATGGTGACAGAATCATATGCAGTGACAGTAGACGACATGTCCGTAATCGTTGTCAGGTCCTTCAGTCCGGACCAGATGTCAGCATCAGCAGTCGCTCCAGACTGCCCTGCATCACCGCCAGCGGGTGGGCTCGGAATTCTGAGCCTTTTCCTCGCACCCCCAGTTGCGGGAGAATGTGAAGGAGGAGATGTTGACAGGTCGCGTTCCGCTTGACTTGACAATTTTGTCACCAGCAGGTCTTTGAACCCCAGCAGACTTGTGTCTGCCGGAAAGAGAGATCCAAGGTAGGTTTTAAATCTAGGATCGAGCACGGTGGCCAAAATGTAGTGCTCTGATTTCAACAGATTGACCACCCGTGAATCCTTGTTAAGCGAATTAAGGGCTGCATCCACAAGTCCCACATGCCTAGCGGAATCGCTCCCTTTTAGCTCCTCCTTCAATGCCTCCAGCTTCTTCTGCAAAAGCCTGATGAGGGGAATGACCTGACTCAGGCTGGCAGTGTCTGAACTGACTTCACGTGTGGCAAGTTCAAAAGGTTGCAGAACCTTGCACAACGTTGAAATCATTCTCCACTGCGCTTGAGACAGGTACATTCCACCTCCTATATCGTGCTCAATTGTATAGGCTTGAATGGCCTTTTGCTGCTCCTCCTACCTCTGAAGCATATAGAGGGTTGAATTCCACCTCGTTACCACTTCTTGCTTCAGATGATGACAGGGCAGGTTCAGGCGTTTTTGGTGGTGCTCCAGTTTTCTGTACGTGGTGCCTGTACGCCGAAAGTGTCCCGCAATTCTTCTGGCCACCGACAGCATCTCTTGCATGCCCCTCTCGTTTTTTAAAAAATTCTGCACCACCAAATTCAAGGTATGTGCAAAACATGGGACGTGCTGGAATTTGCCCATATTTAATGCACACACAATATTGCTGGCGTTGTCCGATGCCACAAATCCACAGGAGAGTCCAATTGGGGTAAGCCATTCTGCGATGATCTTCCTCAGTTGCCGTAAGAGGTTTTCAGCTGTGTGCGTATTCTGGAAACCGGTGATACAAAGCGTAGCCTGCCTAGGAAAGAGTTGGCGGTTGCGAGATGCTGCTACTGGTGCCGCCGCTGCTGTTCTTGCGGCGGGAGTCCATACATCTACCCAGTGGGCTGTCACAGTCATATAGTCCTGACCCTGCCCTGCTCCACTTGTCCACATGTCCGTGGTTAAGTGGACATTGGGTACAACTGCATTTTTTAGGACACTGGTGAGTCTTTTTCTGACGTCCGTGTACATTCTCGGTATCGCCTGCCTAGAGAAGTGGAACCTAGATGGTATTTGGTAACGGGGGCACACTGCCTCAATAAATTGTCTAGTTCCCTGTGAACTAACGGCGGATACCGGACGCACGTCTAACACCAACATAGTTGTCAAGGCCTCAGTTATCCGCTTTGCAACAGGATGACTGCTGTGATATTTCATCTTCCTCGCAAAGGACTGTTGGACAGTCAATTGCTTGGTGGAAGTAGTAAAAGTGGGCTTACGACTTCCCCTCTGGGATGACCATCGACTCCCAGCAGCAACAACAGCAGCGCCAGCAGCAGTAGGCGTTACACGCAAGGATGCATCGGAGGAATCCCAGGCAGGAGAGGACTCGTCAGAATTGCCAGTGACATGGCCTGCAGGACTATTGGCATTCCTGGGGAAGGAGGAAATTGACACTGAGGGAGTTGGTGGGGTGGTTTGCGTGAGCTTGGTTACAAGAGGAAGGGATTTACTGGTCAGTGGACTGCTTCCGCTGTCGCCCAAAGTTTTTGAACTTGTCACTGACTTATTATGAATGCGCTGCAGGTGACGTATAAGGGAGGATGTTCCGAGGTGGTTAACGTCCTTACCCCTACTTATTACAGCTTGACAAAGGCAACACACGGCTTGACAAATGTTGTCCGCATTTCTGGTGAAATACTTAAACAAACCACCTCACCATCAGAATCCTCCTTGTCAATTTCCTCCCCAGCGCCAGCAACACCCATATCCTCATCCTGGTGTACTTCAACACTGACATCTTCAGTTTGACTATCAGGAACTGGACTGCGGGTGCTCCTTCCAGCACTTGCAGGGGGCGTGCAAATGGTGGAAGGCGCATGCTCTTCACGTCCAGTGTTGGGAAGGTCAGGCATCGCAACCGACACAATTGGACTCTCCTTGTGGATTTGGGATTTCGAATAACGCACAGTTCTTTGCGGTGCTTTTGCCAGCTTCAGTCTTTTCAGTTTTCTAGCGAGAGGCTGAGTGCTTCCATCCTCATGTGAAGCTGAACCACTAGCCATGAACATAGGCCAGGGCCTCAGCCGTTCCTTGCCACTCCGTGTGGTAAATGGCATATTGGCAAGTTTACGCTTCTCCTCCGACAATTTTATTTTAGGTTTTGGAGTCCTTTTTTTACTGATATTTGGTGTTTTGGATTTTACATGCTCTGTACTATGACATTGGGCATCGGCCTTGGCAGACGACGTTGCTGGCATTTCATCGTCTCGGCCATGACTAGTGGCAGCAGCTTCAGCACGAGGTGGAAGTGGATCTTGATCTTTCCCTAATTTTGGAACCTCAACATTTTTGTTCTCCATATTTTAATAGGCACAACTAAAAGGCACCTCAGGTAAACAATGGAGATGGATGGATACTAGTATACTTATGGATGGACTGCCGAGTGCCGACACAGAGGTAGCTACAGCCGTGGACTACCGTACTGTGTCTGCTGCTAATATAGACTGGATGATAATGAGATGAAATCAATATAATATCACTAGTACTGCAGCCGGACAGGTATGTATATTTATTATGTAATGACTGATGACGGACCTGCTGGACAGACACTGTCAGCTCAGCAGCACCGCAGACTGCTACAGTAAGCTACTATACTATAGTAGTATGTACAAAGAAGAAAGAAAAAAAAAAACCACGGGGAGGTGGTATACAATTATGGATGGACTGTCGAGTGCCGACACAGAGGTAGCTACAGCCGTGGACTAACGTACTGTGTCTGCTGCTAATATAGACTGGATGATAATGAGATGAAATCAATATAATATCACTAGTACTGCAGCCGGACAGGTATGTATATTTATTATGTAATGACTGATGACGGACCTGCTGGACAGACACTGTCAGCTCAGCAGCACCGCAGACTGCTACAGTAAGCTACTATACTATAGTAGTATGTACAAAGAAGAAAGAAGAAAAAAAAACCACGGGGAGGTGGTATACAATTATGGATGGACTGCCGAGTGCCGACACAGAGGTAGCTACAGCCGTGGACTACCGTACTGTTGGTAAAGGGTTTTCACAGGTGCGCCTGATATGTGAGGTGTGTGCAAAAAGTCATACACTGATTTAATTCCTTAAACGATAAACAGTTTGATAAACTTGACTTTAATAAATAAATTACAATATACAGTATTGGAATGAAGAAAACTGTCTTTATTTATAGAAAAAATTATTATTTTATAAATATTAGTGTGGTGAAAAAAAGGGGGGGGGGGAAGGGGGGGGGGAGGAGGAACCGGGGGGATTGGGTATGAGAATGTTAACAGAAGCAGTATGGAATACTTCGTAGTCAAGGTAGAAGTTGTTTCTAAAATTGCTGGTCACTCCAGAATGGTGGCGTCCCACCTCTGAGTGAATAATGGAATGTGTGCAAAAACGAAAGTCCAGAGCTTCAAATGAACTAGTAAAATTATATGTAATAGTAAAAAAAGTGTCTTTGGATCCGGAAAAGGGGAAAGAAAAAAGAAAAACACAACGAGAAAAATATTTGGGGTACCCCTGGATTGCCGCTGGCGATGAGGGTCGGGGTGTGGTGAGTGCTAGGTAATTAGGACTCCTGGACAGGCTGTGCCCCTCTACGCCCTGGTCCACCCTGCTGTCGCTCTATGAGCGCAACACGGTGCCCTGGACAGAAGGGGAACAGTCGTGAGTCTTGGAGAGGGAGGTAGGGGCTGCTTCTAGCACAGTTGGTGCTGTCCGCCGCGCCTTCTCCTCTCCTACAGGGTCCCTTACCTTGTCGCTCCTGCTCCGTCTCCTCGTCCCTCCGCCAGCGGTCTTCTCCGTCTCGGCCGCGGCCCGGCGATCTCCTGCACTTCCGGGTTGGGTCACGTGACCAGTCTCGGGTGCCTCCGGGTCCCGTCTACCTCTCGTCGTCCTCTTGTTCTCTCTGTCCTCCGTCTTAGGTTTCACGCTCTGTCAGTTGGATGATCGGAAAAGTGTTGTAACAAGGCAGTAATGTGTGTGCTCCAACGCGTATCGGCCGGTATTGGCCTTCGTCAGGGAGTCTGTTTCCGCCATCTTTAGTGTGGGCTTTTTATGCCCACATCCAGCGGGAGTGGTTTTGGATAATTGTTCCATATTGGGAACACATGGAAGGGGGAGGGGCTGGTTGATTAGATAGGAAAATTTGCAGAATAATAGTGGTGGATGAAGGAGAAATTACATACAAGGGGAACAAGTAATAATTTATGTAATGCAATAAAAAGTTAAACCAGTTCTGGTCTATTATTCCTTTGTGTCCCTAATTGTGTATGTCACAAATATTATTGTTTGTCGGAAATATTGTACAGTATTGTTGCATACACAACACAGTGCAATTAGTTTAATAATGAGAAAATAGTAATGATATTTTGGACTGCAGTAGTTGTACAGAAAGGGTGAGAATTGATAATACTAATAATAATAATACAATAATAATAATGTTAATAATAATAAAGAAATTACTAAATAATATTGATATTAATAAAATTAAAAATGATAAAAATAAAGATAGGGTAAATGTTAAATTGTCGAAAGGTTAAATGCAATATAATAAATAAGTAGAATAATATATGTGTATATAGATAAATAGTTAGTGGTCTGTACTTTTCATATATCAGGGCTATATTGCTTAATATACACATGAAGTTGTTTAGGGCTAATCCTAATGGACATTTTTGTGGACTTATTGGTTAAATGATCTCTCCTATATGTGAGAGTAAAAGTTATATTCATGTACTTTGTGGAGTCTATCGTTCCTGCTGCGTGTACAATATTGTCATTTGCCTGTGATAATTGTCCTTACTTCATTGTCTAAATTTAGCCCGTGCGGTTTTAAAGTTTTTAATGTAAACATCCATTTAAGCTCTTCTTTGTTTATTGTCCTGAAAAAGTCCCCCCCTCTCCAATTCTGTTTCACCATTTTTATGCCTAACAATTTCATCCCTTCTGGGTTCTGTTTATGTTTTTCTCTAAAATGGTTAGAGAGACTGTGTGTTTCTAGGCCTTTCTTTATGTTCCTTATATGTTCTGAAGTTCTAGTTTTCAGGGGTCTTGTTGTCCTCCCTATATATTGTAAATGACACGGGCACTCGATCAGATAAATGACACCCTTGGATTGGCATGATATATGTTCCTGGATTTCAAATATTTCTTGTGTGACATTCGATTGAAAGTTTGTGGTGCCTTTGGTGGAAACGTGATTCATTTTACAATATTGGCAAGAATTGCAATGGAAGAAACCTTTACTTAAAGTATTACCTAAAATGGTGGTCTGTACCGTCTCTCTCTTGTGCAGATGACTATGTGTTATTTTAGACTTGAGGTTGGGTGCCTTCCTGTATATTACCTTCGGTTTGGCAGGTAATATGTCCCCTAGAGTTTCATCTTGTAAGAGGATGTGCCAATGATTTTGAATGATTTTTTCCAGTTTTCTATTCTTGTTGTTGTATTGAGTTTGAAATGTTACCTTCCAATCTTTCATTTGTTCTTTTTTGTTTTTGTTTTTGTATGTCAGGAGCGTCCCTCTTTCTAGTTCCTCGACTTTCTTTAGGTCTTCATCTAGTATGTCTTCCTTGTACCCTTTACTAAGGAACTGGGTTTTCATTTCGTTCGCCTGGGTCTGGTAGTCTTCTATCTTTGTGCAGTTTCTCCTAACTCTTTTAAATTGACCCGAAGGAATGTTTCGTAGCCAATTAGGATGGTGTCCACTGGTGGTGAGGATATAGCTATTTACATCTACACTTTTGTGGAAAGTTTTAGTGTTAATGGTGGTCCCTTCTATGAAAACGGTGATGTCTAAGAAATTAACAGAAGTCTTACTGTAGTCAGTCGTGAATACCAGATTGTTGGTGTTTGCGTTAATGTATTCAAGAAAGTCTATCAGTCGTTCCTCAGTGCCCTGCCATATAAAGATTACGTCGTCTATGTACCTCCGCCATAGGACCAGGTTCGCCCCGAAATCATGCCCACCCCAGATGTATTCATCCTCCCACCTACTCATGAAGAGGTTAGCATAACTCGGGGCGAACCTAGTCCCCATAGCGGTGCCCGTGGTCTGTCTGTAGAATGTTTCTTCAAACCAGAAGTAGTTATGTTGTAGAATGAATCTCACGCAGTCTAGTAAGAAGCTGGTCTGTGTTCTTTCTATTGTCGAGTCTTTTTCAAGAAAGTACTGTAATGCTTCTAGTCCCTGTGATTGGTTGATTATGGTGTATAGTGATGTTACGTCACTAGTACATATCCAGAAGTTTTCTGACCATGTCATGTTATCCAGTGTTTTAATGATGTCTGTGGTGTCTCTGATGTATGATTTTTGTGTCTGTACATATGGCTGCAAGAAGGTATCAATGTATTGCGATAGGTTTGATGTAAGTGATCCTACCCCGGATATTATTGGACGGCCTGGTGGTTTTGTCTGATTTTTGTGTATCTTAGGTAAATAATAGAAGACTGGTATGATGGGATTTGTTGTATCTAAAAAGCCATGTTCCTTCTTAGTCAGTATTCCTTTTTCCAATCCCTGTATGAGTAGGTGTTCTAAGGTTTTCTTGTAATTGGTTGTGGGATCATGTTTAAGCGTTTCATATGTACCCGTGTCCCCCAATATTCTGAGAGACTCTGCTATGTAGTCACTTTTGTCCAGGATAACAATCCCCCCTCCCTTATCCGCTGGTTTGATTACTAAATTCTTGTTACCTGTCAGTTCTTTCAGTGCCCCCTGTTCTTGAGTATTGAGATTGTAGTTAGTATTTTTCGTGTATATTTTGTCCAGATCTCTGGTGACTAATTTTTCAAATGTGTCAATCAGGGAACCTCTCATATGTTGTGGGTAAAAGGTTGATGTTGGTCTCAAATCTGAATGTTTGAATGCGTCCTTGTTTTGATTGTGCTCTAGATTCGTAGTGGTGTTGCTGTAGTATTTGGCAAGTGTCAATTTGCGTGTGAACCTATGCAGGTCTAAATATGTTTCTAATTTATTGAGTTTCTTTGTTGGAGCAAATTTCAGTCCCTTGTTTAACAACGTTATGTGTGAGTTCTTTAATGAGGTGGAGCTGAGATTAAAAATCCCTGTTTGATCTATTCCTGTGGGTTGTGTCTTTTTTGTTGTCGGCCTCCCTCTCCTTCCTCTAGCTCCTCTTCTAGTTCTTCTAACTTCCTTTTGTTTGGTGTAGTCTGTTTCTGATCGCTGGTCTTCAGGCCTGCAATCTTTCCTAAAAAAAACCCTGCACATCCTGTTTGATCTAGTACTGGTGGTGTAGAGGGTTTTGTTCCCGGATTCAGGGAAGCAGATGCTTCTTCAAAATCTACAGAAACCTGAAACCCTCTTTCAAGTGAAAAGCGTGCCAGATTTTCGTAGTCAGTTTCGTCACTCAAACTATAGGTAGAAAAGTTTGTGTCTTGCGTTGTATCTATGTCCTCTAATTGTCCACCATTAGCATGTGTTGTCCGTTCTAGGTTGTCTTTTGCTGTCTTGCTATGTATCCTAGTCATGTACTGCTGGTATGTCAGGTTAAGTTTCTTATATAGCGGTGTCTTATTGCTTAAGGCTGGGCTACATCTTAGTAGGGCCTTTTTTGGTGTTTTGATTGTCTTGTTAATTTGGGGTACTTTCTTTGGAAGCTTTCTAGTTGTCTTTTCTTTTTTCCCTTTCCCTATCTTGTCTCTTAGAATTTTAGACTTTTTTGTTGCTATAATTTCTTCCTCAATTTTTCTCAGTCTTTTGTGTGATATCTCTTCAAGTTGTCTGAATTCATTGTCTTCTTTGTGTACTCCTAAGGATGATTGTAAAGTCTCTATTTCTGCCTCTAGTGTGGTCAGTTCGTTCTTGTGGGTCTCTAGGATAAGTTTTATAAGTTGTTTGGAACAGTCATGTAGGATGGAATCCCATTTATCTATAAATGTAGGGTTGCTGTTGTTTTGTGTAGGGACTTTTTTAATTTTAAGACCTTTGGGGATTAGGTCATTTTCTAGGTACCATTCTAGGGATTCTCTGTCCCACCATACCTTGGATTCCCTAGCCACTAATTTCTCTAATTTGAGAAAAATGTCACAAAATTTACTCACAGTCTCGTGCGTCTCTGTAGTGTGTGTGAGTTGTGAGAATAACAGGCTGGCTCTAGTAGCTCTACCTGCGCGATGGTCTAAAATACCCATAAACAGAGCTAGCCAATTCAGGAGGTTTTAAACAACTGAAGTATATAAACGGAGGGTGAATGGCGCTCGTGTATCTGGATATTTTGTTTGGGCTGCAACCTATGGATGAAGCACCTCCAAAAATACTTCACTTGGGTAATATTGGTAAAGGGTTTTCACAGGTGCGCCTGATATGTGAGGTGTGTGCAAAAAGTCATACACTGATTTAATTCCTTAAACGATAAACAGTTTGATAAACTTGACTTTAATAAATAAATTACAATATACAGTATTGGAATGAAGAAAACTGTCTTTATTTATAGAAAAAATTATTATTTTATAAATATTAGTGTGGTGAAAAAAAGGGGGGGGGGAAAGGGGGGGGGGGGGAGGAACCGGGGGGATTGGGTATGAGAATGTTAACAGAAGCAGTATGGAATACTTCGTAGTCAAGGTAGAAGTTGTTTCTAAAATTGCTGGTCACTCCAGAATGGTGGCGTCCCACCTCTGAGTGAATAATGGAATGTGTGCAAAAACGAAAGTCCAGAGCTTCAAATGAACTAGTAAAATTATATGTAATAGTAAAAAAAGTGTCTTTGGATCCGGAAAAGGGGAAAGAAAAAAGAAAAACACAACGAGAAAAATATTTGGGGTACCCCTGGATTGCCGCTGGCGATGAGGGTCGGGGTGTGGTGAGTGCTAGGTAATTAGGACTCCTGGACAGGCTGTGCCCCTCTACGCCCTGGTCCACCCTGCTGTCGCTCTATGAGCGCAACACGGTGCCCTGGACAGAAGGGGAACAGTCGTGAGTCTTGGAGAGGGAGGTAGGGGCTGCTTCTAGCACAGTTGGTGCTGTCCGCCGCGCCTTCTCCTCTCCTACAGGGTCCCTTACCTTGTCGCTCCTGCTCCGTCTCCTCGTCCCTCCGCCAGCGGTCTTCTCCGTCTCGGCCGCGGCCCGGCGATCTCCTGCACTTCCGGGTTGGGTCACGTGACCAGTCTCGGGTGCCTCCGGGTCCCGTCTACCTCTCGTCGTCCTCTTGTTCTCTCTGTCCTCCGTCTTAGGTTTCACGCTCTGTCAGTTGGATGATCGGAAAAGTGTTGTAACAAGGCAGTAATGTGTGTGCTCCAACGCGTATCGGCCGGTATTGGCCTTCGTCAGGGAGTCTGTTTCCGCCATCTTTAGTGTGGGCTTTTTATGCCCACATCCAGCGGGAGTGGTTTTGGATAATTGTTCCATATTGGGAACACATGGAAGGGGGAGGGGCTGGTTGATTAGATAGGAAAATTTGCAGAATAATAGTGGTGGATGAAGGAGAAATTACATACAAGGGGAACAAGTAATAATTTATGTAATGCAATAAAAAGTTAAACCAGTTCTGGTCTATTATTCCTTTGTGTCCCTAATTGTGTATGTCACAAATATTATTGTTTGTCGGAAATATTGTACAGTATTGTTGCATACACAACACAGTGCAATTAGTTTAATAATGAGAAAATAGTAATGATATTTTGGACTGCAGTAGTTGTACAGAAAGGGTGAGAATTGATAATAATAATAATACAATAATAATAATGTTAATAATAATAAAGAAATTACTAAATAATATTGATATTAATAAAATTAAAAATGATAAAAATAAAGATAGGGTAAATGTTAAATTGTCGAAAGGTTAAATGCAATATAATAAATAAGTAGAATAATATATGTGTATATAGATAAATAGTTAGTGGTCTGTACTTTTCATATATCAGGGCTATATTGCTTAATATACACATGAAGTTGTTTAGGGCTAATCCTAATGGACATTTTTGTGGACTTATTGGTTAAATGATCTCTCCTATATGTGAGAGTAAAAGTTATATTCATGTACTTTGTGGAGTCTATCGTTCCTGCTGCGTGTACAATATTGTCATTTGCCTGTGATAATTGTCCTTACTTCATTGTCTAAATTTAGCCCGTGCGGTTTTAAAGTTTTTAATGTAAACATCCATTTAAGCTCTTCTTTGTTTATTGTCCTGAAAAAGTCCCCCCCTCTCCAATTCTGTTTCACCATTTTTATGCCTAACAATTTCATCCCTTCTGGGTTCTGTTTATGTTTTTCTCTAAAATGGTTAGAGAGACTGTGTGTTTCTAGGCCTTTCTTTATGTTCCTTATATGTTCTGAAGTTCTAGTTTTCAGGGGTCTTGTTGTCCTCCCTATATATTGTAAATGACACGGGCACTCGATCAGATAAATGACACCCTTGGATTGGCATGATGGATGGACTGCCGAGTGCCGACACAGAGGTAGCTACAGCCGTGGACTAACGTACTGTGTCTGCTGCTAATATAGACTGGATGATAATGAGATGAAATCAATATAATATCACTAGTACTGCAGCCGGACAGGTATGTATATTTATTATGTAATGACTGATGACGGACCTGCTGGACAGACACTGTCAGCTCAGCAGCACCGCAGACTGCTACAGTAAGCTACTATAGTAGTATGTATAAAGAAGAATGAAAAAAAAAAAAACCACGGGGAGGTGGTATACAATATTATATATATATATTATATACAATTATATATATATATATATATATATATATATATTAAACTGGTGGTGATTGATTATTAAACTGGTGGTCAGGTCACTGGTCACACTATCAGCAACTTGCAAGTAGTACTCCTAAGAGTCCTAAGCAGACAATCACAAAATATATTATACTGGTCTGGTGGTCAGTGTGGTCACAATGGCAGTGTGGCACTGACTCTGGCAGCAAAAGTGTGCACTGTACGTTATATGTACTCCTGAGTCCTGCTCTCAGACTCTAACTGCTCCCCACTGTCAGTGTCTCCCCCACAAGTCAGATAATTAATACAGTCACACTATCTAATCTATATCACTTCAGCAAGTAGTAGTAGTATAGTAGTACTCCTCCTAATAATGCTCCCCAAAATTACTACTACTGTGTCTCTCTCTACTGTCTCACTCTCTTCTCTAAACGGAGAGGACGCCAGCCACGTCCTCTCCCTATGAATCTCAATGCACGTGTGAAAAGAAAATGGCGGCGACGCACACACAAGTCAGATAATTAATACAGTCAGTCACACTATCTAATCTATATCACTTCAGCAAGTAGTAGTAGTATAGTAGTACTCCTCCTAATAATGCTCCCCAAAATTACTACTACTGTGTCTCTCTCTACTGTCTCACTCTCTTCTCTAAACGGAGAGGACGCCAGCCACGTCCTCTCCCTATCAATCTCAATGCACGTGTGAAAATGGCGGCGACGCGCGGCTCCTTATATAGAATCCGAGTCTCGCGATAGAATCCGAGCCTCGCGAGAATCCGACAGCGGGATGATGACGTTCGGGCGCGCTCGGGTTAACCAAGCAAGGCGGGAAGATCCGAGTCGCTCGGCCCCATGTAAAAAAACATGAAGTTCGGGCGGGTTCGGATTCCGAGGAACCGAACCCGCTCATCCCTACTGTTAACATAACAACAGCTATAGAACTCCCTGATGTTAAACAACAATTTATGAAGTTCATTAGACATATAAGGAAATTAAGAATAATTTAAACCTAGAAATAGAATCCAAAAAGAATTATGAGTTTTCTGGATCCTGCTTAGTGATGGACAATTGGACTCAGGTGGCATGGAAATGCAAACATAAAACCAGCTGGTGAAGTAATCTATTATTTACTTCTCCTTGCCTTCCAATGTGGGCTGGTCTGGTCCGTCATTAGGTAAAACTTTATTCGGGGTCCAAAAGTCACAGTTTCAGGCTGCTTTTGTCTCTGTAACTGCATGCTCATCAAATTGTATAAAAAGATTATTCATAAACTGTAATCAGTGTGTTTGCACTTTTCTGTCATTTTGTGCCACAGAATAAAAAAATATATAGTCGGTAAAATACATTGGTAAATATGTATTGAATCAGTGGCTACAAATGACTTGTAGACTTAAATGGAAGTGTGTAATATAATGTATTATGTAAGTTCTAATGGTTTATCATTAAACTCCAGCTAACCCCTGTTCAGAGTTGGGAGAGTGCTGGCTCACTCTCAGTGTTTTATTTGTGTGTGTGGAATAGTATTCTCTTAATGTAAATAAAATTAGTGTAGTTAAAAAAATAGACAAAATATAAAGTTTTGAATAGTATAATAAAATGTGTTGTGGACAAATAAATATTGCCCCAGACGATAGCAAAGGGCTGTCATAAGACTAAAAATATGACATGTATTTGCATTAAACAGATCTCCAGAGTAAAATTAATATCTCTGTGTCTGAAAAAGTAACAGTTCATAGGTAAATAATTAGGAACATGTTACAGATGTAAAAAATATTTTCTTGTATGTACAGCTAGTTACTGTTCCAGTTACAGTGTGTAATGAAATGCCAAAGAATCAGGAAGTGTTTGGGTAACTATTACAAGGGGTGGGGCCAAGTGATGAGGTAAACTAGGTATGAGAAGTGGGCAGAACTGTAGTCATAGTCCATACCCCTAAAACAGAAGTCTGCCCTCATGATACAATTACATTTACATGGTATAAAATCAAGATTGTAACTGTAGAATTTAACAATGCATAAATGATACCTCTGAAAGATGGTAGGTGAACATACATTAACATTGCATCACTGCTGATGATCGGCACATAACAGTAAAGGAGGGAGGTTTATTTTAGAAATATCTCTATGATGCACCTTACAACAGTTTAAGTCATTTCTAAAATGAATCACCTATTGTACAAAATACATTCCAAGGGCATCACAGAAAACTAAGTTTTATATGATGCCATCAAAAGGACAAGTGTAAGGTATTTTTAAATAGGACCCAAATGTCAACCCTTATTGCTATTCCTATGTGGAAAGAAATGTAAGGTACATAAAAATAAGTTACAATATGCACAAAACAAAGTACAATTTCTAGGACACTGCATTTCTGCTAATAGTAAGCATATCACTACAAAAAGGAGGAAAATCATTTCAAAAGTTAAACCTCCTCAAACACGTAAACAACTCATATCCTTTTAGGTATAATTACATTTTGCAGAAAAGGGATTGCAGGGGCATCACAAAAACTCCAAGTTTTATATGATGCCCAAATAGGACATAATGCACAAGGCGCATTATAACTGACTTATGGGCAGCTATACACATTCTGTCAGTTAAAATTAAAACACCTATTAGCTGCTGGACTGACCAAATACTGTATGAAGTAGCATTGCTCACACCGTCCAATGTCACCATCAAACATTGTACACCTTTGCATCCAGCTACGTTATTGCCGCTGGTTTCAAAAGAGGGGAAAGTTGAGGGGAGAGAAGAATCTCCTGCCCTTAGTGACAAGTGGGACAGTGTGAGTAATGATGAAATGGGAGACACAGAAGATCCATCAAATTTTTATTTTTCCACACAAGATCTAGAATATGACTGTATAGAATTGATGAACCTTGAAGCCACAGGTACACCAGACATACAGGAACGTCCTCTACTAAATACAGATTTACATTTATTTGTGGATGGCTCCAGGTACTATGTGGATGGTGAACCGCATACAGGTTTTGCAGTTACCACAGAAACAGACATCTTAATACAGGAACCCCTGCAACCAGGTAGTTCAGCTCAGGAGGCAGAACTTAGGGCACTGATAGCAGCCTGTATTTATGCTGAAGGTCAAACAGTTAACATTTATACAGACTCAAGGTAATGCTTTGGTATTGCCCATGACTATGCGGTTATCTGGAAGAGCAGAGATTTTATAGGCTCTTCAGGAAAACCAATTAAACATGCAGACTGTATTAGGGCATTATTTGCTGCCTTTCAATTGCCAAAGAAATTAGCAGTCATAAAGGTCAAGGCACACACTAAAGAGGATACTGCAGAGGTTAGAGGAAATGCTTTAGCTGATCAGGCAGCAAAAGCTGCAGCAGTCCAGCCTCTGCCAGACACTCAGGTGATGTTAACTGGCACACCAGAGTCATTAGATTTACAGTTACAGTATTGTGCAAATTACAAGCACAAGCCTTAGGCATGGAGAAAAAGATTGTGAAAAATTAGGTGGGCGAATACACAGTGACAGATGGATGGTGGGAAACCGTCTCTGTTTACCACGCTCACTTTACCCAGTCTTAGCACAAATATTGCATGAAAAAAACTCACCAATCCAGAGATGCAATGGTGAGGATTTTAAACCAGCATTGGGTGGCACCAGGTTTCACACAGGCAGCACAGGCTTATGTTGCAGGGTGTGTAGCTTGTGCTTTACATAACCCAGAAAAAGTAGTAAAGGTATCAGCAAAAATTACCCCGCAAACCTTTACCTAAATGTTCTGGGTATGAAAATGTACTTGTGTGCAAAGATCTATTTTCAAAATTGGGTCGAAGCTTGGCCTTGCAGAGATGCAATGGTGAGGATTTTAAACCAGCATTGGGTGGCACCAGGTTTCACACAGGCAGCACAGGCTTATGTTGCAGGGTGTGTAGCTAGTGCTTTACATAACCCAGAAAAAGTAGTAAAGGTATCAGCAAAAATTACCCCGCAAACCTTTACCTAAATGTTCTGGGTATGAAAATGTACTTGTGTGCAAAGATCTATTTTCAAAATTGGGTCGAAGCTTGGCCTTGCAGGGCTGCAAACACCAAAACAGTTGCAAATAAGTTAATGCAAGAAGTAATATGTAGATATGGAGTACCTTAAGTAATTGAAAGCAACAGAGGTACCCATTTCACAGGAGAAGTATTAGGCAAAATTCTGTCAGATTTAGGTGTTACCCAGGCCTTTTACACTCCCCATAGGCAGAGTAGTAAACATGTAGAAAAACTTAACTATTACTCTAAAACTAAAGCTATAAAAATTAGTTACAGAAACAGGCAAAACATGGTTAAAATGTTTACCCATTGCTTTGTTCTCACAAATACTTCAAGTGGAAAGCATAGGTTAATACCATATGAAAACTTGTTCAGTATTGTTGCTAGGACAGGCTGTTAATTTCCACAGCAACGGCAACATGAGCATGGTGACTTACATTATTATGTAATGCATATACTGTATAACAGCAACTAACCAAATTGCACGGCAAAGTTTTTGATTCTATTCCAGATACCAACTGTTCCCAAGATTCACATGAACTAAAGCAAGGTGATTGGGTGGTCACTAAGAAAGAAAAAGTGTCTTGAACCCAGATTCAAAGGACCGTTTTAAGTTCTGTTGACTACCGCCACTTCAGTCACGTTGAGTGATAAAGACTCATGAATAGACACATCTCATTGCAAGAAAGTAAGAAAGGAAGTATTATCCAATCACGATACACAATCAAAATATATATAGATACAATTTAATAGGCCCCAGGCCATATAAGGGTCTGCGGGATGTATAATGTTTTACTCAGTTCTTCTTGTTAGCATGGTTATTCTTATATAAACAGTAATAATTGACCCTTACTTATATGAGAAGTCAAGTGACAGTGCAATGATCAGTAACTATACCAAAAATAACAGAACAAAAGGGAATATATATACACAACTAACTACCCTTACTCCACCTGAAATGTCTACACATAGGATGTCAACAATTACCCAGGTAAAGACAAATAGGCATAGAAGATGCTGGTCATTAAACGTAAAACAGGACCAATATAAACAGTCACCAATTGTTTAATGTATCTGCAGGCTATTGTGTCACATTGCGAACTGTGTATGGAGTTAAATGTTGTACTTATTTGACTAATGATACTAACCCAGAGAATATTATTGATGAAAAGATAAAGTAATACAGTTGAAAAATCAGTTCGCTATTAATCATAATTATATCAGTGTATTTCCAGATTCTTTCTTTTCTTGGTTTTATAAATACTATACAACCAATTGCTTTTCAGGAATATTATCTACAGTATTGTTGCTAAGGGACTTGTTTTGCTGTTAATTGCATATTTTATGGTAAGGCTTGTTATGTGGATACTGACACAGAAATGTTTTTCTACCTAAGGCATTGCTGAAACTGCTAAACCGCAACCAATTTATATGGAACTTATTGAAGGAGCTACAATATATAACTCCACATCACACTACTGTGAAAGCTGCCATACAAGATACTCAGAAGCTGTCCCTACTGTTATGATGACGTAATCGAATGAACTTTGCTGTCACAATATTGAGTCAAAAAGACTTTCAAGGACTATTAAGCAAGGACTATGGACATTATGATGATTCCATCTCATCAGAAAATGCTTCTCCTTTATGAACTTTCTCTTGTAGTTAGGGATAAGAGAATAGGGAACATTGGTTCTGCCTGAGCATAGGGGTGTTGAATGGACTAGCCCACGTCCTGAGTGCCCTTATGGTACACTAGACGTGAAAGTAGGTGTCCCTATAGAATCAATGACCAGGTAAAGGAAGGGTAGATTAGAGGTAAAAATTAGAAACAAAGAGGGGAAGTTGATAAAGATGGAAGCCATACTTGTTCATAGACTTCATATGTAATTGATATCTGATAATGTTTCTAATTGTTATTTTAGCTTAGTGCTGATACAGGAAAAAGTACCAGACATTGTACTTTGTTTGAACCCATATTGTGAAGTTATGACCTTTACCTAAGATATATTTTACAGTAATTTCCTAGCAGAAATATAATGTCAGCAGCTAGACATGTAAGCTTCAAAGGGTATTTGTCAGTCTGCGGTATAGCAGGTGTGAAAACATAACCAGACATATGTAGGTCTCGAGTTTAGCAAAAAACCCCAGTTATTCCACTTAAGAGCACATATAGGAATTTTAGACGTTATGTATAGGATTAGAGAGTACATTAACCAATAGAATTAAAGAGGTTATTAACCAATAGGATTAAGCTTTGTGTAAGGAAACTACGACACTGTATGCAAATGTGTATTTCTATATAATGTACTGCTTTCTGGAAATAAAGTTGCTTCTGCTTCTGCTATTTCCTACTTCACTCTCTTTATTAAACTGGTAACTGGCTGCAGCTATGAATGAACCTGATGCTGACCGATTGAGTGTGTGCTTGAGCTTGGATCAGCGAGGGGTGCCCTGTCCTGGGGTTACCTTTAACAGCAGTAAGGGTGCATGTGGTCACAGAGAGGTGTTTGTGCATATATTAAATTGCTTACCAATTGATAACCCCAAAATGTTCCATTTCCAACCCATCAATCTCATTTAATTATCTTGCTCCACAAAACAAATTTTAATTTTTGCATTATCTGTAGGTACAATACATGGTAAATGAATGTACCCACTCCACATAATGCCCAATCCACTCAACTCCTACGTTACGAAGACACACACTTTTTCACCTCCATAGCTGTCATTTTTACATACAGTACATATCTCTGTTATTCCCATGTACTGTAAAAAGGAGCATGATGCCAGACAACAGCATGATACAGTACACTATATGATACAGGTTGAGTATCCTTTATCCAAAATGCTTGGGACCAGAGGTATTTTGGATATGGGATTTTTCCGTATTTTGGAATAATTGCACACCATAATGAGATATCATGGTGATGGGACCTAAATCTAAGCACAGAATACATTTATGTTCCATATACACCTTATACACACAGCCTGGAGGTCATTTTAGCCAATATTTTTTATAACTTTGTGCATTAAACAAAGTGTGTCTACGTTCACACAATTCATTTATGTTTCATATACACTATATACACACAGCCTGAAGGTCATTTAATACAATATTTTTAATAACTTTGTGTATTAAACAAAGTTTGTGTGCATTGAGCCATCAGAAAACAAAGGTTTCACTATCTCACTCTCACTCAAAAAAGTCCGTATTTCGGAATATTCCGTATTTCGGAATATTTGGATATGGGATACTCAACCTGTACCAGATACAGTACACTATATGATGCCAGATACAGTACACTATATGATACCAGATACAGTACACTATATGATGCCAGATACAGTACACTATATGATACCAGATACAGTACACTATATGATGCCAGATACAGTACACTATATGATACCAGATACAGTACACTATATGATGCAAGATACAGTACACTATATGATACCAGACACAGTACACTATATGATGCCAGATACAGTACACTATACGATGCCAGATACAGTACACTATATGATACCAGATACAGTACACTACTGTATATGATGCCACATACAGTACATTATATGATGCCAGATACACTACACTATATGATACCAGATACAGTACACTACTGTATATGATGCCACATACAGTACATTATATGATGCCAGATACACTACACTATATGATACCAGATACAGTACACTATATGATGCCACATACAGTACATTATATGATGCCAGATACAGTACACTATATGATGCCAGATACAGTACACTATATGATACCAGATACAGTACATTCTATGATGCCAGACAACAGCATGATGGCAGATACAGTACACTATATGATACCAGATACAGTACACTATATGATACCAGATACAGTACACTATATGATGCCAGATACAGTACACTATATGATACCAGATACAGTACACTATATGATGCCAGATACAGTACATTATATGATACCAGATACAGTACACTATATGATGCCAGATACAGTACACTATATGATACCAGATACAGTACACTATATGATGCCAGATACAGTACACTATATGATACCAGATACAGTACACTATATGATACCAGATACAGTACACTATATGATGCCAGATACAGTACACTATATGATACCAGATACAGTACACTATATGATGCCAGATACAGTACACTATATGATGCCAGATACAGTACACTATATGATACCAGATACAGTACACTATATGATACCAGATACAGTACACTATATGATACCAGATACAGTACACTATATGATGCCAGATACAGTACACTATATGATACCAGATACAGTACACTATATGATGCCAGATACAGTACACTATATGATGCCAGATACAGTACATTATATGATGCCAGATACACTACACTATATGATGCCAGACAACAGCATTATGGCAGATACAGTACACTATATGATGCCAGATACAGTACACTATATGATTCCAGATACAGTACACTATATGATGCCATATTCAGTACACTATATGATGCCATATACAGTACACTATATGATGCCAGACAACAGCATGATGCCAGATACAGTACACTATATGATGCTATATACAGTACACTATATGATGCCATATACAGTACACTATATGATCCCAGACAACAGCATGATGGCAGATACAGTACACTATATGATGCCAGATACAGTACACTATATGATGCCAGATACAGTACACTATATGATGCCAGATACAGTACACTATATGATGATGCATTTTAATTTCTTAATGGGATAGACAAAAAGTACCCTGTTCAGCACAGATTACAGCTTCCGCTAAAAAAGCAGAATCTACAATCCCTTCTGTAGCATGTTGGGAGGCGCCCATCGCAAGGCAAGACCGCCCAGCATTCTAACTCCCGCCCCGCGGCAGAAATTGCAATCCAATTGAGATGCGATCTCAATCGTATTGCGGTTCACATAAATTGTGGACGACCCCCTGCAGCTAAATTTTTTCCATCGGAGCGGATGCATATGATGTCACCCAGCTACACCAAAAACGCAGCCGCCCCACCCCCGTTTTCCCCACGCCGCCCACTCCACGGTCCGATGCCGTCCCTGTCTCTACCCACTGACGGCCCACAAATTCCTCTACCTGTCAGGTAGAGGCGCTCGCAGCCATCACGATGCAACCTCATTCGCCATGGCATGCACACGTAGGATGCGACCTGCGCGTGCACACTGGCGCCAGGCATGGGGATTTTGCACCTGAATAACCCCCAAAATTCTGTGAGCAACACTGAACTAAGATGCAGTCTGATGAGACTCCAGGAAATGCAACTAATTATCCCCTAAAGGTCCAACTAACATTCTGTGACCTTTCCAGTTCAAAATGAATATACCGAAAAGACAATTTTGTCATTATTTGTAAACGGAAAACTGTTGAAGCAACAGTTTCCATAAGTAAACCAAAGAGATGTTTAATTCATCACTATCTACTGATTAGATAATGATTAGTATTTATTTACTAAAGCCCAATATACAGCAAAAAAGGGAAGAACTTTCAATGGCAAATATTGTGTGGGTTGTTTACAACAAAAATATCAGCAACTGTTGTCATAGGGCCCGATTCAAACCTGATCGCCCGCTGTGTGTTTTTGCACAGTGGGCGATCATCGATCAACTGCGTATGCACTGCAAAAATGCGCGTCCATATTGACAATCAACAATAGGCATCGCCAGTCAGCAAAAGGCTGGAGCGAAAATTCTAATCGCACAGCCATTCGCATGCTGATTGACAGGAAGAGGCCATTTGTGGGTGGTAACTGACCGTTTTCTGGGAGTGTCAGGGAAAACGCAGGCGTTCCCAAGCGTTTTCAGGCAGGGTGTGCAACGTCAACTCCGGCCCCGACCAGCTGGTTGTGATCGCCCTGTAGCAGTCAGTCCTGGGCTGCACACAGACTCAGGGCCGGCTCCAGGCCTACTAATACACCTTTTACACTCGCACTCCCGGGTCACTCCCGGGATGCTTCCCGGGATGCGTCCCAGGATGCCTTCCCGGGACTGACCCCTTTCACACTGCACTAAGACCTGGGATTGACCCGGGACAGCCCCATTTACACTGATACCGGGATATCCCTGCAAATGCATATGCATGTCATTAGAAATGGCCTTTTCTGGCTCACATAGATGAGGTCACACTAGTCAACAAAGGGAGGGGTGGTGCCTGCTCACACCATTGCTGCAGTCATGGCCGACGGAGTATAAGTGTGTATGCCTGAGCTCATGATTCTTTCTGCTTTGCAGATGTTTCATACAGCCACTGACAGCATGATGCAGCTTGTCACACTGTGCAGTATACTGCACATATATTTTATGAGGAGGAGGGTGCAATTTATGCTGGATAGGGCTGCTAGTCGCCGCCAATATTTGCACAGGAGGAGAGCCCTCATATCATCCAGGATGAGTACCATCCTGAGCATGAGTATGGGCCCTAACCGCTCATTTTGGTCAAGAGATCGCCGGCACGGAGAAGCCTTTATGAGGACCGTGGAAGCTTACCAGGATGAGGAGTGGATGGCTAACTTCCGTGTGTCTCGTGCAACCTTTAACTACATCCTGGAATTACTTACCTCAGCACTTGACATGCAGACCACCAGGCTTAGGAGACCCATCGAGGCACGCAGGAGATTAGCTATTGCATTGTGGTGGTATGCTACCCCAGGAGAGTACCGCTCAGTCTCATGCTTGTTCGGTGTTGCGATCTCCACCTGCTGTGTCATAGTCCACCAGGTGACTAAAGCAATTGTATCTACCTTATACAAGCGCTTCATATCTCTACCACAAGGACAGCGCTTACAGGATACCATCAAAGGATTTGTGAAGCGAGGCTATCCGCAGTGTGGAGGAGCGATTGATGGGACACACATCCCCATTATTGCCCCACGTGACAACCATGCTGACTATTTTAATAGGAAGGGCTGGCACTCCATCATATTACAGGCTGTTGTGGACCACAAATATTGGTAAGTGTTTATTTTTGGGGTGGTGGGATGAGTTGCATGTGTGAGTTTTACATTCTAACTTTTTTCAATTTTACTGTTCTTTAGTTTCCTAGATGTGTTTATTGGCTGGCCAGGCCGATCTCATGACTCCCGAGTTCTTGCCAATTCTGACCTGTACAACATCGTAGAGGAGAAGCAGGGAGGCTGGCTGTACCCCAAAGAGTGTGCAAAGACTGTGAATGGGGTGGAGATCCCTGTCCACATCATCGGGGATGCTGCATACCCTTTACGCCCCTGGATTATGAAAGGCTACACCCAACAGGTCCAGTTAACCCCAGAGCAACAAACCTATACTCACACCCTGAGTTCAGCAAGGATGGTGGTTGAGAACGCCTTTGGCAGGTTAAAAGGAAGATGGCGTTGTTTGATGAAGCGCAATGATGTGGACCTAAAGAATATGCCTAATGTAGTAGCTGTGTGCTGTATACTGCACAACATCTGTGAACTGAAAAATGAGCTATTCCTTTCTGAGTGGACTGTGCAGGACCCTGAGGTTATAAACCCACATGTGGAAGGTGCTTTGTTTGGGACTGCCTCAAACTCCGCTGCAGAACAAATACGCCACACTATTACGTCCAACCTTGCAGCACTGGTACAATAGTGTTTAAGAATCAGCACAACATGTTTGGTGAATTACGTTTTTTTTTATTTTGTATTCCACCTTTGATCTTTGGTTTCAATATTTATGATTTTCCAAAAAAACCACATTGCCACAAACTTTGTATATATGCAGAAACAATGTAGAAAATACTGAAAACATGGTCTACTGTTACGCACAAATGGGAATGTTATGCATAGATTTGCAAACAAGTTTTGATTGGCATAAAAAAAAAAAAAAAACACTTATAGGCTTGTAGATACAACACCATAAACCACAGTGTCCCTGCAGTATATTATTACTGTGTAAAAAATAAATAAAAAGTGCTTTAATGTAGACACTATACAAAACAGAACATAGAAAAAAAATTAAAGAAGGCACAAACAGTTGTGCATAAACAATGACCACACTGTGGTTATTTAACAACAAATAACAATAAGAAATTCACTGTTTCACGGCAAATTGCGCAATACAGTAAACTCTGTGCTTTGCGCACTAGATGGTGCAGTATTTGGGGCATAGTATGGGCCAGGATTAAATGATGAAAAACCCTGCTCAGGGTATTGTGAGTTGTGGTGTTGGATTGGTGCTCTTGAGGTATTGGTCATACGCTCATAGAACGCCATGTTCATTTGGTGCAATTCCCTGTGGCGGTCATACTGCTCTCTACTCATGCGTTCCTGCATTGTCATGACTTGGGAAAGAAATGCATCATGCATTTGGCGTTCTGCCTCTAGAAACCTGTCGAGCCTTGCATCCTCCTGTGCGGACATTGTAGCGTCCATCTCTCGGAGTTGGTCGACAAGGACATTTGACATGGCTTTAGCCACTTGCTCCGCTCTGTTCAGTTTCTTCCTTCTAGGCGGTACGGTGTAAACTGTGAAGAGAAGAAATACAAAATGAGCGTATATAAAAATAGCAGCGTTAGCAAACATGTGTTTGTGGCATTAATCCACCTACACACTAGCTACTCTGCAACATTGAACTATTTATAAAAATGCAAAGCCCCCCTGGGTGGGGGTAGAAATTGCAAAGCGTGCCACCGTGCCAGCAGCGTGCTGAGCGCAGTGATCCTGCAAGGGGCTCATTTGTGCTCGCCACGCTGCTGCCACACTGGCCACTCATACTACACACATAACCGGATGATTAACAATTGTGGATTTGTGCTATGAGTGTTATTTTCTAAACATGTACTTACTGTTTTTCTGTAAAGTTGGGGTGACGGCACTTTGTACAGTCCCACTGTCACTGGTCTGAGCTTCCACGACGTCTTCAATGGTTGCAGTTATGCTGTCGTCGTTTCTGGATGTGTTTATGGATGGCTGGGAGGATGTGTCGCTGTCCTCAAGTGTGTCGTCAATTAACAACGGGGATGACGGACAGACGTCACTGCTTGTCTGTGTCTCTTCTGGAGTGCCTTCTTTAGCAGTGTACTGTGAACTGGAAGACAGACTCACCGGACTGCATATAGCTGTGTTTCCAAAGATATTGGCACAGATGTCATAGTACTGCCAGTCGATACGGCCAACACCGCTCTTTTTCCTGTTGTTGTCATGCACCTTCAGAAACTGCTTTTTAAGAGTTTTCATTTTGTTTAACACTTGCTGCTGTGTGCGGATGATTCCCCTGGCTTCCAGCATCTTGGAGATGTTTTTATAAATCACTGCATCTTTAACTGTGCCTGTGATCTGCCTCATTATTTCCTCCTCTCCCCTAATGCTCAGCAACTCTCTAACCTCCTGGTCTGTCCAGGTCGCCATGCTGCCTTCCTCACACGCATCAAGGACGCTCCCCAGGGCTCTGAAAGATGACATCATCTTTTCTGAGCCCATGAAAGCTCCAATCGGAGGCCTTTTAACAGTCCCGGGTAGTGAATCCCGGGACGGGCCCTTTCACACTACCCTGCTTCCCGGGACGGTCCCGGGACCAACCCTGGTCGAGACCAGGGTTGAAATCCCGGGATGCTCGACCCGGGAAATTGTCCCTGTACCCTTTCACACTGACAAAAATCCCGGGATGATGCGCGTTCACGTGCAATATCCCGGGATTTTCATGCGAGTGTAAAAGGGGTATAACACTCTGAGCGAGAAGATTTCAAAGCACCCCCACCCCCTATGTGTGCGTAGCCTCGCAACGTCATATTATCAAACTATAAATAAATATATTTTCACACCCTCTCTACACACACAATTAGCAGCCTTACACATAACAGCCACAGTAGTGTTCCTTACACAAGTCTCCAGTATAGTGCAAGATACACATGTTTCCAGTATAGTGCCAGATACACATAATGTCTACAGTAGTGCAGTGCCATATAGACATGATATGCCCCCCAGCAGTGCCAGCTACACATGACATGCCCCCCAGCAGTGCCAGCTACACATGACATGCCCCCCAGCAATGCCAGCAACACATTACATGCCTCCCAGCAGTGCTAGCTACACATGATATGCCCCCCAGCAGTGCCAGCTACACATGATAGTGTTTACTCTAGGATTTTTTTAGGGCAGGGTGCTGATCACGGGGAGGGCACATATTTCATTCGGGAGGGCGTATTTTTCATTCGGGGGGGGGGGCACATTTTTCATTCGGGAGGGCACATTTTTAAGTTAGAAGGGCAAAATTCTGTACATACTGTAATGCCTGATGCTTCCTACATGCTAAAGAATGGACAGTGCGCACCAAAGGCGCGCAGCAAAAATTTAGGGGCATTGCTTTGTGGGGAAGGGGTGTGGCCACATAACAGTGGCAATTCACATTACACCAACAGTAATGCAGCTAATACACATTGCACCAGGTAGAACCTACTATACACATTACGACAGGTAGAGTACGTTATACATATTGCGCCAGATAGAACACGTTCTACACTTTGCGCCAGGTAGAGCACTTATACACATTGCGCCAGGCAGAGCACGTTATACACTTTGCGCCAGACAGAGCATGCTATACACTTTGCACCAGGCAGAGCACGTTATACACTTTTAGCCAGGCAGAGCATGTTATACACTTTGCGCCAAGTAGAGCACTGAGACACATTGGCCAGTATTTACTAAAAATCCGAGTTTGGTCGATTTGTGTTTTTTTTTTCTAAGTCCCTATCCAGGAATTCACTAAGCACCAATCTCGGCAGTGTCTAGTCTATTCGTAATGGTTTGAATGACAATGTCCTCGAAATACGAATGAATAGAGCATCGGTCAAACGCGGCTGTTATTTCATAGAATACAGGAATTCACTATTCATTCGTATTTGGGTGTTAGTCTCTGAGTGCTCAAATGCGGTCGTATTTTTTTGCGATTCGTTAAAAAAAGCGGCAAAAAAATAGACCTGCTTTTTTCAGTCGTGTTTACATGTGTTGCAAATAAAAAAATCACTCACACCTGAATTAGGATGCCTATAAAAGGATGTTAGGCCCATTTCAATACACCTACACTCAGAAATGGCAGCAGGACTGTGGGCCAGTGTGTGCTGTGGGATTCCTCAGACTCAGACATCAGCCTGTAAGTACCCAGGGACAAGAAACTGAACATGGTCAGCAGGTTGTACAGGTTCCGCGGAGGCTGCGCAGGCCTCGTTTTTTTAGGGGGCATTTAAACTTGAACGCATTGTCCGATGATAAGGTCATACAGATGTTCCGTCTAAATCGTAACAACATTTTCCGTCTGTATGACCTTGTCAAACTGGGCCTAGACCCTGAGACAGCACGCTCTCGCCCTGTCTCAGGCCTGCACAAACTCCTGGCTGTGTTGCACTTTATGGCTACTGGCAGCTTTCAGGCTGTGTCTGGGGATGTCATAGGAATCTCACAGCCCTCATTTTCGAGAATCTTAACACAGGTGATGTATACCTAACGACCTCTTCTGTTTTGTGTTTGTTTTAATTTCTCGGTGGCCAGTTCTGTCCTAAAATCTCATGTTTATTGTTCTTTAAAATGTTCACACAGGTGTTGGCTGTTTTGCAGCCCCACATCGAGGCCTCAATCTGCTTCCCTACCCAGGAGTCTCAGTGGCATGCCGTCAGGGTAGATTTCTATGAGCTGGCTGGCATGCCCAATGTGCTTGGAGCCATAGATTGCACACACATTCAGCTGAGACCACCTAGGGGCAGGCAGCACATATATACAAACCGCCATTTCGAACACTCCACAAATGTGCAGGTGGTTTGTGATGCAAATCTCAAAATAATGAGTGTTGTTGCTGGTTACCCTATTGCCATGACTCCTTCATCCTCAGTCAGTCATCCCTCTTTGATAAGTTTGAGGACGGACAAATGCCAGATGGATGGCTGCTGGGTATGTAATTTGATATGTGTAGGCCTGCGTATACTTTGTTCAAAAACAGGTGCAGATGTATTAACCTGTAGAAGGCATAAGGAAGTGAGAAACCAGTGATCTGTGCAAGGTAATAAAGGCACCAGCCAATCTGCTCCAATATGTAAATGAACATTTAGGAACAGATTGTCTGCTGCCTTTATTACCTTGCACATATCACTGGTTTTTCACTTCCTTATGCCTTCTACAGGTTAATACATCTGCCCCACAGTGATTTACTTATGTGTTGCTGTATCTTAACATGAATCACGTTACTATATCTTTCTTTTAGGTGATGGAGGATATGGCTGTTTCTCTTGGCTTCTAACTCCATTGTCCCGACCTGATACCCCTGCTGAACACAATTACAATAATGCACATAAGTCCACGCGGAATGTGATAGAAAGATGTTTTGGTGTGCTGAAATCTAGCTTTCGGTGTCTGGATAAGTCTGGTGGCCTTTTGTTGTATAGTCCCTCCAAGGTGACTCAAATTGTGTTCTGCTGTGCTTTCTTCATAACATGTGTTTGCAACAACATCTGCCACATGTTGGGGAGGAAGAGGAGGAGGAGGAAGAAAGCAGCCAGCAAGCAGAGGAATTAGAGACATCTGGTGATACTTGGAGTACTGATGTAGGGAGGCAGGTTAGGCAACAGATCATCAATCGCTATTTCTAAGGTAAGCTTGGTTTGCTTATTTCATTTGTTGTGTAATCATGAATAGATTTTTGCCTTTTTTCCCACAAACTATTACTCAGAATGTGTCTGTCTCCTTGACACATACAAACATACCCTCGCTATATGAAAAACAAATGTTGCATGTGTATTGTGTGTATTTTTAATCTCAAAACAACAGATTATGAGTGGCATGCATTAAGTCTGGATAAGTGTTCAAAAACTTGCAATGCTAATTTCTTACAAGCCCACATCATCCATTTAGTATTTCACTTTATCATTGTGTGTAACGTCCTAATGCACAGGTTCACAAACTCGGCCCTCAGGACCACACACAGTGCATGTTTTTCTCGTAACCCAGTAGAAGCACAGGTGTATGAATTACTCACAGACATGTTAAAAGGTTCTCAGGTGGAGCTAATTATGTCACTTGTGATTCTGTGATTAGACCTGCAAAACATGCACTGTGTGGGTTCCTGAGGCCCGAGTTTGAGAACCTGTGTTCCCAAAAAACACTCCTCAACATATAATATGTTAGCCTTGAGGAATACATGTGTCCCTATGTGTGATGCACCATCATATTTAAGACTCACAAACTTACTGTAATCTTGAACAATTTAATTCCTAATGTTTGATGCTGTAAACTTGATGATGTGTAAGTAAATACACAGTTTGCCACACATATACATTATTATACACAGTTTTTATTTTTGTTGTAAAAGTACATATTTGTTTGTTTCAGCATCATGTGTAAAAACATGCTTAATAATTTAAAACACACACAAACATGTCCCAACAATACTGACATTCATTTGGACAATGTTTTTCCTACAAAACAAAGGAAACATATTACAAGCTTTTTACGTAACTCAATTGTGTTCTTCTTGTAATGTTGTATAGATAAGATAGCTAAGATATGTATCACTAACATTGGAATTTGGATTGTCTGCAGGCAAAGAGAATGATTGGAATCTAGAAAGAGTAATGATTAGAAAAAAATCAAGTGATCATTTTACTTCCTGCTAAAGACATTCTGCCTGGCTGGCAATTATTGTATCTGCAGGCAAAGAGAATGATTGGAATCTAGAAAGAGTAATGATTAGAAAAAAATCAAGTGGTCAGTTTACTTCCTGCTAAAGACATTCTGCCTGGCAGGCAATTATTGTATCTGCAGGCAAAGAGAATGATTGGAATCTTGAAAGAGTAATGATTAGAAAAAAATCAAGTGGTCAGTTTACTTCCTGCTAACATGTATGTGTGGCTCTATCAACATTTCCCTCCTCCAATACCCCCAAAAAATGAAAATGAATAAATGTGCGTACTATTTTTTTAAATTTATTTTGGGCCACTTATAATTAATGATGTTAAAAAAAGGGTCAAGGAGCTAAGTGTTATGTTTTGTAAAGCATCAAAAACACTTGCTAACTATTTTGAGTTACTTATCACAAATGTCTAACTTGTTTTTTTTCCCACTTTTTTTTGGTGGCTGCTTGTCCTGCCCTTTGCCTTTAGCACTGTCATGTTGGCGTGCTCTGGTGGACCGTCTTGGTGGTGATGAGACTGGCGTGATATTTGGAGTAGTTGTACCAGAACTGCTGGTTGTTTGCTGTTGGTGCATGCATCTGAGTGTTTCATTCAGGTTAGTGAGGGTGGCATTGAGTTCACGTGTAGCAGCATTTTAATTGTCTACTATTCGGAATAAACTTTAATTAATCTTTTGACTGTTTTGAAAAATGCTCATATAACTTTGCTGTTGTCTGTGCTGTTCTTCCATTAGTCTGTGCTGTTCTTCCATTAGTCTGTGCTGTTCTTCCATTATGCGCTGTAAGTTGCCCATGACCTGTGTAATGTCTGTACGCATGAGTTCCATGGTATTGCCTATTCTGGTTGTTTGCTCATTTTGTCTACTCAGATTTCTTGAGATTCTTCTGAGGTGAGATGGTAGGCTTGCAAACATTTGTGTCTGCTTACGCAGGCAATCTTCATTAGTGGCCTGCTGTCTTGCCCAAATAGTCCAAAACACCTGATCAGGGCCTTGTGTTCCTGGTGTTGTTGGGCTGTGTTGTGGTGGTGGTGTGCTTTGCTGTGGTGGTGTACTCACAGGTGCTGGGGGGCTCATTCCTTGCATTAATGGCTGCATTTCTAAGATGTTTGTCTCCTCTATGTCACTGTGTTGGTGTTGTTGCGGAGGGATGCTGTTCCCAGGACTCGAAGCTGAAATGTTAAACAAATCTACGTTAGCTATCCATATGTTTGTGAAATGTAAAAAAAACACTACACATGGAACACATGTCATTCACTGTTGCTTTCAACTATTCTGGCTAGCATCATCATCACTCATAGCTTAAATACATACATATGCCTGTTTGTGGCAAATCTGTCTGGTTACTTAATTGTGAAAGCAAACACTTTAGTTTTATTGTAGCTCACACAAACTCTACCATAAAAAAAACTTTGTAATACATAATGTGTTACCTTATAGCTTTGTTCAAACAAACATAGTAATGTTTTTATATGTATTTTGCAATGTTACCTCAAGCACACATGAGATTTTTGGAAAAACAAACTTACTTTTTACAAACAAACCAACATGCTTTTTTGTTGCAGCATCTTATACCTAATGTCATACTGTATGGCTCAAGTGGACATACATATCTTTACTGGATGTGGACCAGGCCATTTAGTTTGGATTCCATTTCAGCTTTTACTTACTGCAGTAAGTATTTTTGTTTAGATGTGTTTTGACTTAATGCGGTTATGACTGATTTTGATTATGTTCTGACATTTTACACATTTTTTTCAGTTTGATACTCACAATCAAGATGAGGGGAGTGTGGATGACGTCTTGGAGGTGTGTCCAAAATTTGGAGTGGGGGTACAGAACATATGGACGATAATCTTCGTGGCGGGGTAGCCTGCTGTGTTTGTGCCGGGACATACGACCTTGCTTTCTTTTCGGCCACAGGTTTTTTGTGGTGATGTCTTTCAGAAGTGCCACTTCTGCTGCTCCATACTTCTTTTGATGGACCTTTTAATGAAAGTGCAATTTTGTTATGGCCATTCCTTTACAAGCATACCCTATACTACAATGGACACTTTACCTGCTTCCGCAGCGTCATCATCATCAGCTGTGATAGGAGTTACTGGCCGACGAGTAGTACTGCTTTTTTCAGACACTGTATAAAATGAAATATATTCATAAATCATGCTATTGTGTATACATCCACCCATTATGCTTATAAACATTTTAACATTTAGAAATGCTTGGTTTTTAAATTAAACAAACATAAGGACCAGAAATACAAAAATAAAAATAAAAAAAGACCAAAACACATATGCACTATGGCAACATCAACACAGGAAAACATGTACAGGACACTGACATAGGCCACAAGTTCAAGGAAAGGTTTTTTAATAAAATAAAAACACACAACTTAATTTTGTATTGGAAGGAAAAATATTACAGATGCAATATCTAATTTGCTCTGTGATGTGGCACTCCAAAGACACATTACCACTATATGAGCAAAAACAAAATGCAGCAATTAAAAAAAAAAATGCAGTATGGTGTCACGGTACAAATCCAAGCAAAAAATAAAAAATAAAAAATATTTAAAAATTAAAAACAATATTCTCTAAAGATGACATTACACATGTAAGTGGTTTACAAACCACTTTCCAGTACTCCAGCCTCTAACATGACAATGACTTTTTTATTAAAAAAAACATGGATCACTAATACAGGTTGAGTATCCCATATCCAAATATTCTGAAATACGGAATATTCTGAAATACGGAATTTTTTGAGTGAGACTGAGATAGTGAAACCTTTGTTTTCTGATGGCTCAATGTACACAAACTTTGTTTAATACACAAAGTTATTAAAAGTATTGTATTAAATTACCTTCAGGCTGTGTGTATAAGGTGTATATGAAACATAAATGAATTGTGTGAATGTATACGCACTTTGTTTAATGCACAAATTTATTAAAAATATTAGCTAAAATTACCTTCCTGCTGTGTGTATAAAGTGTAAATAAATCATAAATGCATTCTATGCTTAGACTTGGGTCCCATCGCCATGATTTCTCATTATGGTGTGCAATTATTCCAAAATACGGAAAAATCCGATATCCAAAATACCTCTGGTCCCAAGCATTTTGGATAAGGGATACTCAACCTGTATATAAAACATAGTCATAATTTTTTTATGTAAAAAACGCCCAAAAGGAAAACATTATTGCAGGACAATTCAGAGACACACCAAGTCCAAACTACACATGCTAAATATCTGTCTGAAAAACACATGACATACAATAAAGTAAGATGTTACATTGGCTTTTATCTAAAACATGACCCAAAACAATGTATTTGCTGACACACACTTGAAGATGGGAGTAATATGCAATGTCACATGACACACATTACAAAATAAAACATTTAAAAAAAAAAAAAAAAAGCAAATACACATGCTCACCATTCTTCCTGGGCCTATCTGAATCCCGGACATGGGTTGCAGAGACAACTTCTGGAGGTATTACACTCCGCATGGGCTCCTCATACTCCAGATAACTGGCAATATAGGGCTGGCCACCACCGGTTTTCCGAGCCGACTTGGCCTCCTTGGCCATTTTGGACTTGGCACGTCGCTTTATGTCATAGTACCGTTTGCGGCATGTGTCCTCCGTCCGCTTGACCACCCCCTCACTATTGACAGCAGCAACTACTTTCGCCCACAACACCGTCTTCCTCCGTGTTGGCACCTTGGCGGACTCAGAGCCAAATAGCTGCCTCTGATACTTCATCAGCTCACGCACCAATGCCACATTTTTAGCAAAACTAAACTTAACATTCCGCACAGTCTTAGTAGTGGTGCGTGGCTGCGGAGCACTCTGACTGTCACTATCACTTGAGGCTGCTGCAGCAACCTCACCCACCTCCTCCACCTCACTAACCTCACTAACACTCACCTCCTCCACCTGACCGACCTCCTCCCCCTCACTCACACCCTCCACTTCTGAGTCACACATAATTGTGTGTCTAAACAGTTAACACAGGAAAAAAAAAGACAAACAACACACTCCTCCACTACCACTACAACACACACACACACACACACACACACACACACACACACACACACACACACACACACACACACAAACACTGACAAGGGACTATAAAGAAAAATAACTTGGGCTAAAAATGAGACAAAACCACAAAATACAAGACAACAAGAATGACAAGATGACTTTCAAACACAATACCACACTCAGAAATCGCTACCACCACTCCTCTTCAAACCACAAATTCACCTACCTCCACAGCACAACCTCCCTCCTCCTTACCACTAACTAAACCCACGAGGTGCAGACAGTTTGGGGTGTATTTATATGGTTGCGCACAGACACTCCTACCATCTGAAACACAACCAATCACGAACGGGGATGAAAATCGAAACTGAAAGTGAAAATGCGGCAGCGGGAAAAAAAACCCTGCCGCGTTTAACTTAGGAAAAAAAACAGCAAATACAACAAAAACACGTACGCAAACGACAATGACGGCCGTAAATGTGCCAAAAAAACCCGACTGGCATCGACATCGGAAAACACGAAAACCATAAAGTCGACTGCTTCGTAACTTTGCGTATATGGGCCCTCATTCCGAGTTGATCGCTCGTTATTTTTCATCGCATCGCAGTGAAATTTCGCTTAGTGCGCATGCGCAATAGTCGCACTGCGACTGCGCCAAGTAACTTTGCTATGAAGATAGGATTTTTACTCACGGCATTTTCTTCGCTCCGGCGATCGTAGTGTGATTGACAGGAAATGGGTGTTACTGGGCGGAAACACAGCGTTTTAGGGGCGTGTGGATGAAAACGCTACCGTTTCTGGAAAAAACGCAGGAGTGGCCGGAGAAACGGGGGAGTGTCTGAGCGAACGCTGGGTGTGTTTCTGACGTCAATCCAGGAACGACAAGCACTGAACTGATCGCACAGGCAGAGTAAGTGTGGAGCTACTCTAAAACTGCTAAGTAGTTTGTGATCGCAATAATGCGAATACATCGGTCGCAATTTTAGGATGCTAAGATACACTCCCAGTAGGCGTAGGCTTAGCGTGTGTAACTCTGCTAAATTCGCCTTGCGACCGATCAACTCGGAATGAGGGCCATGGATTCAAAAAGTTGCATGAAAATGCACCCGATACAAAACGAGTTTAAACACTACACAAACCGACTCAAACACGATTATTAGTAAATATTGCCCATTGTGTGGCATACTAGAATGTTAGGAGACAATAGATATTGGAAAGTTCCAAAAGCCATTTGATTCTTATCGGTGAGTGGGGGAGTTTATGGCCCCAAAACTAGAAAAAAAAACAGTTCTCACAGAGCCTGCCACATGTAGGGGGTTACGATAGGAAGTGTAGGGTTTTTTTTAGGACAAGGAACAAAGCACAGGACAGTGCAGTGTGAGCTGAGGACTGAGGATGGAAGGCACAGGCTAAGTGTCCAGGAGAAACGCAGTCTGGGGACTGTGGAACAAGCATTATGGAACAGCATGTAGGTGCTGCTAGGAAGAGCAAGAGATATCCAGATTTGCAGTGTGAGAGCAGCTACAGCATGAGCAATCAGTGGAAGAATTAAAGGGGATCCTCACATTCAGGGGTACCCAAGAAGCAGGACGGGAGGTGTGAGTCTGCGGGAGAGGACAAGCTGGGTGAGTGGTAGGAAACCACATTTAGCGGAAGGCCCCCAGTAACGTATCCATGAGAGATCCCGTTTAGATAGAGCCCCTAGCGAATGGGGGAGAGCACACTGAAATGAATCTCAGTTTGCGGAAGCCGCACTACTGATTCCCAGAGACTGCGCTGGTATGTACTGTACTGTAATGCTGCCACATCACTGTAAATGCTGTTATTGCCCGTGAAGCGAATGGAAGGAAATGTAACCTGATGTAACCCATATGAATCTTACGCTGGAGAGAGAACAAGAAATTAAATGTTATTGTCGTGATAACCCTGTCTGAACTGTGAATAAACTGCTTGCTTATGTGATGAAACGGCCTGTCACTACTATCTTAGTTGAAGCGTGAGAGGCGGCTATGCCACTTAGGGAAGCAAAGTTATGCACTGTTCCAGTCCGCCTGCCACTGACCTTTCCAGGCCTGCAGTGTGAGCAGTCATTGGGGAAAACAGCAGCAAAAGTCAAAGCTGCTGTCGTGATCTCCAAACCCTCGGCCACCATATTACTAACTAGCACCATTTTAGTCTTATTGAAACCGCCACCTCAGATCTTCATAAGATGAAAAAAGATAAACTGAAGGTGCTGAAGAGAAAAGAAAAATAAAATAATGAGAAATACTGTAAATGTATTCTTAAGAGCTTGAAGTTCATCCACTGAGCTGACATGGAATTCTGTTAGAGTGTGAATCATTCAATCACTTCTATTCTGCTGGATTAGCTCTGATAGAAGATCCTCAGTCTTTATTTCTTCTCTCTGAATATATGATAATCCCAAATGACTCTGATGACCTACGGATATTGGGGGTAATTCCAAGTTGATCGCAGCAGGAATTTTGTTAGCAGTTGGGCAAAACCATGTGCACTGCAGGGGAGGAAGATATAACATGTGCAGAGAGAGATAGATTTGGGTGTGGTGTGTTCAATCTGCAATCTAAATTGCAGTGTAAAAATAAAGCAGCCAGTATTTACCCTGCACAGAAACAAAATAACCCACCCAAATCTAACTCTTTCTGCACATGTTATATCTGCCTCCCCTGCAGTGCACATGGTTTTGCCCAACTGCTAACAAAATTCCTGCTGCGATCAACTCTGAATTACCCCCATTGACTTGTTTCCTGCAAGTGTATCAATTGCCTTGGAGGTAATCTCTACCATCCCTGAAACCCAAGTTTTTTTTCTGCAACATAGCGGGCTAATGTATTGTAATCGCACTGATAACCAGATATTGAATTCTATTGGGGTACATAGTTTCAAATAAGGGTGCCTCTATCTCTCCAGGTGCCAGGGTTTGAAGAAAGGGAAACATAACTTAAGCTCCTTTCCACTTCTCTGGCAATACTTCTTTTCCACTTTAAACAGACATTAGTACATGACTGCCAAATGTCATTGCCTTGGGACCTGTCTCACTGCGACTCTTGACTCTCCCAGTGGTGATTAGTGTCATTGGTGAGAAGGAAATTTTTATTTGGACAATTTCCACCCATCCTCTGAGGCAAAGGCGGTAAATTACAAAATACATATTGGGGGCATTTGTAATCTATGTAGAATTTTTTGTTTTATAAGCAATTTTCTATTGCTGCCATGTTTATCATAATTGCAGCTTCTGTTAATGAAAACTATGGCTCATATATTTTGTAGGAACTGGAAATAGATAGATCTGTTTCCACTACACCTGGATTCCATGAAATGTTTTTTTTTTTCTTTTTTCTGTAGTTTACTTGTAACAATGATTTTGTATATAGTAAATTATATATTAAACTATGGTATTTAACCTTGTGGCCTTACAGCTGTAATTCTCCTTTTAAACATGTGTACAAACACTAATACCTGTTCTTTAGTTAATTATTATTTAGCGTTTTATCATTAACAAAGATCAGGGTCCAGTCTCCTTGCTGATGTCTGTGTTCTTCCTGAGCAACTAATTGTACTGTCGTTGTCAAGTCTGAATTATATCAGTTGTCTCAGCATTACTATATATCAGCAGAACAGTCTTATAAAATGTTGCATTTTTTCATATAGAATCAAGAGGTGGTTAAATTGACAGATTTCAATTGCATTTCCCAATGCATCATGGGAGATGTATAGTATATCTGAAGTAGAAGAACTAGTATTACTGTGCTTATCATTTTCCCATTGATAAGGCAAGAATATTGGCAAATTGCCAAAACACTCAGATCCTGTCATCAAAGATGCTCAGGACATTTATAATATTTTCTACTTAATTTACAATGACACTAATATTTTTTTTTTTAAGATACAGTATATCAATACTAGAGTAACATTAATAGTGTATGTTAGTGGCATACTGTATTAATAATGGGTGCATATATGGTTGTAATTATCTCTCCACCATCTCCGGAGTCTCACTTCTGCCAGAGGCCCGGCACTGCAGAGCAGCAGAAATCACTGAGATAATTCCCATTTTCCCAGTGATTTGCACATATACAATAGAGAAGTCGCCAGGAATAAAACACAGGTGGATTTTTCCTGGAGACTAGTGCATGTGCAGTAGACTATTGCACTGCCAGTCTGAGTCTATTTTGAAAGTAGGATCAAGTTCTTCTGTTCCACACATGTATGCATGGAGAAAGCAAATGCAGTCAAGGTATAGCAGAACACATCTGTACGTTAATTGCAATTATTTTATGCTTTAAGGTTAAAGTCAGAGCCGGTGCTACCCGGTAAGCAAGGTCAGCTCTGCTGCTTGCTGCGTCTGTCAAACAATATGACAGGCAGCGGCAAGCTAAGGCAGTGCAGGAGCATTTCAGCGCCGATCCTCTGGCATGGGTCTCCTCTCAAAGGTGGACAGCGGTACTACTCAGAGTCCAGGGAGAATCGTAGTGCTGCAGCGGTGAAGTGCATGGTGAAGCGCATGCCCCACTCGGTGCTTACTTCTACTATCAGCTCCTCCTTCCCCCAGCCTTCTTGAATACACTGCAAGACATGTTCCCTCTGGTCTGGAGATGGGAGCAGTGTGTGACTGTGCACAGAGCATCAAGCTGCACCTGCAAGGCCCCCAGGTGTCCCTGTTCAGCAACAGCCGGTGAGTGGAGTTGAAAGCGGTGGTATGACTGGGTGTTGTAGTATATGAGACAGTGTCTGAGTGTTGTAGTGTATAGAATGGGTTGTTGTAGTGTGTTATTGATTGTCTGGGTGTTGTAGTGTATGAGAGAGGGGGGTCTGGGTTTGGTAGTGTATGGGGGGAGTGTATGGGTGGTGCAGTTATGAGAGGGGGGAGTGTCTGGGCAGGGCCGGCGCAAAGGTGTAAGCAGGGGTATGCATTGCAGGATGGCACTGGACTGTAGAGGCTACCATCCCCACTACACCGCGCCGGCCTCATACTATGCCCACAGACCTGTTAGCTCCGTGAGGCAGGAGCAGCATCAGAGGTGAGTCATCAGATGAAAAAGCTGCAGAAAAAAAGAGATAAGAAATGTGCTGGAACTGAGAGGAAGGGGTCTGCTGACAGGAGCTACTGCAACCGGGGCTGAGGTGAGAGCAAATGTTTGTGTGTAATGGGTCAGCACCAGCATTTCCTTCTCCCCATCCACCCCCCCCCTTTGGTATCCTGTGTGCTCCATCCAGCCTGTCACCTTCCCATCATTAGTACTGGGCCAGCACTTCCTGTTATGCCCCCTAATTACCTCATCCCTCATTCACTGCCTCACCAGGTGATGGGAGTGTAGGTGAGGCTCATTATGTGTAAGTGGCAGTACTATGGGCATTATTTGTAAGTGCCACTACTGTGGGCATCATATGTAAGGGGCATTACTGTGGGCATTATGTGTAGCATTACTGTGGGCATTATACGTAAGTGGCATTACTGTGGGCATTATCTGTATTGGGCACTACTATTGTGGACATTATGTGAATCACTACAAGTGGTCTAATGTGAATAAGATTGTGCTACTGTGTGGCATTATTTGAATTGGGGGTACTGTTGTGTGGTCACCCCTCTTTGTGAGACTAAACCTTAGACATGTGCTGTATCTTTTTTATATATGGGAGGTAGGGTGCAAGCCTATGGATTTGAAAAAAAATGTCCTTGCGGATTTTGGTTTTGTATCTGTATTTTTTAAAACAAATAATCATAAAAACAGCTAAAATCACAGAATTTGGGCCTGTTTTTGTTCCTATAGTATTATTTACCTCAATAACATTTATTTCAAGTTAGTTTCTCTCATTTCATCCAGTTTAAGCCAAAAGGTTGCACCAAGCTTGCTGGCTGACTAATCTAATCGACAGCAGTGAGCAGCAAACATGTGGCAGTTAGCAATATATTTTTAAATGTTGTAATCATCTATTAAAATTATTTTGAAAGTAGGATCAAGTTCTTCTGTCCCTGAAAGAGATATTTGACTTGGAGAAGGTTTGCTAATCATCTATGAAAATTATTTTCAAAGTAGGCTCAAGTTCTTCTGTTGCTGAACGATATCTTTGACCTGGAGAAAGTTTGCTAATCATGCGTTAAAATTATTTTCAAAGTAGGATCAAGTTCTTCATTTCCTAAAAGTTATCTTTGACTGGAGAAGGTTCGCTAATCATCCATGAAAATTATTTTCAAAGTAGGATCAAGTTCTTCTGTTTCTAAAAGATATCTTAGACCTGAAGAAGGTTCGCTATTCGAACATGGAGAGTTTGTTAGAAGATATCATGCAGTGTTTGACTTGTTTATACCATTGCAGAGATCTTTTGGACATATATAAGAGCTGGCTCACTGAAGCCAATTTGTGTCCAATCCTAAGTGGACCAAGTTCAACCAACGATCTAAAACATGATAATCTGAGTGATATCTATAGAGCACCTGTTGCTAACACACAGTGTGCACAGCCATTTTGTGTAACATCCTCATAAATATTGATAACCATAGGAAGCAGACCATAAATGACTGCTCCCAGTGTGAATGAGTGACAGCTATGCTATATATTTTTGTACTTCTAATAGAAAGGTGGTGGCTTTGTTTGTGAAGGTGCTAATAGTACACACTGTAAGCAGATGTTTATTTTGTGTCTGGGTGGTTATTGTGGATAATGGGACCAAGATTTGCTGTTCTATATCAGAAAGAAGCAGCCTGTGGCTCTCCAGGTGAACTATAACTCGCAGGAACCATGCTGTTTTGTCGAAGTCAAAAATATTACATAGTAAGAACATACAGACTCTACACATATAAGTCGCTATGCTTGCAAATACGCGCAGCGAGCACAGCTATATGGTAACACACGCATTTACACGGACATGCCACAGAGATGGATTCGACACTTATTTCATACAGTACATAATTAAAATAATATCAAGCGCCAGACATCATTATGATTTAAAATTATATAATGGAGTAATGTCATGAATGTGTATTATTGGAATGAAGCAAGATAGACCTGTCATATTTAGTATTAAAGCAACCAGATTAATATGTAGATTAATTTGATACTTGTTATTAAGTTATAGGACATTGCAACAAGTAGTTATGATTAAATGTATGAAAGCTAAAATCACTCTTATTAGGACAATGGACAGGAAACTGAGGCCAGCCCTTTGGATGTCTTTAAGGCTGAACCTGTTTAGCATACGGACAGACCAGTGACTCATCATGAATGAGAAAGTTCCCTCCCTTAAAACTAGATAACACATTACAGAGACACACAGTGGCTAGTTGCTGTTTTTCTCCCAGACGATGATGGAGGTGCTTCTAGACCAGTTCCTGTATTTATTTACAGAGAGAGAGAGAGTGATATGGAGGGAAGACTTTTATACGAGAAAGATATGGTGATGTATTTGCTGAACTGTAACTGTATGTATTAACTGCTTACTGTAGGAATTGTAACCATGTAACTATATGTATACTGTACATTGTAATATATTGAATCCATATCCTTTTAATAACAAATATATACATCAATGAGCTTTGGAACTCAGATAATGTGTGGGTGTATTGTTTTCTGTTATGGGATGCAGTGTTTTGTGATGTATAGCGCACATTCATGGCACATGTTAATAAGATGTGCAGGCGTCTACAATATATATTAGAGCGGGCATTTTAAATATTTGTTAGAAAGCAATTTGGTATTTACAGATAGGGGTTCGTCCGGGATATCATGGTCTTAATGATGCACTGTACATTACAAACGCGACGCTGTGGTCGATCAGCTTGTGGTGGACGCATTGTGACGCTGAGAAAATCATATCCGTGTGTTCTGTTGTGTTATCAGTAAAATTCAAGGGACAAGGTGTTTCTCATAATATTTAAAATGATAAAATGTATTTTTATTGTTGCAAAACAAAATTCAAATAAGTCATATTGTGTTTGATTCAGATTGGATTGTTTATCTGTTAAGTAGATTTAAAAGTACATTTAAAAGTTGCTGCATAGTCTTGATATAGTGTTTTGTTTTTTTTAAACTCAGGCCTAAAGCACTTTAACTTCTGGTGCTTGTATGATTTGTGATTTCTTTGTGACAAAGGAAGCCGCATGGTCTGTCCTCCATCTTGGACTAACCACACGGCCTGTCCACCATCTTGTGTAAAGCTCATGGATGTGGAAGGGGGAGGAGCAGTGACCATTTTAGGAAGGTCATTTTCTAAATAGCTGATTTCCAGTCTGCTCAGAACAATCAGTTTCCTTTGTCACATCAAGCACCATTTATGAGTTACCAATGCATTTATTTAACCCATGCCATAGTCAATTACAAATAGTTTCAATTGGGCCTAATGAGAGTAAATGGTGAGATAAGTTTTTTTTTTCTTTCCTTCTTGTCTGTGCATAATTACTTTACATCAAGTGGGGGGTTGCACACAGATAGAAAAAGGAAAGAAAGAGTTTTGGTTTTGTTTTTATTTCCTTCCAAGACGTGTAGAATCTGCTTACTAGGGAGGATAGCCATTGAAATGCAAATTAACCTGTGTAACTGCCTTTTTTTAGCAGTGAAAAGCACATAGCTTTGATATACAAATAAGAGGTAAGGTGTCACATAGAAGGCCAGTGAATGATACAGATATATAATATTATTATAATTATGTGTATATTTATATCAGTGTATGTTCTGTAAGATAGCTATCCAATCTGAATCATATCATTTAAATTATAGATTATTGCAGTCATTATAGATCTGTGTGAAATCGGAAACATTTGTTGCTATATAGGTAAATTTTAAATAAAATTGTTTAAGGAAGTAAATATAAAGCACAACACGCAGGTCTGGCCTGGTCGTTAAAGGTTACACAGAACAAGCGGTTGTGCTTGTGGGCGAGCATAGTTAGTATTGCTCACATTTATAGTTGTGTGATTTGTTTTATTGCGTACGCACATTGGTACACATGGTACAGAACGTGAGGACAGCGAAAAAAAATGTACACATGGCGCAAGGCCGCACACGTGGCATAGAGGTACGCACGGTTGCGTAATTACGCAAGCTTGCGTAGGGTTGTGTACGCATAATAAAACCACACGATAGTTTGTTCAGTTGAATGGTGGGAAAGTGGCCATGCTACAATAACACATAACTACCCGGTTTCTAAAGCAGATTAGTATAAAACTTTTGTTTAAACTGTATTGCCTCTGGGGGAAAAGCTGCCAGTGAAAATTTTCTGTACAGAAAAACAAAGCGTATTTGAGTGAGTGAAAGCGGAGCGAGTGGAGCTAAACCCAGGAACTGAAGTGGTCTAAGTGGCTGGAGTGGTAACACTGGGTTAGTAGAGGCCCGGTGGCGTAGGGTTCGCTACCTTTCATGATTAGAACTAAGTGGTCTAAGTGATCTGAAGTGGTCTAGGTGTCCCATACAACTAGGTGATCTGGAGTGGTCTAGGTCAGGTGGTCTACAGCAATCCCAGGGCATATAGATAACTAGTATCTATAGGCTGTGCGATTGCATTGCATGTCCGTGTGTTCTGCACACCACAACGTAATACCATTGTGTCATATGCGCTGTGGAAAAGCATACGCAGACGTGATTGTATAGACAAAGGGGTTTTTCTTTGATAACGTCGGGAAATCTCCCTGGTGGGCTTTCACTGGAAAGGGTGAAGTATAGTTATCTAATTTCTCTGTTTTTTTTACCCTACAAAAAAATTCCAGTTGAAAGATACCTGCCTCTCTCAGTAAAATATTCCAACAGAACCTCCACAGAAAGAAATTATGGTGCTGTAAGGTCTGATAGGAGCCCTAAGTTGGGTACATCGCCTTCGCTATCGACAGTGTATGGTAGTACCGGCCAACATGGGCGAGAGTGGGTGGAAGCGCTCGGAGAACTTTCACCGTCGCCTTATATTGAGTATTTTGGTATTTGTGGGAATAGCCGAGAAGGCAAGACCCACAAATTATAGGAGCCAGTTGCTCAACTAAGGGAAGTATGGTAGCCAGGGTTCAGGCAGAAGAGTTGGGACCGAGAAGGTCAGACTCGGGACCGAGAAGGTCAGAATTGCAGCCGAGAGTGTCAGCAAGGTTTATTATGTGTGGAAAATATGGTCCACACGCTGAAGTTTACTGTGACGAATGGGTATGTATGACTGACAACGATAGGGTATCATTCCCTAGGGTGGGCAGCTTTGAACCAGAGGTACTGCAGAATGTAGTTATTAAAATATGTCTGATAAAATCCAGAAAACAAAGGGTCAGACATACAAATTGTTTAAACCTGTGGCAACAAGAGGGGTTGGTGAGTTTGATCCTAAGGTATTGCAGGTGGTATGTCTAACAAAAGTCATATAAGACAAGAATGGAAATATAAGAACTGTATGTACTTGTAGCAATAATAAACAAGTAGAAAACAAAGAGAATGCAAGTACACTGCCATATGTAGATGTGGAAGCAGTTACGGCTAGCATACAAACTATAGAAAATAATAAAAATATGAAAAATATGACTGTAACCTATAAATGTTCTAAGGAATGTTGAAGTTTAATTTAGGAGGAGAAGGTGACCTGATTGTTTTCAGCCATTTCTCATGCACCCAGAGGAGTATCCAACCGGTAAAAGAAGAGCAGTAGCTTGCGGGGGAAGTGGCTGAGACCAGTGGAACAGGTAAGTATGGTATCATTTGTGTACATATATAGTAAAACCCAAACATAAAACAAAAATCAAGAAATTAACGTCAGAAATGGAGAAAAACCTGTCCGCACATTAGTATTTGCCAGTAGGAAAGCGGACAGAGACAGGGTAACCCCCAGGTATTTCTTTCAGTTACCATATAAGAAGTATTCATTCCTAGTAATGCCCCTAGTCAAGATGAGCTCGGAAATGTTTGTTGGACCATGTACAGACCCTTAATACGGGATGAGAAGGATTGAATGAATACTTCGCATGACCTAGAAGCTTGTTAAACTTTTTTTTGTTTTGTTTTTTGCAGTAATAGAAAACTCTCCATCTGGATAAGATCACTGGTAAACACTAATTCGGCAAATGGGAGGTGGCTGTCTCTGTGCTAATGGACGGGCTCAGTAAGGCATTGAGGTCAGAATGCAGACTTCTTTGCAAAATTGGAAAGGGGTCACAGTAGCTAATCTTAGAGAGTGTGCTATTGAACATCACAAGAATAGTGCTAGGCGCAGAGAACAACAGGTGGAGAGGTTGAGGACGGTAAGTATACTAGCGCATACAGGAAAGACCCATCAGTCCAAACCCCAGATCCATTAATGGTCAATAATATGTTACACTTGTAGGAAGGAAGGGCATTTTGCCAGAGATTGTAGGAGTAGTAGAACACATAGTCAATATAGACCCCCTAGACAGAAAACACCTGCTACATTACTAAACACACAGATGGGACCAAGGGACATATAGTAAGGAATCATAAGCCATATAGAAAACACAGATTCGGCTAATGGGAAGAACAAAATAAATGCAACATTACCCTTTGACAAAACTTGCTGGGGTTAAGATGGGGCCTCTAAACTTATGCTTCTTTTTTTCCTAGCAGAAATGGCCCCTGATTAACTTAACAGGAGCTTTGTTAGATATGATATACATATACTGTGCTCCCGCTCAGGAAGTACAAAGTATGTTAGACACCCATGAAGACTAATGTTACATTTCACTGTTCTAGATGCATGTCCATCACAGGTAGAGGAAATTATCTCACAGATACCGGGTTCCCTAAGAACTTAGGATGGACAGGATACTGGATTGATGGCTGGGATAGTCCCAATAACGATACGATAAACACATAATTTTTTTTAAGGGGAGTAGACCAAGTAGAGAATCACTTACCCGTAGTGCCCAATCCAGTTGTCAAATTTTTATAAAATCTTCTCGACCTCTACAAACTCATCTGTCACCAACCTCTATTCTGTTTCTCTACAGTTTCCTCTTCATCTTTTGCGTTCACACAGGGTGGTACAATACATGGACCCAATTACAGTTCAAACTCCACATGCCTAGGTCCTTCAGAGTTCTGCCCAAACCCAGTATATCTCAACAGCACGATAACACCAGTATTACTGCAGTGTGCCATGTCATGCACAAAGTGTGGAGGAAGGATGAGAATACTGGTGAAGGGAAATGTTGTATAGGCACTGATATGCCTTTTGGTTAATGGCAAACCTGACATTTTCGTTTTAATTTTCTTCTTCTTTCTCTCCTCTAGAGATATTTCTTTTTTTTTTTTTTTTTTTTTGAGTTATGCTCATGATACTCTACATTGCAAACACACAACAGTTAAATTTAGATACAAATTTGTGTTCCCTACAGGAAAAGGAGGTCTGGAATTCGAAGGGGTATGGTTAGGAGTCCCCAGGATTCTGGAGAGGTGGACACGGTAAGCTAGTGGCCCCCAGAGCATATCTCCCAAGCCTAGCTGAGGTGGCATATGGTCTGACTCACCTAGGGTAAGGAAGGTATGTGCAAGCTGGTAAGAGTATACTGGAGTGCACCAGGATTTTGTTCTCATGCAGGTGAGAAAGCAATGACATGTCTTTCTTGCTTGAGGAAGAATATTGGTAAGGCAATACCAACAGAGCCATCCCATATCCCTCCTGCAGACAGATCGTACAGTTAACACCCTTTAGGAATTATTGTTATGTATTGGTGTGCACTGATGTTTTCTCAAACTGGGTAGAGGCATTTTCTGCCACGACGGATGCTGCTGTGTTTACCGCAAAGAAAAATTGCGCAGAAATTTGAGTGTAGATAATGGTACCCCTAGAAGTAGGAGCAAAGCTTGAAATTGTACTATTGTGATCATAGATACTGCCACTAGTATTATGTAGCATCGGAACCACTCCCAGATCTTCACTTAACGAATCACCCTCTTCGAAATTTGTTTTGGTTTTGGTATTTGTGTTTTTTTGTTTTGTTTTTGGAAGACAACCTCATGTCATGATTGATCCGCACAATGATCAGAAATACACCAATGAGGTGACAGTACAGTACCTTATTGAGATGAGCCAGCATTTGAGATCTTGACAAAAGAACTTGAAACTGTTGATTGCTGGTATGCCAAATACTGTCTTGATTGTGAACCAAGAGACTGTGTGATTGTTCTTACGCTCAGGTTGCCTAATAGACAGGTGGGAAGGACCATACCAAGTTTTGTTGACAGCACTATCCCAGTGAAAGTAGCCGAGAGAGAGACTTGGGTCCACGATTCCCATTGCAGGAAAGTCGGTAGTCCGGAAGGAACTCGTAAATGGAGTGAGATCGCAAAAGTATCACCAGAGACTCTGTTCCGTGAAGACTGAGAGGCGGCACTGTTGAACACTACCTGAGCGTACTAAAGGATTGCAGAAAGACCAGTCATTGTAATTGATTTGTTGTGAACAAGAGTTGTTTTGTTCTATTTCTCTTTTCTCTCTTTCCCGCTGACAAACATTTTTTTTTCAGGACATTCTATTTTTGCGAGGTTTTTTTATGAGGAGTCGAGTGTGGGACTGGAACTGGTTCTGGAGGAAGGAGTGATTTCCTTATAGTATCCCAGGATTAGCCGATCAGTTTGTTAAAGCCAGAGGAAAAAAAATCAAAGGTCTAGTAGTTATGGAGTTCGGAGGTAATCAGGAACAATCAGACAATGGCTATTCGCACATTGCAGATAAAGAGCTCATTAATATATGTGGAAGAAAGGTTTATGAGTGGCTCTCCCCGAACTCCGAAGGTTTATGTTATTTAGGAAGGACACTACTTATAACCCTTGTTCAATTATTAAACAGACCTAGCATACGTTCCAGAAATGGAAACAATGTTCAGAAAATGATAGGAATATGTAGATCATGAAAATTTTATATGTCACTTTCACGATTTGTTTGTGTCTTATTCATCTACCCAGCAGAACCTCAATCGAATCCAAACATCAGTGTACAAAGACGTAGGTACATGTATGTGTGAAATGTTCGTCGCAAATCAGACATTATAGGCCAAAGCACTGTACCAGCATACTCTATAGGTTGAATGTTGCCCCACACCCAACCAGTGGTCCCGTGACCGCCGAGTGCATATAGAGGATGTCTTCTCCTCCTCCCTGTCTTCCCTAAATATAGTCAAGTGTCTGATTTGCGAAATGAATACATACTTGTGTCTAGGTCACCGATTATTGTGGGAGATAAATAAAGTGTATAATTGCGCTTACACTGTACAAGGATGTAACGATCTGGGTATGAAGCTCTCATGGATTTCAAATGGAGATAAGCAATGAACCAGAGAGGGAAACCTTTCAATGATATAAAAGAACACACAATAGTGCAAGTATGCCAAAAATAGAGTATAATTCCCTTTAATGGGAATTATACTCTATTTTTGGCATACTTGCACTATTGTGTGTTCTTTTATATCATTGAAAGGTTTCCCTCTCTGGTTCATTGCTTATCTCCATTTGAAATCCATGAGAGCTTCATACCCAGATCGTTACATCCTTGTACAGTGTAAGCGCAATTATACACTTTATTTATCTCCCACTGTATACCTTTGAAATTTTTGTGAATATTTCGCAAAGTGTATGTGCTGCTTGTTCTACAGTGTACTCTGCGCAGTTATCACAACACCTTTATTTCATAGGTCACCGATTATTGTCTGAAATATTTTTTTCTTATGTTAATAATTGATGGCAGTTATTGTTTACTGCCAAAGGGTGGACTGTCGAAGTCAAAAATATTACATAGAAAGAACATACAGACTCTACACATATAAGTCGCTATGCTTGCAAATACGCGCAGCGAGCACAGCAATATATGGTAACACACGCATTTACACGGACATGCCACAGAGATGGATTCGACACTTATTTCATACAGTACATAATTAAAATAATATCAAGCGCCAGACATCATTATGCTTTCAAATTATATAATGGAGTAATGTCATGTATGTGTATTATTGGAACGAAGCAATATAGACCTGTCATATTTAGTATTAAAGCAACCAGATTAATGTGTAGATTCATTTGATACTTGTTATTAAGTTATAGGACATTGCAACAAGTAGTTATGATTAAATGTATGAAAGCTAAAATCACTCTTATTAGGACAATGGACAGGAAACTCAGGCCAGCCCTTTTAATGTCTTCAAGGCTGAACCTGTTTAGCATACGAACAGACCAGTGACTCATCATGAATGAGAAATTTCCCTCCCTTAAAACTAGATAACACATTACAGAGACACACAGTGGCTAGTTGCTGTTTTGTCCCAGACGATGATGGAGGTGCTTCTAGACCAGTTCCTGTATTTATTTACAGAGAGAGAGAGAGAGAGTGATATGGAGGGAAGACTTTTATACGAGAAAGATATGGTGATGTATTTGCTGAACTGTAACGGCAACTGTATGTATTAACTGCTTACTGTAGGAATTGTAACCATGTAACTATATGTATACTGTACATTGTAATATATTGAATCCATATTATTATTTATTATTATTATCCTTTATTTATATGGCGCCACAAGGGTTCCGCAGCGCCCGATTACAGAGTACAAATGCACATAAAAAATAGGAAAACAGTGACTTACAGTTGAATACAATATAGGACAAGTACAGGGCAGCTAAGCATAACTACACCAGTAAACATAGAGATAAGTTCCAGGTGGTCAAAAAACTGTGGGATCTGGGCGGTTGAGGATTATTAAAGTAAGAAAAGTATAAGCACATGAGGGAAGAGGGCCCTACTCGTGAGAGCTTACATTCTAAGGGGAGGGGTAGACAGACAGGGATGACACAGATGGGGTACATAGAGAGCGTGGAACAGAGGGTTATGTTGAGATTTGGCTACGTTTGGTAAAGAAATGGGTCTTAAGAGCCCGTTTGAAGTTTTGTAGAGAGGTGGAGAGTCTGAGGGGGAGAGGTAAAGAATTCCAGAGAAATGGAGCAGCACATGAAAAATCTTGGAGATAGGAGTGGGAGGAAGTAATCAGAAGACAGGAGAGACGGCGTGCATTAGCAGAGCGAAGAGGACGGGTGGGAGAGTAAAGGGAGATAAGGTCAGAGATGTAGATGGGAGAGGAGTGGGTGAGTGCTTTGTAAGTGAGTGTGAGAAGTTTGAATTGGATTCTGAAAGGGAAGGGAAGCCAGTGGAGGGCCTGTAGGAGGGGGGAGGTAGACGTAGTGCGTTTGGTGAGGAAGATGAGCCGGGCAGCAGCATTGAGGATAGATTGGAGTGGAGAGAGGTGATTGTCAGGGAGGCCAGTTAAGAGGAGATTACAGTAGTCCAGTCTGGAAATAATCAGTGAGTGAATAATGATCTTAGTGGCATCCTGTGTGAGAAAAGGTCTGATTCTAGAAATGTTTTTGAGATGAAAATGACAGGTTTGTGAGAGGTGCTGAATGTGTGGTTTGAAGGAGAGGGAGGAGTCAAGGATTACGCCAAGACAGCGTACTTGGGGGCTAGGGGAGATAGTTGTGCCATCAATGGATAATGAGATTGTGGGAGGTGAGGCTGTGCGGGAGGGTGGGAAGATGATCAGCTCAGTCTTAGACATGTTGAGTTTAAGAAAGCGCTGAGACATCCAGGAAGAGATAGCAGAAAGACAGTTTGAGGTACGAGTGAGGAGAGCCGTGGAGAGATCAGGGGAGGAGAGGTAGATTTGAGTGTCATCAGCATAGAGGTGATATTGGAAGTTAAAAGAACTAATGAGTTCACCTAAAGAGGACGTATAGAGAGAGAAAAGGAGAGGACCAAGAACAGAGCCTTGGGGGACACCAACAGTTAGTGGAAGTGGGGGGGAGGTAGCATCATGAGAGGAGACAGAGAAGGAACGATCAGAGAGGTAGGAGGACAGCCAGGAGAGGGCAGTATCACGCAGACCAAGAGAGTGAAGGATTTGCAGAAGGAGAGGATGGTCCACAGTGTCAAAAGCAGCAGAGAGGTCAAGAAGAATAAGCAGAGAGTAGTGGCCCTTAGATTTGGCTGCATGGAGGTCATTGCAGACTTTTGTGAGGGCAGTTTCAGTGGAGTGGAGAGAACGGAAACCAGACTGGAATGGGTCAAGCAGTGAGTGAGAGGAAAGAAAGGCAGTGAGGCGATTATAGACAATACGCTCAAGAAGTTTGGAGGCAAAGGGGAGGAGAGAGATGGGTCGATAGTTGGAGAGAGTGTTAGGATCAAGGGTAGGTTTTTTAAGAATAGGGGAGACAAGAGCATGCTTGAAGGCAGAGGGGACAGTGCCTGATGAAAGGGAGAGATTGAGAAGGTGGGCAAGATGGGAACAGGCAGAAGGGGAGAGGTAACGGAGGAGGTGGGAGGGGATAGGGTCGAGCGGGGAGGTTGTGGGGGGGGAGGAACGGATGAGGGCCATGACTTCCTCGCCAGATACATGGGAGAAAGATGTCAGAGTTGGTAAGAGGGAAGGGGAGGGGTGGCAAGGGATGGGTGGTGGCTGGTTGCTGGTCTGGTGGGAAGTGATATCCTGACGTATGGAGTCAATCTTGGATGTGAAATAAGTGGCAAAGTCAAGAGCAGACAATGAGGAAGGGAGAGGAGGTGGTGGTGGGCAGAGGAGGGAGTTAACAGTGGCAAAGAGGCGCCGGGGGTTGGAAGACTGTGTAGAAATGAGGATTTTGAAGTATGATTGTTTAGCAAGGGAAAGGGCAGTACTGAAGGATGAGAGCATGAATTTGAAATGGAGGAAGTCTGCTTTAGAGCGTGATTTCCTCCACTGTCGCTCGGCAGTACGTGAGCATTTTTGTAGGTATCTGGTGCATTTGGTGTGCCAGGGTTGAGGTGTTGATCTGCGAGGGTGAATAGTGGTTGGTGGAGCAACAGAGTCAAGGGCAGAAGTAAGAGATGCATTGTATAGGGATGTGGCTTGTTCAAGGCATGTGAGAGAGAGAAGAGGAGAGAGAAGGGAGTCAAACAGGGAGGACAGGGATGAGGTGTCAATAGCCTCAATGTTACGCTTCGTGATGGTAGCCTTAGGAGGGAGAGATGGGGAAGCAGAGATAGATAAGTTGAAAGAGAGCAAATGGTGGTCAGAGAGGGGAAAAGGGGAATTGGAGAAATCAGAAATATCACAGCGGTGAGTGAAAACCAGATCCAGTGAGCTCCCGTTCACATGGGAGGGTGAGGTGGTCCACTGGGAGAGACCGAGTGAAGAGGTGAGGTTAAGGAGTTTAGAGGCAGGTGATTTTGTGGGGTTATCGATAGGGATGTTGAAATCACCTAGAATAATGGAGGGAATGTCAGAAGAGAGGAAGTGAGGTAGCCAGGACGCAAAGTTGTCAAGGAATTTGGAGGAAATGCCAGGTGGACGGTAAATTACAGCAACTCGAAGATTAGTTGGTTGGTAGAGGCGTAATGCATGGACCTCAAATGTAGAGAATGTAAGAGAAGGTTCTGGAGGTATAAGTTGGTATGTGTAGCTTGAGGGTAAAAGGATCCCAACACCACCCCCATGGCGACCCCCGGGTCGGGGTGTGTGTGAGAATGTGAGGCCCCCAGCAGAGAGAGCAGCAGGAGAAGTGGTGTCATGAGGAGTAATCCAGGTTTCTGTAATGGCCAGGAGGTGCAGGGAGTTGGAAATGAAAAGGTCATGAGTGGGGGTCAGTTTGTTGCAAATAGATCGGGCATTCCAGAGTGCACAAGATAGGGGGTATGAGTTTGTGGGAGAGATGTGAATGAGATTATCAGGATTGCTGTAGCGTTGAGGTAGGAGTAATTTGGAAGGAGAAGATAAAGAGGGTGTGATGATGGTGCTGGGGCCTTGGCTAGGAAGGGAGACTGCATGCGTGAAACAGGGAGGGAGTGCAGTTTGATACTGGTGGAGGAGAGGTGAGGAGACAGGCAGAGGAGGGAAAGAGTAGGGTTGAGCGGTGGGGTATAAGTGGTGTGAAGGGGCAGAAGTGAATTGCAATGGGGAAACAGAAGAGGGGTAGGGAGGCAGACAGAGGAGAGGAGGGAGGATGAGATGTAGGAGACTGTGAGAGAGGGATAGAGGTGGTAACAGGGGACAGAATAAAGGAATAGAAGGACAATGAGTAAGGGGGGTTGCCAGCCTGGCCATAGTGTGGATGGTGTGTAAACTGGTAGTGTAATGAGAATAGGGGGAGGAGTGGTGGCTGTATGAGAGAGCAGTGAAGTTTGCAGAAAGAAATACGATTTGCAAGTAATTAAAATGATGTTAATATCTACAGATTACCAGTAAATCAAATATTTGTTGATGTTAGATGGAAAATTATACAGTGTTGGCAAACCACAAGTCAGTGTTATTTCATCAAATATGCTTCTCAATTAAACATTTGTTTTCCAGGTATTTGCAGGGTCAGAGTAAAAGTTGTATTGCAGGTTTTTTGCAGAAAGTGAATGTTTAGTGTCCGGGTAAGTGAGGTTTGGAGAATAATAGGTGTGTACATACATTTGTAGCTGCAGTCCAAGGTTTGGTGGATTGTGTTGATTTGCTTTTGTTTGGAGTTTCCATGCAGTTTCCGTCCAGTTAAAGTCCAGTATAAGTGCCAGACGAATCCCTTAGAGATTTTCTCCCTTTGAGATCTTTCTCCACACAATGATTCAGCTACGCTAAAATCAGCTAAACTACACACCAATATAAAGCCCAAACATGTGTATGTAAGCACATTGATTGATTGGACCCTCCCCTAGCCCATCACCCATTTGGGGCAATAAAACTTAAACAAACAAATAATGTGTAGGGATGAAACCATTACACATTCCCCAAATAACTACAAATAAAACTTGGATAAATCTGCTAATATTTAATACACTAGTGACTAGACATACCTATGGCTAAGCATTCAGGATATTCCTATGTGATAATTAGCAGACTCGGTACAGCTTGCTGGGTATTGTTGTTCCACTAGACATACCTATGGCTAAGCATTCAGGATATTCCTATGTGATAATTAGCAGACTCGGTACAGCTTGCTGGGTATTGTTGTTCCACTAGACATACCTATGGCTAAGCATTCAGGATATTCCTATGTGATAATTAGCAGACTCGGTACAGCTTGCTGGGTATTGTTGTTCCACTAGACATACCTATGGCTAAGCATTCAGGATATTCCTATGTGATAATTAGCAGACTCGGTACAGCTTGCTGGGTATTGTTGTTCCACTAGACATACCTATGGCTAAGCATTCAGGATATTCCTATGTGATAATTAGCAGACTCGGTACAGCTTGCTGGGTATTGTTGCTGGGTATCCTTTTAATAACAAATATATACATCAATGAGCTTTGGAACTCAGATAATGTGTGGGTGTATTGTTTTCTCTTATGGGAGGCAGTGTTTTGCGATGTATAGCGCACATTCATGGCTCATGGTAATAATATGTGCAGGCGTCTACAATATATATTAGAGCGGGCATTTTTAAATATTTGTTAGAAAGCAATTTGGTATTTACAGTTTGCTGACCCTGCTGGAAGTAGTTTGTCAACAACAGGCGGAGCGCCTCAGGTTACCTCAGCCAGCTTTCCACGCAGTATGCATGATGTTGTAAATATGTATGTTTTTGACTTTTATACACAACCCATTTTTGTATTAATTAACTAAATCAGGGGCCCGAGGGAGGTAAGGGGGGTACACATGGAGAGATCCATGCTTAATTTCTAAGAAATCTGACTAGAAATTAAGCACAGATGTCCATGTGTATGCCCATAGCGATGCGCAGCCCCACACATCGCTACTGCTGGTTCTAGATTGTGCCTGCATGCTCACTTCACCGCTGTCAGAAACAGTAATCAAACACTGCGGTTTCATTTCACCAGCAGTGTCACAGAATACGTGTATGAGTATGAAATAAAATATATTACTGTGGTAACACCTTCACCCACAGTCTCACACAAGATGTGTATGAGTACGAAATATTAATATACTGCAGTCAAACCAGCAGTGTCACAGTACTTATGAAAAAAAAATAAAAGTTGTATAGTACACTGTGGTACAGCACAAATAAATCTATATATATATTTTATGGAGGCCCATCCATCCACCTCCGCTTCTGATGGCACCAGAGGATATGCACATCTGAACATTAACAGGAGGGACCTTTTTGGTTTCACAGATGAGGATGCTGATAGACTGCGCTTCAAAGAGAAGCTGTCCTCCACAGATCAACAATCAAGTTCTGAGGACCTATATCAGCAACTGTATAAATTGAAACGCAGGGAAACCGACTTCATGCTCCACGGCATTTCTCTCTCAGATTATCATCGGGAATGCATGATTCCCTGGGGGTTCAGGGTCAAAAATACCCCCACAAAAGGTTGATTCAATCCAGAGTTTTGCAAAAAATGGATTGGCATCACAAACAAATGTAGCCTTGATCTGATGTTACTAGTTATATAGGAGGCTGGCAAGGAACTGTCGACAGTTAAAGATAAGATCTCCGTGTTTGAGGCGACACATATAGCCACACTACAACAGGATAAGTCCCAAAACTGGCTACAGAAGCTTCAGTCTCAATGTGACACGTACCGCCATGATCTGATTAGATTCAAGAAGAATAAATTTAGTATCATCCAGGAGGATTACGATACTAACAGGGTACACCGCTGGCTGATGGGGGGCAGTTCAGGCAGTCAGTATGTGACCCAACAGAAATCTAAGCAGGGGTGGCGCAGACGTAGGGAGAACAAGCTACGGTCTGGAGCATCATCCAATAGTGATAGCGAGTTCGCGGTTGGTGACTCAGATGGGGCTCAAGATAATTCATCTTTCCCTTTAGGAGCGACACCTACTCCGGCTTCCAGAGGAAGAGGTCGACCACTCGCAGGGGTGGCCAGAACACGTGACTCATTCGATCGGGCAGTAAAAAACAAAACTTAGTTTACAATCTATCAAAACGCACTCTTACCTCAACAGAACTGGAAGTTTTGGGGAATGGTCTTTCCTTCGTTCCTACCAACCAACACAAGGAATTGAACTGGAAAATAGATGTATACCAGTTTTCTAGAAGATTGCGAAGACAGGAATTCTTCTCCATGCATCCCTCTCCTACTTCCATTTCTACAGTACCAGCCATTTTTCAGCCTTTCCTTAACAAAAGGAATAAGTCAGCGTTTGACCTTCCGTCGACCAATGCCTCCATCAAGTCCTACATTCGGCTAGTAGATGAGTCTATGAATAAGTACACTAAGGCCTCTAAGCAACAACATTATAATCTATCCAAACAACAGTGGTCTGCGCTTAAGGATCTGGGATCCTATTCTGATGTGGTCATCCGCCCAACGGATAAGGGGGGCGGAATCGTTGTATTGGACATGGCGTACTATAAAACAGAGATTCTGGCTCAATTTTCGGATTCCAATACCTACTGCCAGTTGGAAACAGATCCGTCCTTCTCAATACAAAATGGAACTGGACGGGATTCTGGCTGAAGCCAACTCCCAAGGCCTTATATCAGATAAGATTACCAGAGCTCTTACGCAGGACTTTCCCATGGTTCCAATCTTCTTTACAGTTCCCAAAATCCACAAGGATCTCAATAAACCTCCCGGTTGCCTGATCATATCTGCACGTCAATCTCTGTATCAACCCGTTTCCCAGTTTCTGGATTGTGTGCTACAGCCACTTGTTTTGAAACAACCAAAATGCTTGAAAGACACCACGTCCTTCCTTTTGCTTTTGGACTCTTTTGGTCCAGTCCCAGAGGGATCATTGCTGTGTACGATTGACATCTGCAGCTTGTACACCAGCATACCCCACGAAGGGGCTTGAACGCAATGAGGTCTTTTCTACGTGAGGAAACTATGTGTGATGTGGACCTTGACTTGTTCATTACCCTACTGGAGCTTACCTTAACAAGAAACTTTTTCCTTTTCGATGGTAGATTTTACCAACAAAAATCAGGATGTGCCATGGACAGTAACGTGGCACCATCCTATGCCAACATCTACATGTTACAAGAGGAGTCATTGATGTTCTTCCAAGATCCCTTAGCAGCTCAGTCCATAGCCCTTTACGCAAGATACATTGATGACATATTCATCCTTAGGACAGGAGGAGAGGCGGCACTTATACAGCTATTGGAATCCATCAACACCAGACCCTCCCCCATCAGGATCACTTGTCAGTGGTCTCCGACGTCCATCAACTATTTGGATGTCTTGGTATCACTGAGCTCTGGGAAACTCCTGACTAAAATCTATAGCAAACCTACGGATAAGAATACCCTCTTACGTGCTTACAGCCACCATCCTCGCCCCTTAAAACAGGGTCTACCCAGATCTCAAATGCTAAGGGCGGCGCGAATTTGTAATCAACCCGACAAGCTTGAACAAGAACTGGACAAGATGGTCATCAAATTCACTCAAAGGGGGTATGACAAAACAGCTTTGGTTTGCACCAAAAGGGAAATGTTACGTTTAAAACTGGACGAGCTCTTACAACCTACTACAAGATCACTGGTTGACAGAATTCCGTGCACTACTTCTTTTGATACTTCCAGTCCTATCTTGAACAGAGCCAACAGAGCCCTCTGGCCCATAGTTTCCACGGACACTTCTCTCCCATTTAAACACATCACCCCCGTGATGTTTTACAGGAGGGGTCGCAATATTAAAGACCTGGTGGTACACACGGATATCTCCAGTGTTTCGAAGACTTCCAAAGCAACTTTCCTTTAAAAAAAAAACAGGCTGCTACCGATGCTTAGGGTGTACTACCACAACCACATGATCACTGGGCCTTCGATCACGTTACCCCTCACAGGTAGAAAAATCACCATCAGCCATGTTATTATTATTATTATTATTATTACATTTTATTTATAGGGCGCCACAAGTGTTTTGCAGCGCCGTACAAAGGACAGTACAGGGAGACAAAACTTAGCATAACAGTAAATAAAAAACAAAAATGGAGTGCAGGTAACAAATAGCACCACAATTCTCAAAGCATAATACAGCTTAGATGTAAGTAGCGAAGGAGTAATCATTGTACTACTTGGGGCTGGCGGCCATAGATAGAGAGGAGCCTTTACCAGCAGGAGAAAAAGCAGGTAAAGATGGTCGCTGAGTGAAATGTGTCAAGAAGAGGGCTTAGACAAGAGGAAAGAGGGCCCTGCTCTGAAGAGCTAACAATCTAGTGGGGAGGGGCAACAGACAGATGACATGTTGTCTCGTGTACTACCACACACATAATCTACCTTATCATCTGTCCCTGCAACCTCTGCTACGTAGGGAAGACAATTAGGACTTTGAGGGAACGCATGGCTCTCCACCGTTTGGCCATTAAGTCCACCATCACGGGAAGTTCCTCTGACCAACCTGTGGCCAGACATTTCCACGAGGCTGGACACTCACTGGGAGACCTCAAGCACATTATCATCGATCACGTCCCCAAACACATTCCGGGGGGGCGACCGCGATGGCTTATTGCTTTGCAAAGAGGCGACTTGGATCTACAGGCTCAACACGATTCATCCTAAGGGCCTCAATGAGAGAATTATGTGGAGCATATTTGGATAGCTGCTGATTGGTACATAAGAGCATATCTATAGGTTATGAATATGGACGGGCCTCAGGCTTAACAAGACCAAGGGGTGTGGTGACACCCCTGGACTGGATCTCTTTCAGTGTATCACCACTACTATTAACAATAGTGACTTTAACATCATTGAAGTGGGGATCATGGGGACCCTCTTTTGGTCATCACAATACCTTGGCTTTATTATCGTGGATCTATTTATATAAGTATCCGGTCTATTTACGCTTTCTCTGTACACTTTGCATGCTGGGCACTCTATTTTAAGCTTTTGTCTGGGATGTCTCAGCGGACTTGGATACATAGATGGTGCTGGGTCAGTATTTCTACTCCATTCTGTTGTAGAATGGTGTTTTTATGTAGACACTATGTTTTTTGAGCATTGCGCTATGCTTTATGTCCTTTCTCTCTCCCCGTTCTCCAGCATCCGGCCTGCGGGTACAGCATCTGCTGCTGCTAGGCAACGGACGTCCGCTCTCAGCACGGACATCACGGCACGTCATCTTCAGGCGCCTCCCACACGCTGGACACGGAGCTCCGGGTCTACATGCACGGGTGCTGTGGCGGGTTCTTCTTCCTCCTATAAAGGTGAGTGGGTTTTTCTTTTTCTTCTTGTCTCTTCCACATCTTGAGAAAGGGGTTAAATTTCCCGAAACGTTGATGAATGATGTATTGTATTTAACACAGTGACTTTTCAGCAGTCCTCGAGTGCCGAAGTTTTCTTTGTACAGTGTTCCATTTACTCTGAGGGCACCGGGGCATTTCAGTATTTAAGAGAGTGCCGGGCTGTTGATATAACTATATATATATATATATATATATATATATATATATATATATATATATATTGTTTATAATTATATTTTAGGCTTTTTAGCTTTTATTATTTTAATTTTACACTGTGTCGGAGCACCTGAATGGACAGACAGATCACCCCTAGGTGGACAGAGCACCCCTTGTCAGATACAGCAGATGATAGAAAGAGCACCTCTGGACTGATACTGATAGGACACACCAGCCCCTGGATGTACACACAGTCGGAGGCGTAACAAGGGTAGGGCGAGTGGGGCACGTGCCCTGGGCGCCTTGGCAGGCCCAGGAGAGGGGGCGCCGCCGGCGGCCAGGGCATCATGCCCACTCGCCCCCGTCAGACCGAAATGTGAGGGGAGGAGAGCGCAGCGTCTCTCCCTCCCCTCACCGCCGCTGCCAGCAGCACTGCTGTGTAAAGAATTTATAGAGAACACGAATGGCGCCAAAGCAACAAGCAGCAACCCCTTTGCACCAGTGGTAATCCCTTGTACCAATATGAGACAGTGAACAAATAAAGTAAGTGTAATAGGGTGCGCTAAATGCGGAAATTGGTGAACAGATCTGGTCGACCTTTGTGTGTAATATTAAAAGTTGATACTTCCCTTGATATCACCTATATGCATATACTTCTTGAGTCCGTTCCACATATAAAAGAAAATAAATAGATGCATATAGTGTAGTATATTTAAAATGAGACAAAATTTAATCCAATCAATTCTCAGATTTATACATAAAAAGATGCACCAAAAAAATGCAGAATTTTAATTCTTAAAAACACTTATTTTTCTCCCAAATGATGGGTAATAAAGGTGGAGGATTACCAGATGAAAGTGATCAGTGAGCGTATAAGATGTAACCTTAGGGTAACTGGCTCCGGAACCGGGTTCCCTCGTCCACGTCCCAATCGTCTGGTCAGCCTTACACCTGCTGGTAATTCAATGGGTACTCCACTCTCCTGCTGCTACGCGTTTCGGGAATGTCCCTTCATCAGGCAGTGAGAGTGAAGTGAAAAGTTTGCCTTTTTGTACCCTCAGTCTGGATTACTTCCAGGTTAAAGGTCAAAACTTAAAACAATGATTAACATATACCAAACAATATTAAAAGGTTTACCTATATGAAAAATCTTTTGACAACTATGAATCGTCTAGAGAAATTATTGATAAAAGAGAATCGCATCTGGTGGGAGTGCGCAACTTTGGAAAAGTACATAGCTGATCAAATTATCCCAAAGGGATTAAGGATAAAGAAACTACCTTCCTTTGATGATAGCAGCGATAAATTTAAAGATGAGTGGATGCGGACGTTGGAGATCTGTTCATATACGCTAATAGAGTTAATTATGAAAGAACGGAAAGACAAATTAAAAACCATAAAAGAACAGATTACAGTGATTCAAACCAGCATTGAAGCCTCTCAGGAACTACCAGAATATAAGAAAAAGGAAAAGGAGATACAACAAAAAATTGTGGTGAACACAAAGGAAATAATGATTAAGAAACAGAAGAAACTAAAACGGGACCATGAATATTATAAAAAAGAAGGGAAAGATCCCTTTATGCATATGAAAGAAGATAACTCTATGGTTTCTTTATGCTCCATTATTGAGGACCAGGAAGACGTCTCACTTCTATCTGACCAAGAAATTAACGTTACACACCGAGAAGATTGCCCCCGTTATGTGAAAGAAAAGAGATCGTCCAATCATACAGAAAGGTCAAGAATTCCAAACAAAATTCAAAGAAGATCATCACCCAACAACTATCAAATAAGGAGCAACAATTACAGAGATAAAGACTACTTAGAAGACATCTCACCTGAAAGGGATGGAGACTTCACAAATAGAAGCCCGAGAAGAAATTTAAGGAGAAGCAACTATGTGTCGCCAATAAGAAAAGAAAGAAGAACAAATAGATTCTATAATAACAGGAATCATCAGTATCAAAGAAGCCCACAGCATCATAAAGATTGGAAAATGAGAAATCAGAACTATGAGGATGAATGGAACCACTGGGGAAATAACTATGGGAACAGCGAGAAGACAGGGATGAGAATTAATTATAGAAGACAGGATGATCATGTCCGTTTTTTAGAGAGACGCCAACATCAGAAGTATTAAAGAAAAGAAAACGGGGGAAGCGTGGTGGTATAAAAAGGAGGAAAAAACCACAAAGAAACCTAAAATTATGGATCCATCACTGATGACTACGGAAACTGAAACTACTCAATTAGTACAAGGAAAAATCTTTAATTTAAGTGACAGGAACCTCACTGATATAGAGGAAAAACTGTTACTTAAAGGGCTTAAATATGCACCAACAAATAAACCTTCCCCCTTCGATGTATTCATAGATGTGGAAAAGTTTATTAGAAAACTTACAGTTAAAAAATTCTTCTTGACAAAGAATCAGGCGGACCCTAAAGAAACGGATAGTACGAAAGAACAATTTAAGAAAAAATCTACTTTCTACCCGAAACATTTGAAGGGAAGTTTAGTTGATAGCTTCCATAAATCAGTCCTTGAAGATATGGAAAAACTGGATAAAAATAAAATTAAGAAGTGGAATCTGTCAAAAAAGGAACGTATAGCAATGAAGGCACTTCAGAAAGATGATAGCATTGTGATTAAACCATGCGATAAAGGAGGGGGAGTGGCTATACTCAATAAGAGGGACTACATAAAAGAAATCTACCGCCAATTGGAAGATGGCGGCACATATTCAAAACTAAGAAGTGACCCCACTAACAGAATGAAGACTGCCCTCAACCAATTATTAAAGATACATCTAGATAAGAAAACAATCACTGAGAAAGAATTTGAGTACCTGAATGTTTTGGATCCAGCCACACCGACCATCTACGTACTTCCTAAGGTACATAAGGATCCAGCAAATCCCCCAGGAAGACCTATCGTGGCAGGCGTGGGTAGCCTCACGGCTAACCTGTCGGAATTCATTGACTCACATCTACAACCATTGACAACAAAGACAGATTTCCATCTCAAGGATACGACCGATATACTTCAGAAAATCAATACATTTGAGTGGACAGAGGGAATGTGGATGGCAACGGCTGATGTGGAAGCACTGTACACAAACATACCACATGAAAAAGGTATTGAAGCAGTCAGATATTACCTTAATAAAACAGACTACTCTGAGGATAAGAAAGAATTTCTGCTGGAAGGAATAAGATTCATACTCAAAAACAATTATTTTTACTTCGATGGGTCGTACTATAACCAACTTATTGGAACCGCAATGGGGACCAAATTCGCCCCAAGTTTTGCGAATTTGTTTATGTCCTACTGGGAAGAAAAGAACATAAAAACCAACCAAACATTTGGAAAAGATCTCATTTTGTGGTATCGATATATTGACGATGTCATTTTCTTCTGGAAAGGTAATAAAGAAGCTCTATGTGCCTTTTCAGAGGAACTCAATTCCAATGATCTCAACATCAAATTAAGCGTTAACAGTAGCCAAACGGAATTGAGCTTCTTAGACTTATCGTTATACATCGAAGATGGAAAATTGGAGACCAAATGCTTCAGAAAACCGACGGACGCAAATAATTATATCGCAACAACCAGCGAACATCATCTCAATTGGCTCACCAGCGTCCCTAAGAGCCAATTTTTGAGACTCAGACGGAATTGTAGCAAAAAAACAGTATGTGAAGAACAAATAGACACCATGAAAATGGGCTTCATAAATAAAGGTTATGATAGAAATAAACTAGAAGAATTCAAAAATGAAACCCTCCAAAAAAACCGGGCTGAACTCCTGGTGAACAAGAAGAAAATAGGTAAAGAAAAGGAGGCAAAAACTCAGTTCGCCTTTATCACACAATACAACAGCCAATATAAGAAAATGGAATCCATAGTACGTAGACATTGGCACCTTCTCTTGAAAGATCCGGTTTTAAAAGGAGTATTGCCACAATTACCACGCTTCATATATAGAAAAGCCCCGAATCTTAAAGACAAACTCACTAGAAGCGCCTTGCCACATCAGGACAACCATCCGATAAGAAATAAAGGCTTCTTTAGATGCGGGACGTGTCAGGCTTGTCGAGAAATCAAATCAGAAAGCTCTAAATATGAAGAATTTATAGTGAAGGATACTAAATATAAATTACAACATTTCATGACATGCCATACCACCAACGTGGTTTATCTAATTGAATGTAGCTGCAACCTGGTCTACATAGGCAGAACGAGTAGGGCACTCAAAACTAGACTAAGTGAACACCTCCGTAACATCAAGAAGGGCCTAACCACACATTCTCTATCTAATCACTTCAGAGAAGTGCATAACTGTTCCACTAACAACATCGTCCGCTTTTTAGCTATAGAGAATATTAAGAACAACTGGAGGTATAGAGACGAAGCAACACGTTTGGCTAAAAGCGAGATGAAATGGATCCACAAAGTTAAAAGCCTCATCCCGTATGGACTCAACTCAGATTTTGAGTTAAAGTGGTTCCTATAGATCTCACTTCCAACTCTTATGTATTCTGGTATAATTCTTGAACTGTTTTTCACCTCCTTCTCTCTCATAATTGTCTCTATAAGCTGGCTAGTGTTAATCATTAATTATTAATACGTGCCGCAACCGGAAGTACATCATTAAAGACCTGATGCGTTCCAAATGCGTTCCACCGGACCGGAAGTATGCCGCCGGAAGTCACTTTGCGTTCCAAATGCGCTCCAGCAACATCGAGAAACGGAACTTCTCCCCACACGCTTGTAGAACTTCTGACAAATAAGAACTGTTAAACAGTTTGGATAAGCCTGGACTCCCTCTTATTGTATAAATTTATGAGGTTCATTTTACGTGTTATTGATTATAGAAAAAACCGGAGGTCACGCTAACGTCACTTCCGGTCAATATAATGTGATTTTCTGTATTCTGGCTTTGAAACATTGTCAGTCCTGCCATTGATTATGCATTTTTAATTATGGATTTTTCATATAGGTAAACCTTTTAATATTGTTTGGTATATGTTAATCATTGTTTTAAGTTTTGACCTTTAACCTGGAAGTAATCCAGACTGAGGGTACAAAAAGGCAAACTTTTCACTTCACTCTCACTGCCTGATGAAGGGACATTCCCGAAACGCGTAGCAGCAGGAGAGTGGAGTACCCATTGAATTACCAGCAGGTGTAAGGCTGACCAGACGATTGGGACGTGGACGAGGGAACCCGGTTCCGGAGCCAGTTACCCTAAGGTTACATCTTATACGCTCACTGATCACTTTCATCTGGTAATCCTCCACCTTTATTACCCATCATTTGGGAGAAAAATAAGTGTTTTTAAGAATTAAAATTCTGCATTTTTTTGGTGCATCTTTTTATGTATAAATCTGAGAATTGATTGGATTAAATTTTGTCTCATTTTAAATATACTACACTATATGCATCTATTTATTTTCTTTTATATGTGGAACGGACTCAAGAAGTATATGCATATAGGTGATATCAAGGGAAGTATCAACTTTTAATATTACACACAAAGGTCGACCAGATCTGTTCACCAATTTCCGCATTTAGCCCTATTACACTTACTTTATTTGTTCACAGCAGCACTGCTGTGTCCGGTCTCCGGCGGCGTTAGCCAATCAGAGCTTGCGGACCGACTCCTGATTGGCTTCCGGTCCGTAAGCTCTGATTGGCTAGCGAACCGGCGCCAGACAGCCGCCGGAGACCTGGAGCGGTGAGGGGAAGGAGAGGCACTGCGCTCTCCTCCCCTCACATATCAACAAGCGGTGAGTGACGGGGGCGGCACAGCGGGGCATGTATCTGGCACTGAGTGGGGCATGTAACTGGCACTGAGTTGGGCATGTATCTGGCACTGAGTGGGGCATGTATCTGGCACTGAGTTGGGCATGTATCTGGCACTGAGTGGGGCATGTAACTGGCACAGTGGGGCATGTATCTAGCACAGTGGGGCATGTAACTGACACTGTGGGGCATGTAACTGGCACTGTGGGGCATGTATCTGGCACTGTGGGGCATGTAACTGGCACTGTGGGGCAATGTAACTGGCACTGTGGTGCAATGTAACTGGCACTGTGGGGCATGTATCTGGCACTGTGAGGCATGTATTTGGCACAGTGGGGCATGCAACTGGCACTGTGGGGCATGTATCTGGCACTGTGTGGCATGTATCTGGCACTGTGGGGAATGTAACTGACACTGTGGGGCATGTATCTGGCACTGTGGGGCAATGTATCTGGCACTGTGGGGTAATGTATCTGGCACTGTGGGGCATGTATCCGGCACTGTGGGGCATTGTATCTGGCACTGTGGGGCAATGTAACTGGCACTGTGGGCCATTTTCAGTGGCCACACCCCTTATGGTGCATGGTCACACCCCATCTGGCATGTGGCCATGCCTATTTTTCGCCACGCACGCCTTCGGCGTGCACACATGCTTCTTTTGGTGTTTTTTTCTTTTTCTTTTTTTTTTTGGGGGGGGGGGCATTTTCCATCTTGCCCTGGGCTCCGAAAACCCTAGCTACGCCTCTGCACACAGTATACTGGGTTTTAACACTGAGGCAGAACCCCTGGATGTATATGAACAGATCACCCTTGTCAGATACACCAGATGACAGACAGAGCACCCCTGGACTGATACACCAGCCCGACAGCAGCCACACGCCCACGTCCCATGCCACACAACCCAGCCCTGAAATTGACACGTCCGTTCAGTGCAACTTCCACAGCCTAGGTAAAAATGGCACAGATCACCGGGACCTTTATAGAATATAGTGTATCCTGATTATTAGCAACTGACACAGTTGCTGATAGATACAGTTTTCTTATGCTAAAAAGTTGTGGGGAAGCTGGCACACATCAAGAGCTTTAATGCACAGAGCTAAAATGGACCATGACCTGTATTCTGAGTGGGGATATGTGAAGACAAATCAGGCAATCAGCATATTTTAAAACAAGCACAAAGTACAAAAGTAGAGGTTAAGTTTTACATGTCACTTTTACACTCATGCCATAGAATATTATTGAGGAGTGACAGTGATTAAAGACAGAACTAAGATAATGTTATCTATCCAGTTTCTCCTATTTACGCTTAGGCTATAACCCAGAGAAACCGTAAGCGTAAATAGGAGAAACTTATAGTGTTACATTACAGTACCGTATATGTCCAGTGGTACTCCCATATAATTCCAGTTATACTGCCGTATATGTCCAGTGGTCATGCCGTATAAATCCAGTGGTATTGGCATATAAATCCAGTCCAGCGATACTACCGTGTAAATCAAGTGATACTGTCGTATAAATCCAGTGGTACTGCCGTATAAATCCAGTGATACTGCCGTATATGTCCAGTGGTACTGCCGTATAAATCCAGTGATACTGGCGTATAAATCCAGTCCAGTGATACTGCCGTATATGTCCAGTGGTATTGCCATATAATTCCAGTGATACTGCCGTATAATTCCAGTGGTACTGGCGTATAAGTCCAGTGGTGCTGGAGTATAAAACCAGTCCAGTGATACTGCCGTATATGTCCAGTGGTACTGACGTATAATTCCAGTGATACTGCCATATAATTCCAGTGGTACTAGCGTATAAGTCCAGTGATCCTTCCGTATAACACCAGTGGTACTGACATATAAGTCCAGCAATCCTGCCGTATAATTCCAGTGGTACTGGTGTATAAATCCAGTCCAGGGATACTGCTGTATAATTCCAGTGGTACTGCTGTATAAATTCAGTGGTACTGCCATGTAATTGCAGTGATCCTGCCGTATAAGAGCAGTGGTACTGGCGTATAAATCCAGTTCAGTGATACTTCCATATATGTCCAGTGATACTGCCGTATATGTCTAGTGGTACTGCCATATAATTCCAGTTGTACTGCCGTAGAATTCCAGTGATACTGCCGTGTAATTGGAGAGAAACAGGAGAGAAACAGAAGGACAGCAGGCTATCTTCCCCACCAGTAAAAAAAGACCTGCAATTAACATCCTACAGAGTGTAACCTAATCCAGTACCACCAATGCCTGCAGACCGCACAGCCTGGACACTGACCTCCCTGTCTGATTAAATAACAGCCATACTGCTCTCACACATTGCTTTCTACACCTCATTTATACTCTCTACAACCACTGTGTAGCATTCTCAGCCTTTCCATTCCTTCCACTAGTTACCAAAAAACCGGTTTGCTCTGTCTCTGCTTTTACTACACCCCCTTCTCATTGTTCTTTCTATATTACACCCACTCCATTCTATATTATTCCTCTGAACAACACTAGTGTACTGGAATTATGGCTCCTCAATCCTGTTCCATACCAATCCTCACTGCTAAGTCACCTCCCCCCAATTTCCAGACCACCCACATGCATTCAGAACCTAGCCAACCTGATCCCCGTCTCCCCTGTCCCCTCCCTTCCCTTCTGTGCACTCTGGAATGCTAGATGAATCTGCAACAAGCTGCCAACTATCCACGACCTCTTCATCTCCCACTCTTTTAACCTTCACACCATCACTAAAACCTGGCTCTCCTCCTCTGACACCACCTCCCCTGCTGCCCTTTTCTATGAAGGCCTCTCCTTCACCCACATGGTCAGACCTTATGGCTGCCAGGGTGGAGGCATGGGCATCCTTCTCTCCCCAAACTGCACCTCTTGTGTCATCCCACCTGAGCCCACTCTCACCTACTCCACCTTTGAGGTCCACACTATCCACCTCTTCTACCCCATTCACCTCCATGTGGCAGTGATCTACCACCCCCCTGGCCGCTATTCACCTTTCCTTGACAACTTTGCTGCTTGGCTTCCCCACTTTCTCTCCTCCAACCTCCCCTCTATCATCCTCTGTGATTTAACATCCCTATCAACATCACTAATGCAGCTTCCACTAATCTTGCCCTTTCCACCTCCTTTGGACTTTCTCAATGGTCCTCCACCCCTACTCAAATCTCGGCCACTCCCTTGACCTTGTCTTCACCCACCGATGTGATCTCTCTGATTTCTCAAACTCTTCCTTCCCTCTCTCTGACCACCATCTATTTGCTTTCACCCTCTCATCTTACCCTCTCCACGCCCAGACCCATCATCACCTGACGCAATCTCAGGTCTCTCAACCCTGCTATCCTGTCCTTCCTCGAGACCTTCCTCTCTCCTCTTTCCACTATGACTTGTCCCAACCAGGTAGCCTCCTTCTATAACTCTTCCCTTACCACTGCTCTCGACTCTGTGGCCCGCCTCTCCTCTGTCCCCCTCCGCCACTCAAAACCCCAACCCTGGCTCACCAAGCTAACATAATTCCTACAAAAATGTTGACGCTCCACAGAACTCTCATGGAGGAGATCTCACTCTCTGGTGGACTTCCTCCATTTCAAGTCCATTTCAAGTTTATTCTCTCCTCCTCCAGGTCTGCTTTCTCTCGCCAAGCAATCCTTTTTCCAAGCACTTATCTCTTTTCAGTCCTCCAGTCCACGCTGACTCTTTGAAACTTTCAATGCTCTCCTTCGCTTCTCCTCCTCCCCACCCCTCCTCCCTCACTGCCACTGACTGCCTCCTTCTTCATCTCCAAAATGGAGGATATCCAAAATTACGTCTCCCGTCACCCCTCTGCTGCTCCCCGGCACCTATCATCCCTCCCCTCCATCTATTCCACCCTATCCTGCTTCCATCCCACCTCAGACAAAGAAGACCACTCCCTCATCTTATCCTCCCTCCTCAACCTGCCCCTTGGACCCCCTCCCATCTTCTCCGCTCCCTCCCCCCACTGCCTGCTCCCACTTTGCTCACCTCTTTAACCTATCGCTCTCTACCAGCATCTTTTCCTCACCATTCAAACATGCTCTGGTATCCCCTATTCTCAAAAAAAAAAAAAAACTCGACCCTTCATCACTCACTAGCTGCTGCCCCATCTTCTCCCATTCGCCTCCAAACTACTTGAATGACTGGTCTACAGCCGTCTCACAAGCTACCTCTCTCACAACTCCATCCTTGATCCACTACAATCTGGCTTTCGCCCACTCCACTCCACTCCACCGAGACAGCCCTGGTGAAAGTCACCAATGACCTGCTTTTGGCCAAATCCAAGGGCCACTTCTCTCTGCTCATCCTTCTGGACCTCTCTGCTGCCTTTGACACCATGGATCACCATGATTCCAGTGGTACTGGCATATACGTCCAGTGATACTGCCGTATAAATCCAAGCCAGTGGTACTGCCGTATAATTCCAGTCGTACTGCTGTATATTTCCAGTGATACTGCCATATAATTCCAGCGATACTGCCATATAATTCCAGTGGTACTGGCATATACGTCCAGTGATACTGCTGTATAAATCCAGTCCAGTGGTACTGCTGTATAATTCCAGTGATCCTGCCGTATAATTTCAGTGGTACTGGCGTACAAGTCCAGCGATACTGCCGTATAAATCCAGTCCAGTGGTACTGCTGTATAAGTCCAGTGGTACTGCCATATAATTCCAGTGATACTGCCGTATATTTCCAGTGGTACTGCCATATAAGTCCAGTCCAGTGGTGCTGCCATATAAGTTCAGTGGTGCTGTCCTGTGCTGTATATTATTTACTCCAAATAAAGGGGTTATTAATATTTAATCCAAATAATTTTCACAGGGTTTGCCCTGTGTGGTGTAGAGGTACACTCTCCTGTACCGGATATTGTTATATAACTCCAGAAAAGTAATGGAGAACAAAAATTTGGAGGATAAAATAGGGAAAGATCAAGAAGCATTTCCTCCTTGTGCTGAAGCTGCTGCCACTAGTCATGACATAGATGATGAAATGCCATCAAGGTCATCTGCCAAGGCCGATGCCCAATGTGATAGTAGAGGGCATGTAAAATCCAAAAAGCCAAAGTTCAGTAAAAAATAAATTGAAGTGGTCTGAGGAGAAATGTAAACTTGCCAATATGCTATTTATAAAACGAAGTGGCAAGGAACGGCTAAGGCCCTGGCCTATGTTTATGACTAGTGGTTCAGCTTCACATGACGATGGAAGCCCTCATCCTCCCACTAGAAAAATGATAAGAGTTAAGCTGGCAAAAGCACAGCAAAGAACTATGCATTCTAAGATGGTATCACAAATTCCCAAGGAGAGTCCAAGTGTGTCGACGGTTGTGAAGCCTGACCTTCCCAACACCGGATGGAAGAGGTGGCTCCTTCCACCATTTGCACGCCCTCTGCAAGTGCTCGAAGTAGCACCCACAGTCCAGTTTCTGATATTCAAATTGAAGATGTCACTGTTGAAGTACACCAGGATGAGGATATGGGTGTTGCTGATGCTGAGGAGGAAGTTGACGATGAGGATTCTGATGGTGATGTGGTTTGTTTATATCAGGCACTGGGGGAGACAACTGTTGTCCGTGGGATGAATAAGCCCATTGTGAATACCAAAAAAGCCACCTCTTCGGTGTGGAATTATTTCTCCATAAATCCGGACAACAGGTGTCAAGCCGTGTGTTGCCTCTGTCAATCTGTAGTAAGTAGGGTTAAGGACGTTAACCACCTAGGAACATCCTCCCTTATACATCACCTGCTGCGTATTCATCAGAAGTCAGTGTCAAGTTGTGAAACTTTTGGTAAGAGTGTAAGCAGTCCACTGACACCTAAATCCCTTCTTCCTCTTGTACCCAAGCTCCTGCAAGCCACACCACCAACTCCCTCAACGTCAACTTCCTCCTCATTCAGGAACGTCAGTAGTCCTGCAGGCCATGTCACTGGCAAGACTGAGGAGTCCTCTCCTAACTGAGATTCCTCCAGAGGATCCTCGAGTGGTATGCTTACTGCTGCTGTTGCTGCCACTGCTGTTGTTGCTGCTGGGAGGCGATCGTCATCCCAGAGGGGAAGTCGGATGACCACTTGTACTACTTCAAATAAGCAATTGACTGTCCAACAGTCCTTTGAGAGGAAGATGAAATATGATAGCAGTCATCCTGTTGCAAAGCGGATAACTGAAGCCTTGACATCTATGTTGGTGTTATACGTGCATCCGGTATCTGCCATTAGTTTAGTGGGACTTAGAGTATTGATTGAGGTAGTGTCCCCGGTACCAAATCCCATCTAGGTTCCACTTCACTAGGTAGGTGATAATGACAATGTACAGAGTCATCAGAAAGTGTCCTCAGTGTCCTAAAAAATGCAGTTGTACCCACTGTCCACTTAACCACGGACATGTGGACAAGTGGAACAGGGCAGACTAAGGATTATATAACTATGACAGCCCACTGGGTAGATGCATTGCCTCCCGCAGCAACAACAGCAGCGGCACCAGTTGCAGCATCTCGCAAACGCCAACTCGTTCCTAGGCAGGCTAAGCTGTGTATCATAGCTTTCCGTAAGAGGCACACCATTGACAACCTCTTACAGAAACTGAGGGACATTATCGCACAATGGCGTACCCCACTTACACTCTCCTGTGGATTTGTGATATCGGACAACGCCACCAATATTGTGCATGCGTTACATCTGGGCAAAATCCAGCACGTCCCATGTTTTGAACATACAATTAATTTGGTGGTGCAGAATTTTTTTAAAAATGACAGGGGCATGCAGGAGATGCTGTCAGTGGCCCAAAAAATTGTGGGCCACTTTCGATATTCAGCCACCGCATGCCACAGACTGGAGCACCAGCAAAAACTCCTGAACCTGCCCTACCATCACCTGAAGAAAGAGGTGGTAATGAGGTGGAATTCAACCCTCTATATGCTTCAGAGCATTGAGGAGCAGCAAAAGGCCTTTCAAGCCTATACATCCACCTACGATATAGGCAAAGGAGGGGGAATGCATCTGACTCAAGCGCAGTGGAGAATGATTTCCATCTTGTGCAAGGTTCTCCAGCCCTTCGAACCTGCCACACGTGAAGTCAGTTCAGACACTGCGAGCTTGAGTCAGGTCATTCCCCTCATCAGGCTTTTGCAGCTTTTCCCACTGATAGGTACTTATTATCCCACTGATAGATACTTATTTAAGCGAGGAAGTAGTCTGTGACCGATTAAAACATTTAAAGATTAATAAGTCACCAGGTCCCGATGATATTCACCCAAGGGTTCTAATGGAGCTTCACTCTGAACTTGCAAAACCGCTATTTTTGATCTTTAAGGATTCAGTAATATCAGGTATGGTTCCCAAAGACTGGCGTATAGCGGAAGTAGTGCCTATATTCAAAAAGGGAAGTAAAGCTGAACCAGGTAATTATAGACCAGTTAGTCTTACATCTATAGTGGGGAAAGTATTGGAAGGTATTCTAAGAAAGTAGGATTTTGGTACTTACCAGGTAAATCCTTTTCTTTGAATCCATAGGGGGCACTGGAGTACTCTTGGGAAATGGACGGGCTTCCGTAGGAACAGCACTGAATATTTAAATTTAGAACACTCCACCCCTCCATATCCCCGAGTACCTCAGTGTTTTTTACTGAGCCGAACAGGAACTATAGAGAGGTTGACAATGGAGTATTACATATAACATAACGTACAATAACGAAGTTGACACATAACGTTACTGACAACTAAACAGTTGACACCCTAACCAGCACTTGTAATTTGAACCAGTCGGTGAAAGTGTGTTACCATAAGAACCTCAGAACTCACCACAACTAGGTAAACTGCTCTGGGTTGGCGTCCAGTGCCCCCTATGGATTCAAAGAAAAGGATTTACCTGGTAAGTACCAAAATCCTACTTTCTTTATCATCCACTAGGGGTCACTGGAGTACTCTTGGGACGTACCAAAGCTTCCCCCGTGTGCGGGAGAGCTGTTTGGCACTTGTAACACTAGGCGGCCAAAGCTAGATGCTGATGCCGCAAACGTATCAAACTTGTAAAAGCGCACAAACGTGTGCACTGAAGACCATGTAGCCGCACGGCAAAGCTGCGTCGTAGAAGCTCCCCGACCAGCAGCCCATGAAGTTCCCACAGAACGTGTGGAATGAGCGGTTACTGACGTAGGCGGTTGTAACCTAGCATGAAGGTAAGCCTGACGTATGGTCAGTTTTATCCATCTGGATAAAGTTTGTTTAGACGCTGGCCAACCCATCTTGGCAGCATCATAGAGAACAAACAACGTATCCGTCTTACGAACTGAAGACGTTCGGGATACATAAACGCGTAATGCGCGTACCACATCCAGAGTTCCAGAATGTGCCGTCAACACAGGAACTACTATTGGTTGATTGATGTGAAAAGATGACACTACCTTTGGTAAGAAAGCGGGATTCGTCCGAAGTTCCGCTCTGTCATCATGAAACACCAAATACGGTTACTTGCATGACAAGGCACCCAAATCCGAAACACGCCTTGCCGAAGCTAAGGCTAGAAGAAAAATTGTTTTCCAAGTGAGAAACTTTATATCCACTTGCTGTAAGGGTTAAAAATATGAAGACTGTAAGAACTCTAAAACCAGATTCAAGTCCCATGGCGCTGTAGGTGGAATGAATGGAGGCTGTACTCTGCGGACACCTTGGAGAAAAGTGCGTATAGACGGCAATAGAGCCAATCGTCTTTGAAAGTAAATTGACAAAGCAGATACCTGCACCTTTAGTGTAGATAAACGCAGTCCTTCATCTAACCCTGTTTGTAGAAACAACAAAAGGCGGTATAACTTGAAAGATGATGTTGGAAACTTCCGCGCCTCACACCAACCTATATAGGCACGCCACATTCTGTAATAATGAGCTGCCGTAACCGGCTTCCTAGCTCGTAACATGGTTGGTATAACCGAATCTGGAATGCCCTCTCTTCTTAAGAGGGCGGTCTCAACAGCCACCCCGTCAAACGCAGCCGCGCTAAATCGGGGTAAAGGAACGGACCCTGTTGTAACAGGTCTGGACGTAGTGGGAGCGGCCAAGGATCGTCTGCGAGTAGTCCTCGGAGATCCGAGAACCAAGCTCTCCGAGGCCAATGAGGCGCCACTAGTATGACTGTGACAGACTCTCTTTTGATCCGTTTTAGCACCAGAGGGAGCAACGGAAACGGTGGAAACAGATACACAAGACTGTACGGCCACGCGACAGTGAGAGCGTCCACCGCCACTGCCTTTGGATCTCTTGTTCTGGACACATACTGGAACGTTTGGTGATTGTGTCGAGACGCCATCAGGTCCACCTGAGGATAACCCCATCGCTGAACCAACATGTGAAACACTTTTGGATTTAATGCCCATTCGCCTGGATGAAAATCCCGACGACTGAGATAATCCACTTCCCAGTTGTCCACTCCCGGAATGAACACAGCCGACAATATCACCTGGTGGCATTCCGCCCAATTGAGGATTCGAGCTACTTCCCGCATTGCCATGCGGCTTCTCGTTCCTCCTTGTTTGTTGATGTATGCGACCGCCGTCGCATTGTCTGACTGCACTTGGACAGGCTGAGAGCGAAGCATGTGCACTGCTTGTCGTAGCGCATTGTAAATTGCGCGGAGTTCCAGGACATTTATAGATAGCAATTTTTCGTGATCCGCCCAGAGACCCTGGAGCTGACAATTTTGAATTACCGCTCCCCAACCTCTGAGACTGGCGTCCGTAGTTAGAATTATCCAATTCCAGCCTCCGAATCGTCTTCCTGCGGTTAAATTGTGTTCCTTGAGCCACCAGAGCAGAGATACTCTTGCCCTTGGCGACAACCTCACTCTGTGGTGAATCTGCAGATGCGAGCCTGACCACTGGGCGAGCACATTCAGTTGAAAAGAACGCGAGTGAAATCTTCCGAACTGAAGCGCTTCGAAATCTGCCACCATTGTGCCTAAGAGGCGAATGCACAAGTGTACCGACACTGTGCGTGGCTTGAGCACTAATTGTACTAGATGGCGTAGAATTTGTACTTTCTGCTGTGGTAGGTAAATTCTTTGATTGACCGTATCGAGAATCATACCTAGGAATTGAAGGCGTTGAGACGGAATTAGATGTGATTTCTTGAAGTTGACAATCCAACCGTGGTGAACCAGTACATCGTATGTTAGCAACGCATGTTGGAGAAGTATCTGTTGAGACGGAGCTTTGATGAGCAGATCGTCTAAATACGGAACTATTGTCACTCCCAGGGATCTGAGATGAGCTATCATCACAGACATCACTTTGGTGAATACCCGAGGCGCTGATGACAGGCCAAACGGTAGAGCCTGAAACTGGTAATGGTTCTGGCGTATTGCAAACCGTAAGAATTTCTGATGAGGCTGCCAAATTGGAATGTGTAAGTACGCATCCTTGAGATCTAGCGCAATCATAAATTCCTTTGGCTCTAAACCTGCAATCACCGAGCGCAGAGACTCCATTTTGAATCTGTAATAAGTTACGTACTGATTGAGACCCTTTAAGTTCAATATTGGTCTGACTGAGCCATCCGGCTTTGGTACCACAAACAGACTTGAATAATAACCCTGACCCTGTTGGTGTACAGGGACCGGAATCAAAACTGCCGAATCCAGTAGGGACTGAATGGCAATTTGCAGAACCGTCCTCTTGTCGTCCGACAGAGGCAATCCTGTCTTGAAAAACCGCAGAGGCGGAAGACAGTCGAACTCTATTTTGTAACCTTTTAACACTAAATTGCGGATCCACCCATCCGCGGATGTGTGGAACCACGCCAAATGGAACGTCTGAAGGCGTGCTCCCACAATCGGAGAACCGAGATGGGCTGGTAGCCCGTCATGCCACTGGCTTGTCGGTAACCTTAGCGTCCTAGCGAGTTGTGTTGGTTTGTTGGAAACCACGTCCGTGACCACGTCTAGCAGGCGTGGCTGTTCCTCTGCCACGTCCTCGAAAGGGCTGAGGTCTAAAGGATTTGAACGAAGGTCCAGCGTACCTCCTTCTTGATACCGGTGGAGGCAATGGTAAGGAAACAGACTTACCTCCCGTAGCCTCAGCAATCCATGCATCCAATTCAGGACCAAACAACTTCTTGCCATCGTAAGGCAACGCCTCTATACCTCGTTTGACCTCTGCCTCCGCATGATAAGCACGCAGCCAGAGTGCTCTTCGTGCCGTAACTAGCGACGATGAAATACGAGAAGTGAGCTGACAGACGTCAGTAGACGCTGTACAGAGATACTCTACAGCCTCAATCATTTGATTTACAAGAAGTATCAGGTTTTCGTCATGTAAAGCAGATTTGAGTTCTGTAAGCCATATTATGAGCGCCTTAGTGACCCAAATGCCAACCAATCCAGGTCTCAGCATCACACCTGCTGCTACATACATGGATTTTAGCATAGTTTCTATCTTGCGATCTGAAGGATCTTTAAGCGTAGTAGCTGCTGGCACTGGTATGGTTAATTTCTTGGTAAGCTTTGACACTGAAGAATCAACTATTGGTGGATTCTCCCATGTACATGTTACCGAGTCTGGAAACGGGTAACTAGACTTAAATCTGCGAGGTATAGAAAACCGTTTATCTGGATTCTGTCGTGTTTCTACTAACATCTGATTAAGGGATTCCGACACAGGAAAACTTATTGGAGTTTTTTGTCGTTTAGTAAATACGACCTGATCATTTGTGAGAGGCTCCTCAGTTTCAGTAAACTTCAGAGACTGACGTACCGCTCTGATGAGATCATCAATGCCGGAACTGTTAAAATCCTCGCCATCTGACTCCACTTCGCCCTCCTCACCCTCATCTTGTTCCGTGAGGTCTGGCATGGAATCGTCAGAATGCAACATAGCCGAAACAGGTAAATCATAAGACATATGAAATTTATCCCGTTTACCCAAAATGGATTTGGACCTTACGCAAGGCTGAGACGCCTCCGATAGTTCTGGCGGTCTCACCCTAGACTCAGATCTTGCCGTTTCCCGCTCCTGACGAGCGGCGGTCAATTCTGATTGTAGCCTATCTAGTACATTTACTAACATACCCCACGGAGGGTCCGGTGAGGACATTGTTGTAAAACTGGAGCAGAAATGGTATTCTGAACCGAATCCACAAAACATACTGTACATGTGGTAGATCCATCCGGTAACACACTGCTACAGACTTTGCAATTATGCTTTTTAGTTTTTGCTGGTGCCTTACTCATTATGGCGACAGACAATACAATACACAAAAACCAGACACTTGCACGACTCAGTAAAATAGCAGTAAGGTGTCTCTGTATATATATCTGGACAAGTGCAGTACACGTGGCCAGTACTATGAAATGTGATCCCAAATTCCCACTAACACCCCTGCGCCTCCGGTGGAGTAGAGATGTAGTACTGGAACGTTCTGGAATCACAGAGGAAGACACAGGAAGCATGTTAAAATGGCCCCCATGCTATGCTTACACATATAATCCTAGTGCTGGTTACAACTTTCACTGATTATAACCCTGCAAATACCCCTGCAGCCTAGCATCTGCTGGTGCTGCAGTATTTCGTATGCCTCTGTATTGTCCCCTTATTTATTGCCCCCCCCCCTTGCAGAACAGTGGGCAGCGCAGTGTGTGGGGCCGCCAGCGGGTATCGCCGAGCGGATCGCTGTGCTGTGAGCCCGGGTGAGCAGCGGGTAAAACAGCGGTGGGACCCGGAGCAGTAGCGGCGGCCGGCGCAGTGAGCGGGAGAGCAGCGGCAGTAGGCGCCGTGTGAGCGGGAGAGCAGCGGCGGCCGGAGCCGTTGTGAGTGGGAAGAGCAGCGGCGGCCGGAGCCGTTGTGAGTGGGGAGAGCAGCGGCGGCCGGAGCCGCTGTGAGTGGGGAGAGCAGCGGCGGCCGGAGCCGTGTGCGGCGGCGGCCGGAGGCAGTCTGTCCCCGAGTTCAGTAACAATGTCCCCACACCTCGGGGCGGCAGCGGGAGCTGACCGCCCCGTTCACATACCTTCAGTCCTGCAGCTTGTGAGGAGGCTCCGACGGGGCTTCTGAACAAGCGCCGGCCAGCCTGTGCAGGATCTGTGTGTGGCTGTGAGGGAGCTCTTTCAGAGAGGCCCGACACGCCCCTGCTGCTATCAGCAGCTGCACTATCCCTGACCCTGCCTTTTGGAAGGGGGAAAGGGATGTATAAAATAGAAAAAATAAAAATAAAAATAAAAATTCAAAGTAATTGTGGACTCAGCCACATAGCTGTTACTACTTAGAGCACAGAAAAAACACTGAGGTACTCGGGGATATGGAGGGGTGGAGTGTTCTAAATTTAAATATTCAGTGCTGTTCCTACGGAAGCCCGTCCATATCCCAAGAGTACTCCAGTGACCCCTAGTGGATGATAAAGAAATAGTATTCAGAAGTTCCTTGAAGTCAATAAGGTCATTAAAAGGAATCAACATGGGTTTATGAAGGACAGATCCTGTCAAACCAACTTACTTGGCTTTTATGAAACAGTAAGCGCAAACCTAGATCAGGGTAAAGAGGTGGATGTAATCGTTTTAGATTTTGCCAAAGCATTTGACACTGTACCACACATGAGACTTATCTACAAGCTACAAGTAACAGGGCTAGGAAGCACAATATGCACTTGGGTCAAAAACTGGTTAGATAATAGGGAGCAGCGCGTTGTGGTTAATGGATCTTTTTCAAATTGGACTGTAGTGCTAAGTGGTATGCCACAAGGCTCAGTATTAGGACCACTATTGTTCAATATTTTCATTAATGACCTAACAGAAGGTCTAGAGAGCATGGTGTCAATTTTTGCAGATGATACCAAATTGTGTAAAGTTATAAATGCGGAGGGGGATGCTGAGTCGCTTCAGAATGACTTAGTTAAATTAGAAGCTTGGGCAGCGAAATGGAGAATGCGCTTCAATACAGACAAGTGTAAGGTAATGCACTGTGGTAACAAGAACAAAAATAACACCTACCTTCTTAATGGGGTCAAATTAGGGGATTCTGTACTGGAAAAGGACTTAGGTGTCCTCATAGATAGCAAACTAAGCAGTAGTACCCAAAGTAGGACTGCAGCAAAGAAGGCTAATAAGATATTAGCATGCATAAAATGGGGAATTGATGCTAGGGACAAGAGTATTATACTCCCGTTATATTAATCACTTGTGAGGCCACACCTTGAATACTGTGTACAATTCTGGGCACCTTACTACAAAAAGGATATCCTGGAGCTAGAAAAGCTTCAGAGGCGGGCGACCAAACTAATTAAGGGTATGGAGACGCTGGAATACGAGGAAAGGCTTGCAAGACTAGGCATGTTTACACTGGAAAGGAGGAGATTAAGAGGGGACATGATCAACATTTACAAATATATAAGGGGACAATCTACAGATCTTGCGCAGGACCTGTTTTTGGTTAGATCAACACAGAGAACTCGTGGACACTCGCTCAGGTTAGAGGAGAGGAGATTCCGCACAATACGGCGTAAAGGCTTTTTTACGGTAAGGACGATACGTGTTTGGAATTCCCTGCCTGAGGGAGTTGTAATGGCCGACTCAGTCAACACCTTTAAGAATGGGTTAGATAAATTCCTAATAGATAAGGATACCCAGGGTTACGGGGCATAGTCACGCACTATGGTTATTATAAAAAACAGGGGTAAAACGTAACGGCAGTCATCAATTTCAGTCAAAATTATATACAAGATAATCGTGCACAGGAGACCATAAATTGGTTGAACTCGATGGACAATTGTCTTTTTTCAACCTTAGATACTATGTAACTATGTATGTAGCTGGAGAAATTGAAGGAGGAGCTAAGATGGAGCGATTCCGCAAAGTATGTGGGACTTGTGGATGGAGCCCTTCATTCGCTTTGCCAGCATTCAAGGGTGGTCAATCTGTTGAAATCAGAGCACTACATTTTGGCCACCGTGCTCGATCCTAGGTTTAAAGCCTACGTTGTATCTCTCTTTCCGGCAGACACAAGTCTGCAGAGGTTCACCTGCTGGTGAGAAAATTGTCAACTCAAGCTGAATGTGACCAGTCAACAGCTCCTCCTTCATTTTCTCCCACAACTGGGGTTGCAAGGAAAAAGATAAAATTTCCTAGCCCACTCGCTGGTGGTGATGCAGGGCAGTCAGGAGCGACTGTTGACATCTGGTCTGGACTGAAGGACCTGCCAAGTATTACTGACATGTCTACTGTCACTGCATATGATTCTGTCACCATTGAAAGAATGGTGGAGGATTATATGAGTGACAGCATCCTAGTAGGCATGTCAGACAGTCCGTATACTGGCAGGAAAAAGAGGCAATTTGGATGCGCTTGCACAAACTGGCTTTATTTTACTTAAGTTTCCCCCTCTCCAGTGTGTACTCCAAAAGAGTGTTTAGTGCAGCCGGTAACCTTGTCAGCGATCGGTGTAGGAGGTTACTTCCACAAAATGTGGAGAAGATGGTGTTCATCAAAATGACTTAGAAATTCCTCTGGGAAGACCTTTACCAGCAATTGCCTACAGAAAGTACAGAAGACCTGTGATGGTGGATTCCAGTGGGGACGAATTAATACTCTGTGAGGAGGAGGATGTACACACTGAAATTGGTGAGGAATCGGAGGATAAGGTGTACATCTTGCGTCTGTAGAGCCTGTTTGTGCAAGGAGAGGTTGATTGCTTCTTTTTTGATGAGGGTTCAAACAAACCACTCATTTCAGCCACAGTTGTATGGCAGACCATGTCGCTGAAATGATTGGTTTGTTAAAGTGTGCATGTCCTGTTTATACAACATAAGGGTGGGAGGGAGGGCCCAAGGACAATTCCATCTTGCACCTCTTTTTCTTCTTTGCATCATGTGCTGTTTGGGGACTATTTTTTTTAAAAGTGCCATACTGTCTGACACTGCCATACAACTCCAGGGGTGCTGCCATATAAGTCCAGGGGTACTGCCGTATAAGTCCAGTCCAGTGGTGATGTCTTGTGCTGCATCAGTCCGTTGGTGGTGCCTTGTGCTGCCATAAGTCCAGTGGTGGTGTCCTGTGCTGTATATTATTTACTCCAAATAAAAGGCTTATATACATTACTTATATTATTATCCAAATAATTTTTACAGGGTTTGCCCTGTGTGGTGTAGGGGTACGCTCACCTGTGCTGCATATTATTATAATAGCTCCAAATAAAAGGGTTATTATTATCCAAATTAATTTTACAGGCTCTGCCGTCTGTGTGTGTGGTTTAGGAGTACGCTCTCCTGTGCCACAAATATTGTGCGTGTATTACATCTGGGCAAATTCCGGCACATCCCATGTTGTTTGTGCCGCACACTTGTGTCGCTTAGCTTAGTCACCCAGCTACCTAATTGCACCTCTTTTTCTTCTTTGCATAATGTGCTGTTTGGGGCCTAGTTTTTTTAAGTGCCATCCTGTCTGCAAATGCAGTGCCACTTCTAGATGGGCCAGGTGTTTGTGCCGCACACTTGTGTCGTTTAGCTTAGTCATCCAGCCACCTCGGTGCAACCTTTTGGCCTAAAAACAATATTGTGAGGTGTGAGGTGTGGAAAGGAGTGGAAATTAATGTTATTGGGGTTAATAATACCGTAGGATCAAAATTACCCCCAAATTCTGTGATTTTAGCTTTTTTATGTTTTTTTCAAAAATCATCCAGATCCAAAACCAAAACCTGAATGGGTGGTTTTGACAAAACCAATCCAGATCCAAAACACAAGCATGGAACTAGAACCAAAACACGAAACGTGCACGCCGCACATCTCTAGTAAATACTATTGGCCGGTGTAAATATAATTACTTCTGTTTTGAAAATATTAAGTTTGAGGTGGCAAGATGACATCCAAGATGAAATTCAGAAAGGCAATCAGTGACACGGCGCAATACAGATGGTGACAAGTCTGAGGAGGATAGGTAAATTTGAGTATCATCCGCATACAGATGATACTGAAATCCGAAAGAGCTGATTCGTTTGCCAAGAGATGTGGTATAGAATGAGAAAAGCAGAGGACCTAAGGGGTCTATTTGCTATGCCTCAGACAGAGATAAAATGAACGGAGATAAAGTACCATCCAACCAGCTCCTAACTGTCATTTTTCAAACACAGCCTGTGACATGACAGTTAGGAGCTGATTGGCTGGTACTTTATCTCTGTACACTTTATCTCCATCCAAGGCTTAGTAAACAGAACCCTAAGACTTATGCCTTGCGGTACTCCAACTGATAGAGGTAGCAAAGAGAAGGTGGATTCAGAGAAACAAACACTAAAAGAGTGATTTGATAGGTTGAGAAGTAAGAAAGGGCTGTTCCCTGGAGACATAGGAATCATAGTGTTTGCAATGATCAACAGTAAGCAGCAGAGAGATCAAGTAGAATAAGAAGTGAGTAATAGTCTTTAGATTTAGCAGTGACCAGATCATTCACTATCTTAGTCGGTGTTGTCTCTGTTGAGTGTTGGGCACAAACGCCTGACTGAAGTGGGTCCAGTAAGTTGTATTTAAGAAAGTGTGTGGTGAATGTAGGCAAGTCTCTCAAGTAGCTTGGAGGGGCATGGGAGCTGAGAAATGAGACAGTAATTTTAGAGATGGTTTTGTTTTCAGAATGGGAAATTTAACTGCATGTTTGAACAGTAATAGAAAGATACCAGTAGATAGAGAGAGATTACAGATTTTAGTTACGGTTGGGATGAGCACAGGAGATAGAGCTTTATTTATTTGTGAGGGTATAGGATCAAGAGAAGAGGAGTGCAGATACTTTGTCTTCATTTGTGGGACCAAATGAAGAGAAGGTGTCAGAGGGTTCAGGAAGGGAAATGAGCAGGTCACTGGCTGTGGAAGAGCATACCATTTCAATTCGGATCTTATCAATCTTGTTCCTGAAATAGGAAGTAAGATCTTGGGCACCGATAGTAGCTGGTGGCATTGATGAGGGAGGGATCAGAAGTGATTTAAATGCATGAAAAAGTTGCTTGGGTTTAGAGGCTTGAGCAGAGATGAGAGATTGGAAATATGTTTGTTTGGCAGTATCCAGAGCATTACGTAAAAGTTTGTGTAGCTGTCTTGTGAATTTAGAGTGCCACGGTTGACATCTAAGTCTACGTGGAGTGTGATCTAAGTCTACGTGGAGTGTGATGTGTCGCTGGAGCCACTGGTTTGGCTGCCCCTGCTGCCCAATGTGTGTGTCTCTAGGATAGATTGGTGTGTGCCCTGATTCTACCCCCCACCCCGACTCGCGGTATGCCCCTGTGAGCCATGTTCACGCACCCCTAACACCCCGCCTCACACACACACACACACACACACACACACCTGTAGTGTGCGTCTCTAGAAAGGATGGGGGCATACGGTAAGTTCACACACTCCTGTATAGCAGCACACACCCATGAGCCATGTCCGTGTGCCAACTGTGGTGTGTGTGTGCACCCCTTTACCATGCGTGTGCGCGTTCACAAATGCCAGTGCCGAAAGGTAGCCCCAGTCCATCCTTAGCTGTAAGTGACCCAGGGATCCCAGTTTCTCCTCCTCCCTGCCTTTGTGTCTGGGTCCTATGTAATCTGTTATCTAATTAAACATTTAGGTCTAGAGAGAGACACACACACACACGCATAATACCATTATGTAAATAGTACAGAGGCTACTACTATTCTTGCATGTGACAAGAAAAATGTTAGATTTTAATTTTCTATGTGTATTTTAAGGTTAGTTAAGTCGCCTTTGTTCCACTACAAGAACACTGTTACATGGGCTGTCTGCAACTCTGTTCTGTCAGTTTATTTGCAGCTCTATTCTCTCTGCTTAATTGCTGTAGCAGCACACCTGTTGGGAGATGCCTTGTTACCTTAATCCAGCATGTGGTTTCTTGTTAAAGTCAGGAGCCTGGTGGATGTGCAGCAGCACAGTTGCACTGAGTTAGTAATTAAAGGGGGCTCGTCTGTACTGAACCTTGTTATTAGTTAGTACTCCCTTTATAATCCCATTCTGTCTATTATTCCCTGCTAGTCATAGATCCTGTTTGCTGCGGAAGCCTTTGGCTCTCTGTTTCATAGTCTTGTCCTGTGAGATCCTGTGCTAAAGTGTCCTTGCCAGACCCAGTCCTGTCTGGTTCCTGTCTGTCTTGGCTTTAGCTGTAGTGTGGATTTTTCCATACCATACTTGTTCTTTGTCTTGTCTGTATCTTGATCTTTCTGTTATCCAGTATCATTTCATTTACATACAGCTGCTTTACACATACCACCACCTGTATATCTATTACCACAGTCTCATTCCACTACAGTCTCTCTCTGGCCTGCTTATCTGTGAACATTGTCATAATCCTATTAGTCTGTTCTCTGAACAATTCCTTGTCTCAGTTTTCTCTGCTCCTTTGTGTTGGTACTGCATTTGCCAGGAGTAACATCCACTGGCCTGGAGCATTCTGTGTTGTTTGTATGTCTGTTCTGCTTTCCCTGTCTGTATTCTATTGTCATGCATTTCTTTTGTTGCCAGTAGCAACCACTGTGAGTTCAGAGCATTCCTTGTCATTTATGTACCAGTTGATGTGTGTTATACAGTCCTGATCTCACTGTGTGTTATACTCCTGCTATTTACCAGTACCTGACAGTCCAGTTTTATCTAGTCATTGTCTAGGGTTTGTCTATCTGTCAAGCTTTAACCCACTCTGAGCCAGGAGGGTGTCTTCTCCGGTATATTCCTTGCACTTGCCCAGCCTCCAATAGTTTCCTTGTCCAGATTAAGACCTGAGTAGAGATGAGCGGGTTCGGTTCCTCGGAATCCGAACACGCCCGAACTTCAGCTTTTTTCTCACGGGTCCGAGCAGGCTCGGATCCTCCCGCCTTGCTCGGTTAACCCGAGCGCGCCCGAACGTCATCATCCCGCTGTCGGATTCTCACGAGACTCGGATTCTATATAAGGAGCCGCGCGTCGCCGCCATTTTCACACGTGCATTGAGATTGATAGGGAGAGGACGTGGCTGGCGTCCTCTCCGTTTAGAGTGACTTAGAGACACTTGATTTACTACTAATTTAGTAATTTTGGGGAGCATTAGGAGTACTCAGAGTGCAGAGTTTTGCTGATAGTTAGTGACCACCAGTTTTATTTATTATTTATAATCCGTTCTCTGCCTGAAAAAAAACGATACACAGTCACATACCATATCTGTGCTCAGCCTCAGTGTGCTGCATGGTATATCATCTATGTATATCTGACTGTGCTGAGTGCTCACTGCTCACACAGCTTAATTGTGGGGGAGACTGGGGAGCAGTTATAGCAGGAGTACAGTGCACACTTTTGCTACCAGTGTGACCACTGACCACCAGTATATTGTCTGCCTGAAAAAGTTAAGCACTCCTGTGGTGTTTTTTTTTTTTATTCTATAAACGCATTCTGCTGACAGTGTCCAGCAGGTCCGTCATTCATTATATTATATAAATATTTACCTGCAGTAGTGTTATATTTTTTTTGTTCATCTCTATCATCTTTATCATCTCTATATTAGCAGACGCAGTACGGTAGTCCACAGCTGTGGCTATCTCTGTGTCGTCAGTGCTCGTCCATAATTGTATACCTACCTACCTACCTGTGGTGGGTTTTTTTTTTCTATCTTCTTCATACTAGTAGTTTAGGAGTCTGCTGACAGTGTCCAGCAGGTCCGTCATTATATTATATATACCTGCAGTAGTGATATATATATATTTTTTATATCATTATCATCTCTATACTAGCAGACACAGTACGGTAGTCCACGGCTGTAGCTACCTCTGTGTCGTCAGTGCTCGTCCATAATTGTATACCTACCTGTGGTGGGGTTTTTTTTTCTATCTTCTTCATACTAGTAGTTCAGCAGTCTGCTGACAGTGTCCAGCAGGTCCGTCATTATATATTATATATACCTGCAGTAGTGATATATATATATCTTTTATATCATTATCATCTCTATACTAGCAGACACAGTACGGTAGTCCACGGCTGTAGCTACCTCTGTGTCGTCAGTGCTCGTCCATAATTGTATACCTACCTGTGGTGGGGTTTTTTTTTCTATCTTCTTCATACTAGTAGTTCAGCAGTCTGCTGACAGTGTCCACCAGGTCCGTCATTATATTATATATACCTGCAGTAGTGATATATATATATATATTTTTTATATCATTATCATCTCTATACTAGCAGACACAGTACGGTAGTCCACGGCTGTAGCTACCTCTGTGTCGTCAGTGCTCGTCCATAATTGTATACCTACCTGTGGTGTTTTTTTTTTTTCTATCTTCTTCATACTAGTAGTTCAGCAGTCTGCTGACAGTGTCCAGCAGGTCCGTCATTATATATTATATATACCTGCAGTAGTGATATATATATATTTTTTTAGATCATTATCATCTCTATACTAGCAGACACAGTACGGTAGTCCACGGCTGTAGCTACCTCTGTGTCGTCAGTGCTTGTCCATAATTGTATACCTACCTGTGGTGGGTTTTTTTTTTCTATCTTCATCATACTAGTAGTTTAGGAGTCTGCTGACAGTGTCCACCAGGTCCGTCATTATATTATATATACCTGCAGTAGTGATATATATATATTTTTTATATCATTATCATCTCTATACTAGCAGACGCAGTACGGTAGTCCACGGCTGTAGCTACCTCTGTGTCGTCAGTCACTCGTCATCCATAAGTATACTAGTATCCATCCATCTCTATTGGAGCCCTTCATTCGCTTAACCAGGATTCACGGGTGGTCAATCTGTTGAAATCAGAGCACTACATTTTGGCCACCGTGCTCGATCCTAGATTTAAAACCTACGTTGTATCTCTCTTTCCAGCAGACACAAGTCTGCAGGGGTTCAAAGACCTGCTGGTGAGAAAATTATCAAGTCAAGTGGAACTTGATCGGTCAACAGCTCCTCCTTCACATTCTCCCGCAATTGGGGGTGCGAGGAAAAGGCTCAGAATTCTGAGCCCACCCGCTGGCGGTGATGCAGGGCAGTCTGGAGCGACTGCTGATGCTGACATCTGGTCCGGACTGATGGACCTGCCAACGATTACGGACATGTCGTCTACCGTCACTGCATATGATTCTCTCACCATTGAAAGAATGGTGGAGGATTATATGAGTGACCGCATCCAAGTAGGCACGTCAGACAGTCCGTACGTATACTGGCAGGAAAAAGAGGCAATTTGGAGGCCCTTGCACAAACTGGCTTTATTCTACCTAAGTTGCCCTCCCACAAGTGTGTACTCCGAAAAAGTGTTTAGTGCCGCCGCTCACCTTGTCAGCAATCGGCGTACGAGGTTACTTCCAGAAAATGTGGAGAAGATGATGTTCATTAAAATGAATTATAATCAATTCCTCCGTGGAGACATTCACCAGCAGCAATTGCCTCCACAAAGTACACAGGGAGCTGAGATGGTGGATTCCAGTGGGGACGAATTGATAATCTGTGAGGAGGGGGATGTACACGGTGATGAATCGGAGGATGATGATGAGGTGGACATCTTGCCTCTGTAGAGCCAGTTTGTGCAAGGAGAGATTAATTGCTTCTTTTTTGGTGGGGGTCCAAACCAACCCGTCATTTCAGTCACAGTCGTGTGGCAGACCCTGTCACTGAAATGATGGGTTGGTTAAAGTGTGCATGTCCTGTTTATACAACATAAGGGTGGGTGGGAGGGCCCAAGGACAATTCCATCTTGCACCTCTTTTTTCTTTAATTTTTCTTTGCGTCATGTGCTGTTTGGGGAGTATTTTTTGGAAGGGCCATCCTGCGTGACACTGCAGTGCCACTCCTAGATGGGCCAGGTGTTTGTGTCGGCCACTTGGGTCGCTGAGCTTAGTCACACAGCTACCTCATTGCGCCTCTTTTTTTTCTTCTTTGCGTCATGTGCTGTTTGGGGAGTGTTTTTTGGAAGGGCCATCCTGCGTGACACTGCAGTGCCACTCCTAGATGGGCCAGGTATTTGTGTCGGCCACTAGGGTTGCTTAGCTTACTCACACAGCTACCTCATTGCGCCTCTTTTTTTCTTTGCGTCATGTGCTGTTTGGGGAGTGTTTTTTGGAAGGGCCATCCTGCGTGACACTGCAGTGCCACTCCTAGATGGGCCAGGTGTTTGTGTCGGCCACTAGGGTCGCTTAGCTTACTCACACAGCTACCTCATTGCGCCTGTTTTTTTTCTTCTTTGCGTCATGTGCTGTTTGGGGAGTATTTTTTGGAAGGGCCATCCTGCCTGACACTGCAGTGCCACTCCTAGATGGGCCAGGTGTTTGTGTCGGCCACTAGGGTCGCTTAGCTTACTCACACAGCTACCTCATTGCGCCTCTTTTTTTCTTTGCGTCATGTGCTGTTTGGGGAGTGTTTTTTGGAAGGGCCATCCTGCGTGACACTGCAGTGCCACTCCTAGATGGGCCAGGTGTTTGTGTCGGCCACTTGGGTCGCTTAGCTTAGCCATCCAGCGACCTCGGTGCAAATTTTAGGACTAAAAATAATATTGGGGGTAATTCCAAGTTGATCGCAGCAGGAATTTTTTTAGCAATTGGGCAAAACCATGTGCACTGCAGGGGAGGCAGTTATAACATGTGCAGAGAGAGTTAGATTTGGGTGGGTTGTTTTATTTCTGTGCAGGGTAAATACTGGCTGCTTTATTTTTACACTGCAAATTACATTGCAGATTGAACACACCCCACCCAAATCTAACTCTCTCTGTACATGTTATATCTGCCTCCCCTGCAGTGCACATGGTTTTGCCCAATTGCTAAAAAAATTCCTGCTGCGATCAACTTGGAATTACCCCCATTGTGAGGTGTTCAGAATAGACTGAAAATGAGTGGAAATTATGGTTATTGAGGTTAATAATACTTTGGGATCAAAATGACCCCCAAATTCTATGATTTAAGCTGTTTTTTAGGGTTTTTTGAAAAAAACACCCGAATCCAAAACACACCCGAATCCGACAAAAAAAATTTGGTGAGGTTTTGCCAAAACGTGTTCGAACCCAAAACACGGCCGCGGAACCGAACCCAAAACCAAAACACAAAACCCGAAAAATTTCCGGTGCACATCTCTAGACCTGAGGGCATCTGAGTACTGGGTGGACTAAATCCACCTAGGAAAGGTGGAAGCTTTAGGATGCAGGAGACTTGAGGATCGCTGGGCTTGCATAACTCTTCATCTAGATACATTCCACAGATCAACAGGTCTGTACAGATATACTCCCCAGATCATAGCAAACTGCTTTTTAAAATAATTATCTATCAATTAGGTTGAGCTATAAATAGTTCTCAGACATTATTAAACTATTAGTTGAAATCTAATCTAAATAAGGATTTGTGGGTTTGGTTCCTAAGAATCGAACACGCCAACTTTGCGATCCGAGTTTGGCTCTGGACTTCCCGCCTTACTGGGATCCCGAAACGAGACAAAACTTCATCATCCCGCTATCGGATTCTTGTGGATTTTAGAGTCTATATAAGTCCCCGGTGATTGGCACCATCTTTACTCCAGCATTGGAGAGTGTACTGGATGGACGTGTTCGTCTCGAGTACTGTGTCTGGCGTGGGGTGGGTGCTCTGTCTGCTGCATCTAAAAAGGGGTGCTCTCTCACTGTCTGCTGCATCTAAAAAGGGGTGCTCTCTCACTGTCTGCTGTATCTAAAAAGGGGTGCTCTCTCACTGTCTGCTGTATCTAAAAAAAGGGGTGGTCTCTCACTGTCTGCTGTATCTAAAAAAGGGGTGGTCTCTCACTGTCTGCTGTATCTAAAAAAAAAGGGGTGCTTTCTCTGCTGTAACTGAAAAAGGGGTGCTCTCTCGGTCTGCTATATCTGAAAAAGGGGTGCTCTCTCTGCCTGCTGTATCTGAAAGGGGTGATCTGTCCATGCATCCAGGGGCTATGCCCCAGTTTAAAATTTAAATAATAAAAGCTAAAAATAAAAACCCTAAAATTAGAACTATATATATATATATATATCTAAAAAATTCTCATGGGAGCTCAACCACTTCAGATTTCACATACAAATGTGTTTATTTTAAAATAATTCTTTAAACAGTAAAAACTGTACTCATATAAAAGTTTCAATAAAACATACACATGACTTTACATTACAAATGGACAGTGTAGACAAATATTTATCTTAATAATTTTTGGTAATATCCACATCTATTTCTCAATGAAGCGTTCAGATGTATGTTCAAATCACAAATGCGTGAGTGCCCAACGCGTTTCGTCCTTACAGGACTTCATCAGGGGACGCAATCTGAGTGGTAGTTAGAAAGAGGGTGATATACCAAATGCTATTTACATTTATCACAGTCTTGCTACATTAAGATCATCTACTTACATACCAATGAGATCAAAGTTTGTAAGATATCACCTCCAACTTTTGCCGTGGGTGTATATAAAAATTCTCACAGATAAAGGATCTAGAAATGTCACCATTAGAATTGATATTAAATTACAGTGACCATATATATTCACAATAGAATTAGTAAACATAATCAAGGAGGAAGGAACAAACAAAATGGAGTAGTGGAGGAATAGATGCAATATACTCTCTATCAATGGGTATGATAATTGCTCAATTAATCACAAATTGAGTGCAATTCTATGTTACTCATTATTCAAAAGCAGAATAGATGGTAATTATTCCATTATATCATAGACATTCAAACAAAGCTACTCACATTCCAATATTGGTGTCTATCATAAAAAAGTTCATCAATGTATAAACAGAAGAAAAATTGCTGTGACAGTAACCTATAAATTGGAAATACAGACAATAATATGTATGGATAGGTGAACTTTACCAGCATAAATTATAAGCTACAGATTGTTATTTACATTGTATATTGGAACCTAACTATACATAACATTCATTATGCGAATGGAGTTAATCCCTATTATTCTTATATATACAATGTCATTGCACTATTTGTGAGGGACCATGGTGAACCAAATCGCTGATCAATAATATCTTTATATGCCTAATTATTCATAATATCAATTTGCACTTTTATATATTATGAAAAGGCAGAGTTTTGACAGCCATTATAAGTTCAAACAATGCCTTAGTATATTAGATGAGGCAAAGCTTCACATCCATTATAGGTCCAAATAATATCTTAGCATATTTCCTTACAAATTGACACCCCTGTTGTTTACTTCACGTTGTACTGCACATTATTATATAATAAATCCTAAATAGTGAAAGTGATTTAATTCATAGAAATTATTGCTATACAAAAATGAGGCTACAACCGAATAAATTTAATTAATTTATAATAGGAGGAACATCTTAGGCTCACCTTTTTAGTTGAAAATAGACCAATCCTATTTAAAATAAGAATATTGTGATAGACTCAAATGAGTCAATACCCTGAAAGAGAAATTTATCCATAAATATGGGTTCTTTCTCCAATATATCAAAAAATGTCTGTTAGTCATGATATTTACCTTAGTATTCTCTCAGGATTCTCATTCACAGCTCAAGTGCTAAATGGAAACTGGGGTTGATATTTATACCTCCTCCCCAATGACCTCATTTCCTGTTTGATATTTATCTTATTTAGTTTAATTTTTAATGTTTCCTTCTAGCATTCAATCTGTTAACAGTGATAGCATTACTGACCAGTGAGTCAGTCATTCGAGGATTTAAAAGACAACTGAAATGGACTTAGATATTTCTATTAAAATGATGTTGAACGCTTTTGCGTTCCATCGTCGCCGGCGGCGTGCGTTCCACCGCCGCTACTTCCGGTTCCGGCGTGCGTTCCATAGACGCTACTTCCGGTTTCCGGTATGCGTTCCACACATATTAAATCTATGCCGGCGTGCGTTCTACTGGCTGCTGCTTCAAATTAAAGTTGTTAAAACGGATAATCATAGCTTAATGGCGCCCAACTAGTCCATCATTAGCTACTCCATTATCATATTGATCTAATAACACATGCGATCTATTTACTTAGTGGATAATGGTTGATTTATAAATTTATTTAAAGTGTTTAACCATCTTGTTTTACTTAGTGATGAAAAATTATATAGAGGGACTGATGCCACATGAAAATCCTTCATTAAAAATAAACAGTAATCAATATTGTGCTTCCAGTGATGGTAATTTAACAATTAATTATGTGATTTGTGATGTTTAATTATGTTATTAATCTATATGATTTATTGATATATTAATCTAATAATATTTTAATAATGTTATTATGATTTTAACCTCATTAATGTGCTCTGTGATATATTCTAACTTTAACCTATAACATAATTATCTAACTGACTGTGCAGCCATAAATAGACTTATATATAAGAAAACAACAACAACAGCCATAAATAAGGCAGTTCAGATCAACATGGTCCCCCATTTACAATTGTTACAAGTTGGCAACTTAACATCTTAATGTATCATGCATGGTGCGACAGTGACGAGGGATAACTTTTCATTTACAGTATTAGAACATATACCAGTAGACCCAAGAGGTGGAAATAGGGATTTGAGATTATCTAAACGTGAAACATACTGGATTTATATGCTCAACACATTAGCCCCCAATGGCCTTAATGAAGACGTGGATATTGTCTCTTTTCTTTAAGTCCTTAATTCACCATTCTCCACATTCTATATCTAATATGATTCATGTTTTTAGTATAACACTCCCTATTTAATGGACCATATTTAATGGGGCTCAACTATATATTACAACTGATTTTATGATTTGTTATCAGATCATAGGTTGAAGATTTAAGCATGATACATTAAGATGTTAAGTTGCCAACTTGTAACAATTGTAAATGGGGGACCATGTTGATCTGAACTGCCTTATTTATGGCTGTTGTTGTTGTTTTCTTATATATAAGTCTATTTATGGCTGCACAGTCAGTTAGATAATTATGTTATAGGTTAAAGTTAGAATATATCACAGAGCACATTAATGAGGTTAAAATCATAATAACATTATTAAAATATTATTAGATTAATATATCAATAAATCATATAGATTAATAACATAATTAAACATCACAAATCACATAATTAATTGTTAAATTACCATCACTGGAAGCACAATATTGATTACTGTTTATTTTTAATGAAGGATTTTCATGTGGCATCAGTCCCTCTATATAATTTTTCATCACTAAGTAAAACAAGATGGTTAAACACTTTAAATAAATTTATAAATCAACCATTATCCACTAAGTAAATAGATCGCATGTGTTATTAGATCAATATGATAATGGAGTAGCTAATGATGGACTAGTTGGGCGCCATTAAGCTATGATTATCCGTTTTAACAACTTTAATTTGAAGCAGCAGCCAGTAGAACGCACGCCGGCATAGATTTAATATGTGTGGAACGCATACCGGAAACCGGAAGTAGCGTCTATGGAACGCACGCCGGAACCGGAAGTAGCGGCGGTGGAACGCACGCCGCCGGCGACGATGGAACGCAAAAGCGTTCAACATCATTTTAATAGAAATATCTAAGTCCATTTCAGTTGTCTTTTAAATCCTCGAATGACTGACTCACTGGTCAGTAATGCTATCACTGTTAACAGATTGAATGCTAGAAGGAAACATTAAAAATTAAACTAAATAAGATAAATATCAAACAGGAAATGAGGTCATTGGGGAGGAGGTATAAATATCAACCCCAGTTTCCATTTAGCACTTGAGCTGTGAATGAGAATCCTGAGAGAATACTAAGGTAAATATCATGACTAACAGACATTTTTTGATATATTGGAGAAAGAACCCATATTTATGGATAAATTTCTCTTTCAGGGTATTGACTCATTTGAGTCTATCACAATATTCTTATTTTAAATAGGATTGGTCTATTTTCAACTAAAAAGGTGAGCCTAAGATGTTCCTCCTATTATAAATTAATTAAATTTATTCGGTTGTAGCCTCATTTTTGTATAGCAATAATTTCTATGAATTAAATCACTTTCACTATTTAGGATTTATTATATAATAATGTGCAGTACAACGTGAAGTAAACAACAGGGGTGTCAATTTGTAAGGAAATATGCTAAGATATTATTTGGACCTATAATGGATGTGAAGCTTTGCCTCATCTAATATACTAAGGCATTGTTTGAACTTATAATGGCTGTCAAAACTCTGCCTTTTCATAATATATAAAAGTGCAAATTGATATTATGAATAATTAGGCATATAAAGATATTATTGATCAGCGATTTGGTTCACCATGGTCCCTCACAAATAGTGCAATGACATTGTATATATAAGAATAATAGGGATTAACTCCATTCGCATAATGAATGTTATGTATAGTTAGGTTCCAATATACAATGTAAATAACAATCTGTAGCTTATAATTTATGCTGGTAAAGTTCACCTATCCATACATATTATTGTCTGTATTTCCAATTTATAGGTTACTGTCACAGCAATTTTTCTTCTGTTTATACATTGATGAACTTTTTTATGATAGACACCAATATTGGAATGTGAGTAGCTTTGTTTGAATGTCTATGATATAATGGAATAATTACCATCTATTCTGCTTTTGAATAATGAGTAACATAGAATTGCACTCAATTTGTGATTAATTGAGCAATTATCATACCCATTGATAGAGAGTATATTGCATCTATTCCTCCACTACTCCATTTTGTTTGTTCCTTCCTCCTTGATTATGTTTACTAATTCTATTGTGAATATATATGGTCACTGTAATTTAATATCAATTCTAATGGTGACATTTCTAGATCCTTTATCTGTGAGAATTTTTATATACACCCACGGCAAAAGTTGGAGGTGATATCTTACAAACTTTGATCTCATTGGTATGTAAGTAGATGATCTTAATGTAGCAAGACTGTGATAAATGTAAATAGCATTTGGTATATCACCCTCTTTCTAACTACCACTCAGATTGCGTCCCCTGATGAAGTCCTGTAAGGACGAAACGCGTTGGGCACTCACGCATTTGTGATTTGAACATACATCTGAACGCTTCATTGAGAAATAGATGTGGATATTACCAAAAATTATTAAGATAAATATTTGTCTACACTGTCCATTTGTAATGTAAAGTCATGTGTATGTTTTATTGAAACTTTTATATGAGTACAGTTTTTACTGTTTAAAGAATTATTTTAAAATAAACACATTTGTATGTGAAATCTGAAGTGGTTGAGCTCCCATGAGAATTTTTTAGATCTGTTCTCCATTCTTTGCCTTGTCTGACAGGAGGCACTTCTCAGTGGTGCGAGCTTTATAGTTTTTAGCGCAAAAAAGGGGTACTTTATTTCTTGGTTTTGTGTAGTAGTTTGTCAGTAAGTACCCTTATTTGCAGCTCTTCTATCTAGCTATTATGCCTATATTTAATGATAGATCAAAGAGATCTTTAAAGGTCAGAAACATTTTTGAGGAGGAGGAACAAGTATTTCAAACTGAGGATGACGATTATTATGGTTATCTCAATTTAGTAGAAAAATTAGCCATTAAGGAGTTGAAAAATTGGTACGATATTATGACACTAGAAAAATATATAGAAGTAGGGAGGATTCCGAGAGGTTTACGATTGCATAAAACCCCCACAATTGGAGGGGGCAATGAAAGTTTCATTACTAACTGGAATACTATTCTAGATGATTGTTCGGTGAAACTTATTACTCTAATTATCACTGAGAGAAAAAAGGAGTTAAGCAGGTTAGAGGAGGAAATTAAAAGAGTGGAATTACAAGCCACCAAATTTGAGGATAGTGAAGAGTTCAAGCGGGATGTGTTAGATCTACATTATAAATTAGACTCTATGGAAGAAGAAATTATATCACGCAAACAAAAGAAATTTATTAGGGATAAAAATGACTATATTTCTGGTCAAATACACCACTTACCGATTAAAGAGGAGAGATTAGATGAAAGGAATCAAATACCATCAAAAAGATATCCCCGTTGGGAGAGACCACAGCAGGAAGTCCATAGAAACTACAGAGTTAATCAAGGTAATCTTAATGGCCACTATAGATCCAGGGGATCTTATAGATCTCCCTATCCTAATCGGGGTTATGAACAGAGGGGATATAGGAAACAATTCCCGCCTCAACATGGTTACCAAAGGAACAATTACATGCCACCTAAGGAGTATTACAATTCCTCCTATAGGAGTAGATATAATACAGATAGATCACCTACCCCTGATAGAAATCAAAGGGGACATTTTTTAGAAGAGAGACGAGGTTACAAATTCCCCCGCATACAGCAACAGCGAGAGGAGTTACATATCAGACTGGACTCACCACAGGGTATAAAAAGAGGGCACACTGGAGGAGACGAGGGTGCAGAGGGGGCAGAAAAAAGCCCCAAAAAAAGGAGAGCCCTATTCAATCAGGAGAAACCTCGTCTGGGATTGTTAACATCACAGAGAGACAATTATCATCAGCGGAACGCTCCCTATTAGATAAGGGATTAAAATTCGCACCAGATTTACATGTTGATAAATTCAATCTATTTGTTGATCTCAACAAATATGTCCGTAAATTAACGATACAGAGACACTTTCTTAAGAATCCCCAATTGAGTGCCAGTACGAATGAAAAAACTCCATTGGTAAAGTTACCATCAAAATATTACCCGGTAGAGTCCAGGGGCAGTAATCTGGACATCTTCTATGAATTAGTTAGGGAAGATTTCAGGAAAATAAGGCTGAAAAGCAACAAATATGGGACCAACCTTAATCCACAGGAAAAGGGAGCTTTGAAATCCCTGAAAAATGACACTGATTTGGTCATTAAAGGGGCGGATAAGGGTGGAGCAGTTGTATTGCAAACCAAAACGGCTTACCTGAATGAGGCATCTAAGATACTTTTTGATGGGCAGACATATATGGAATTACCCAACAATCCCACCTCATTATATCAGGAGGAGCTATATATATTACTTTCTAAAGCCCTGAAAGACAATTTAATATGTAAGGAAGAGTTCGACTATATGTTTGTTAAACATCCAACAGTTCCAAATTTTTACCATATTCCAAAAATTCATAAGAGTAAGACTTCACCACCAGGAAGGCCCATAGTGGCTGGGATTAATTCCCTGACGGCAAATTTATCCCATTATTTGGACCTGAGATTGCAGCCCTATGTATTAAAAATGAAGTCATATCTTAGAGATTCCACCAGTGTATTGCAAAAGTTAGAGAGCATAGAGTGGTCTAAAGAATACCAATGGTTAACTGTAGACGTACAAGCATTGTATTCATCTATACCACATAGTAAAGGTGTAGAAGCTGTAGAATTAGTTTTGTCAAATGACTCTAGTCTATCCCAAAAAGAAGTACGGTTTCTATTGGATAGCATAATGTTCATTTTGAACCATAATTTTTTTGAATTTGAGAATAAATTCTTTTTGCAACAACAGGGCACGGCGATGGGGACCAAATTTGCCCCATCGTATGCCAACTTGCTCATGAAAGCATGGGAGGAGATTTATATATATGATTCCGATTTTGAAGTTAATATAATATTCTACCAAAGATATATTGACGATCTCCTTTTCATTTGGAAAGGTGATGAACATAGTATTAATGGATTCATAACATTTATACAGTCGAATGGTTTTAATTTGAAATTTACTTTTCAGCATAATCCAATAAGTATTGATTTTTTGGATTTAACCTTAACAGGGGTAGAAGGTAAAAAAATAATAACGAAGACCTTCTTTAAGGATGTTGACGCCAATAGTTACATCCCCCAAACCAGTTGTCACTACCCTGCTTGGAAGAATAACGTACCATATGCGCAATTTTTACGGATAAGGCGCAATTGTACCAACATTGATGATTATTGGGAACAGGCCACTTTAATTGGAAACAGGTTTATAGAAAGGGGTTATAACTCAGACTCCATTGAGGCAGCAAAGTCTAAAGCTTCTTTGCAAAAAAGGGATTTAATGCTATGTCCCAAAAATAAAACCCAAACAGATCAAAGGTTCCGTAGACCTTTCATTACACAATTCAATCAAGAAAACGTAGCCATCAAAAAGATTCTAAATCGACATTGGGGTATACTTTTAAAAGACTCTGTTTTGGGCCCTTCCCTCCCTAAAAAACCAGACCTGGTATTTAGAAGAGCAACGAATTTAAAAAGCATAGTGGCACCAAGTAAGTTGTCAAGGTTGCATTCTTGTATTAGAAAGGAAAATAGTGATATCATACCCACCAAAGGGTGTTTCCCATGCTCTAGGTGCATATGCTGTAAATTTATGGACCGTAAATCATTTAGTATGGAATTCGAGTCAGGGGGATGTTATAGATTGAAACACTTGGTTAATTGCAACACAGAGTATGTTGTGTACAAGATCTCTTGTAGTTGTAGTTTTACCTACATAGGAAAGACAAAAAGACCAACCAAAATAAGAATTCAAGAGCATATAAGAAATGTGAAAAACAGGTTTCTTTCCCATAGCCTCCCAAGGCATTATGCCGAGAAGCATGGTGCGACAGTGACGAGGGATAACTTTTCATTTACAGTATTAGAACATATACCAGTAGACCCAAGAGGTGGAAATAGGGATTTGAGATTATCTAAACGTGAAACATACTGGATTTATATGCTCAACACATTAGCCCCCAATGGCCTTAATGAAGACGTGGATATTGTCTCTTTTCTTTAAGTCCTTAATTCACCATTCTCCACATTCTATATCTAATATGATTCATGTTTTTAGTATAACACTCCCTATTTAATGGACCATATTTAATGGGGCTCAACTATATATTACAACTGATTTTATGATTTGTTATCAGATCATAGGTTGAAGATTTAAGCATGATACATTAAGATGTTAAGTTGCCAACTTGTAACAATTGTAAATGGGGGACCATGTTGATCTGAACTGCCTTATTTATGGCTGTTGTTGTTGTTTTCTTATATATAAGTCTATTTATGGCTGCACAGTCAGTTAGATAATTATGTTATAGGTTAAAGTTAGAATATATCACAGAGCACATTAATGAGGTTAAAATCATAATAACATTATTAAAATATTATTAGATTAATATATCAATAAATCATATAGATTAATAACATAATTAAACATCACAAATCACATAATTAATTGTTAAATTACCATCACTGGAAGCACAATATTGATTACTGTTTATTTTTAATGAAGGATTTTCATGTGGCATCAGTCCCTCTATATAATTTTTCATCACTAAGTAAAACAAGATGGTTAAACACTTTAAATAAATTTATAAATCAACCATTATCCACTAAGTAAATAGATCGCATGTGTTATTAGATCAATATGATAATGGAGTAGCTAATGATGGACTAGTTGGGCGCCATTAAGCTATGATTATCCGTTTTAACAACTTTAATTTGAAGCAGCAGCCAGTAGAACGCACGCCGGCATAGATTTAATATGTGTGGAACGCATACCGGAAACCGGAAGTAGCGTCTATGGAACGCACGCCGGAACCGGAAGTAGCGGCGGTGGAACGCACGCCGCCGGCGACGATGGAACGCAAAAGCGTTCAACATCATTTTAATAGAAATATCTAAGTCCATTTCAGTTGTCTTTTAAATCCTCGAATGACTGACTCACTGGTCAGTAATGCTATCACTGTTAACAGATTGAATGCTAGAAGGAAACATTAAAAATTAAACTAAATAAGATAAATATCAAACAGGAAATGAGGTCATTGGGGAGGAGGTATAAATATCAACCCCAGTTTCCATTTAGCACTTGAGCTGTGAATGAGAATCCTGAGAGAATACTAAGGTAAATATCATGACTAACAGACATTTTTTGATATATTGGAGAAAGAACCCATATTTATGGATAAATTTCTCTTTCAGGGTATTGACTCATTTGAGTCTATCACAATATTCTTATTTTAAATAGGATTGGTCTATTTTCAACTAAAAAGGTGAGCCTAAGATGTTCCTCCTATTATAAATTAATTAAATTTATTCGGTTGTAGCCTCATTTTTGTATAGCAATAATTTCTATGAATTAAATCACTTTCACTATTTAGGATTTATTATATAATAATGTGCAGTACAACGTGAAGTAAACAACAGGGGTGTCAATTTGTAAGGAAATATGCTAAGATATTATTTGGACCTATAATGGATGTGAAGCTTTGCCTCATCTAATATACTAAGGCATTGTTTGAACTTATAATGGCTGTCAAAACTCTGCCTTTTCATAATATATAAAAGTGCAAATTGATATTATGAATAATTAGGCATATAAAGATATTATTGATCAGCGATTTGGTTCACCATGGTCCCTCACAAATAGTGCAATGACATTGTATATATAAGAATAATAGGGATTAACTCCATTCGCATAATGAATGTTATGTATAGTTAGGTTCCAATATACAATGTAAATAACAATCTGTAGCTTATAATTTATGCTGGTAAAGTTCACCTATCCATACATATTATTGTCTGTATTTCCAATTTATAGGTTACTGTCACAGCAATTTTTCTTCTGTTTATACATTGATGAACTTTTTTATGATAGACACCAATATTGGAATGTGAGTAGCTTTGTTTGAATGTCTATGATATAATGGAATAATTACCATCTATTCTGCTTTTGAATAATGAGTAACATAGAATTGCACTCAATTTGTGATTAATTGAGCAATTATCATACCCATTGATAGAGAGTATATTGCATCTATTCCTCCACTACTCCATTTTGTTTGTTCCTTCCTCCTTGATTATGTTTACTAATTCTATTGTGAATATATATGGTCACTGTAATTTAATATCAATTCTAATGGTGACATTTCTAGATCCTTTATCTGTGAGAATTTTTATATACACCCACGGCAAAAGTTGGAGGTGATATCTTACAAACTTTGATCTCATTGGTATGTAAGTAGATGATCTTAATGTAGCAAGACTGTGATAAATGTAAATAGCATTTGGTATATCACCCTCTTTCTAACTACCACTCAGATTGCGTCCCCTGATGAAGTCCTGTAAGGACGAAACGCGTTGGGCACTCACGCATTTGTGATTTGAACATACATCTGAACGCTTCATTGAGAAATAGATGTGGATATTACCAAAAATTATTAAGATAAATATTTGTCTACACTGTCCATTTGTAATGTAAAGTCATGTGTATGTTTTATTGAAACTTTTATATGAGTACAGTTTTTACTGTTTAAAGAATTATTTTAAAATAAACACATTTGTATGTGAAATCTGAAGTGGTTGAGCTCCCATGAGAATTTTTTAGATCTGTTCTCCATTCTTTGCCTTGTCTGACAGGAGGCACTTCTCAGTGGTGCGAGCTTTATAGTTTTTAGCGCAAAAAAGGGGTACTTTATTTCTTGGTTATATATATATATATATATATATATATATATTTTTTTTTTTTTTATCTGTGCTGTACCCAAGTGTACTATACAATTTTTATTTTATTTTCATAAGTACTGTGATACTGCTGGTCAGACCACAGTATATTATTTCCTACTCATTAACTTATTGCGCGACGCTGACGGTGCAGAAATATACTTCTACATATTTTTTACTCATTTGTGCGACAATGTAACCACTGTGGATTTATTTCCCCCCAAACCCAGACAATAACTGTGGAGCCATCTGTATCCTTTTAAAGCTGTTGTAAGTAGAGGTAGGGACCGTAACCACCTAGGAACCTCCTCCCTGTTATGCCACTTGCAGAGCATACATCACAAGTTGTTGAAACATTCATAAACTTCGGATAAGAACGTAACCAGTCCAGCGACACCTGTCTCACTTTTCTCTGTTAAATCCAAGCACCACTAACACCCTCATTGTCAATTTTCTCCTCAATCAGGATCGGAAGTAGTCCGGTATCCAATTCCTCCACTGGATCATTGAGAGCTACGCCTATTGCTGCTGCTGTTGCTGTTGGGATTCAATCTTCAACCCAGAAGGGTACCAAGAAGACTATTTGTAGTTTAACAAAACAATTGACTGTTCAACAATCCTTTCCAAGGAAGATTAAGTATGACAGCAGTCCCGAGTTGCAAAGTGGATTACTGAGGCCATAACAACTATGCTGGTGTTAGAAGTGTGTCCAGTATTAGCCATTAGTGCAGTGGGATTTAGACAGTTGATTGACGTACTGTGTCCCATCCTGTAAAAGGACATTAAAAAAAGTGTTATTAGTGTCCTCAGAAATGCTGTTGTACCCACTGTCCACTTAACCACGGATATGTGGAAAAGTGGAAAAGGGCAAACTAAAGACTATATGACTGTGACAGCCCACTGGGCAGATGTATTGTCTTTCCACAGCACCAACAGCAGCAGCAGCATCTCACAAATGCCAACTCATTCAGAGGCAAGCCATGCTGTGTATCACCGATTTCAGTAAGGGGTACACCGCTGAGAACCTCTTAGAAATACTCAGCGAAATCATTGCACAATGGCTTACCCCACTTGGACTCTCCTCGGGATTTGTGATATCTGACAATGCCACCAATATTGTCAGAGCATTACATCTGAGCCAATTCCAACATGTCCCATGTTTTGCTCACAAAATTAATTTGGTGGTGCAGAATTTTTTTCAAAACTGACAGGGACATGCAGAAGGTTCTGTCGTGGCCGGGAAAATTTGTGGACATTTTTGACATTTCACCAACTGCAAGTCGAACACTGGAGTGCCAGCAAATACTCTTGAATTTTTCCTGCCATCATCTAAAGCAAGAGGTTGTAACGATGTGGAATTCTGCTTCAGCGGATGGAGGAGCAGCAAAAAGCCATTCAAGCCTACACATCCACCTATAACATAGGGAAAGAAGTAGGAATGTACCTGAGTTAAGTGCAGTGGAAAATAATTTCCGTGTTGAGCAAGGTTCTCAAACCCTTCAAAGTTAGTTCCAACACTGCCAGCTTGAGTCAGGTCATTCCCTTCATCAGGCTTTTGTAAAATCTGCTGGAGAAAGTGAAGGAGGAGCTGAAATGGAGCACTTCCACTAAGTATGTTGGACTTGTAGATGAAGCCCTTCATTCACTTTGCCAGGATTCAAGAGTCATCAGTCTCTTGAAATCAGATAACTATATTTTGGTGACCGTACTTGATCCTAGGTATAGGTGATATGTTTTCCTAAGAGTGAAACTCGTGAAGCTGATGGTGATCCAGATCAGTTAGGAACAACATTTGACATCTGGAGATGACTGAAGGAGCTGCCTACAATTACTGACATGTCTACTGTCACTTCATATGATGCTGTCACCATTAAAAGAATGGTTGATGAGTAGTTCAGTGATAGCATCAAAATAGGCATGTCAGACAGTCAGTTTCAATATTGGCAGGAAAAACAGGCAATTTGGAGTCCCTTGCACAAATTGGCTTTGTTTTACTTAAGTTGCCCACCCTCCAGTATGTACTCAGTAAGAGTTTTTCAGCCGGGAACCTTGTGAGCAATCGGCGTAGGAGGTTACTTCTCCAAAATGTGGAAAAAATGATGTTCATCAAAATGAATTACAAATTCCATGAGGAAGACGTTTACCAGCAATTACCTCCAAAAAGTACAGAGGGACCTGTGATGGTGGACTCTAGCGGGGACAAATTAATAGTCTGTGAAGAACAGGATGTACACACTGATGGGAGTGAGGAATTGGAGGATGATGACGGTAATGCTTTTGTACTTGACGAGTAGCTCCCTACCTGTGCTGTGTCCTCACGCAGCCGCCGTGGCCCGCCCCCAGCATGGTCTGGGAATGCCTACGTTGCACAGCAGCTGGCGCATGCACAGTTCAGACCTGACCAGCTGCTGTGCTGTGCCCCCAAAACGGTGGGCAAACGCCGTTGGCCCGCCCCCTCCCGCCCAGCGACCGCCTCTGCCTGATTGACATCGCAGGGCTAAGATGGCAATTGGCTGTCTGGCATGCGCCGGCGCACTGCGGCGCCGGTGCATGTGCAGTTCAGACCTGATCAGCTGCTGTGCGAAAATGCACAGCAGCGATCAGGTCTGAATTAGGCCCATAGTTCTTATTTAAAGTATCAAAGCCAGTTTGTGCACTTCCCATTGCTAGCTTGTTTTGTGGGAGTCCAAACAAACCAATCATTTCAGCCACAAGTGTCAGTCTGTGTCGCTTTAATGATTGGTTTGTTAAACTTTACATGTCCTGCTTAATATACAACATAAGGGTGGGTGGGTTGGCCCAAGGACAATTTCATCTTGCATCTCTTTTCTTTGCATTATGTACTCTTTACAGGCCCGGTGCATACTGCTCAGCAAAGGGATGCAGTGCAGGTAGGCGCCAAGGGGGAGAGGCGCTCTACTCGCTCTGCATACCCCTGCTGAGTTCCCCTGCCCTGCTGATGCAGCTACTGCGCCTGTCAAACTTTATGACAGGCAGCGGCGCCGGCATCATGAAGCCTCCTCTCCCCCTCCCCTCCTACCCTCTCACATTCTCACAGTGCAGCCAGTCACAGTGTGCTGGGCGGATCTAAAAGTGGGCAGAGCTTTTCAGGAATAAGGGGCAGAGCTACACGGGACCTGGCTGCATCCGGCATCACAGGAGGACGAGTTTCCAGACTTTTTCATGAAAGTGGCTGGAAAGAGTGTGTGTGTGAACGTATGTATGTACAGTGGGGGTCATTCCAATCCGATCTCACGCTGCACTTCTTCGCAGCCGTGCGATCGGGTCGGAACTGCGCATGCGCGGCGGCTGCATTGCGCAGGTGCGTCGTTGCCCGGCGACAGTCGTCGCCGTGCAGCGACACCGCAAACGAAGAAAGCTCTCGCAGCGGCGACCACAAGAAGATAGACAGGAGGAAGGCATTCCAGGGTGTCAACTGACCATTTTCTGGGAGTGGTTCGGTAAACGCAGGCATGTCCAGGCGTTTGGAGTGCGGATGTCTGACGTCAATTTCCGGGACCTGCATCGCTTGATCGATCGCACAAGGTAACTATTACCCTGGTCTAGTTCTACACAAAACTTTTTTGCATAGCGGGGCTGCACAAGCATTCGCAGCCTTGCTATTACAAAAAGCCCTACCCCATAGGTGGCGTCGAGTTGAACGCATGTGCAGCAAAAAGTTGCTACGTGCGATCAATTCGGAATGACCCCCAGTATGTACATGTGTGTGTATGTATATGTGTATGTGGTGTATGTGTGACTGTGCAGCATAATGTGTGTAAGCATTACTGCTTCAGGCTGCGTTGCATCTTGTATAAGCGTTACTGGTACAGGGGGCGTTACGTGTGCAAGCGTCACTGGTACAGGGGGCGTTCGTGTGTAAGCATCACTGGTACATGGGGCGTTGCGTTTGTAAGCGTCACTGGTACAGGGGGCGTTACATGTGCAAGCGTCACTGCTACAGGGTGCGTTACATGTGTAAGCGTCAATGCTACAGGGTGCGTTACGTGTGTAAGAGTCACTGCTGCAGGGGGAGTTATGTGTGTAAGCGTCACTGGTACAGGGGTCGTTGCATGTGTAAGCGTCACTGGTATAGGGGGCGTAACATGTGCAAGCGTCACTGGTACTGGGGGCGTTACATGTGCAAGCGTCACTGCTACAGGGTGCGTTACATGTGTAAGCGTCAATGCTACAGGGTGCGTTACGTGTGTCAGCGTCACTGCTGCAGGGTGCGTTACGTGTGTAAGCGTCACTGCTACGGGATGCATTACATGTGTAAGCGTCAAAGCTACAGAGTGCGTTACGTGTGTAAGCGTCACTACTGCAGGAAGCGTTACGTGTGTAAGCGTCATTGGTACAGGGGTCGTTGCGTGTGTAAGCGTCACTGGTACAGGGGGCATTACATGTGCAAGCGTCACTGGTACAGGGGGCGTTACATGTGCAAGCGTCACTGCTACAGGGTGCGTTACGTGTGTAAGCGTCACTGCTGCAGGGCAGGGACGTGCGGTGAGCTAAATAGATCAGGAGGCTCTGGCTAGCACCAGAGCCAGATTTACATGCAATATATGATCCAAAGCGTACATCTGGGCATTGTACACAGGTGCAGCAGTATAAACTCCTGGAAATTTGGTGAGATTGTTTAGAGATGTGCGGATAAGGTAGGCAGGTGAGGTTTTGGCTATAAAAATTATTAGAAAAATGCAATGAAGATATTTCAAACATATTCTTTGAATTTTTCATATACTTTATACAGTCAAAACTCTGGCACAAACGTTAGTATGACAGGAAAGGCTCTGCCCCACCTGCCTCACCCTAACGCATGTCACTGCTGCAGGGGGCGTTATGCGTCTAAGCATCACTGCCTCTTGTATAAGCGTCACTGGTACAAGGGGCGTTACGAGTAGAGATGTGCACCGGAAATTTTTCGGGTTTTGTGTTTTGGTTTTGGGTTCGGTTCCGCGGCCGTGTTTTGGGTTCGAACGCGTTTTGGCAAAACCTCACCGAATTTTTTTTGTCGGATTCGGGTGTGTTTTGGATTCGGGTGTTTTTTTCAAAAAACCCTAAAAAACAGCTTAAATCATAGAATTTGGGGGTCATTTTGATCCCAAAGTATTATTAACCTCAATAACCATAATTTCCACTCATTTTCAGTCTATTCTGAACACCTCACACCTCACAATATTATTTTTAGTCCTAAAATTTGCACCGAGGTCGCTGGATGACTAAGCTCAGCGACCCAAGTGGCCGACACAAACACCTGGCCCATCTAGGAGTGGCACTGCAGTGTCACGCAGGATGGCCCTTCCAAAAAACACTCCCCAAACAGCACATGACGCAAAGAAAAAAAGAGGCGCAATGAGGTAGCTGTGTGACTAAGCTCAGCGACCCAAGTGGCCGACACAAACACCTGGCCCATCTAGGAGTGGCACTGCAGTGTCAGGCAGGATGGCCCTTCCAAAAAATACTCCCCAAACAGCATATGACGCAAAGAAGAAAAAAAGAGGCGCAATGAGGTAGCTGTGTGAGTAAGCTAAGCGACCCTAGTGGCCGACACAAACACCTGGCCCATCTAGGAGTGGCACTGCAGTGTCACGCAGGATGGCCCTTCCAAAAAACACTCCCCAAACAGCACATGACGCAAAGAAAAAAAGAGGCGCAATGAGGTAGCTGTGTGACTAAGCTCAGCGACCCAAGTGTCCGACACAAACACCTGGCCCATCTAGGAGTGGCACTGCAGTGTCACGCAGGATGGCCCTTCCAAAAAACACTCCCCAAACAGCACATGACGCAAAGAAAAAAAGAGGCGCAATGAGGTAGCTGTGTGACTAAGCTCAGCGACCCAAGTGGCCGACACAAACACCTGGCCCATCTAGGAGTGGCACTGCAGTGTCAGGCAGGATGGCCCTTCCAAAAAATACTCCCCAAACAGCACATGACGCAAAGAAAAAAAGAGGCGCAATGAGGTAGCTGTGTGACTAAGCTCAGCGACCCAAGTGGCCGACACAAACACCTGGCCCATCTAGGAGTGGCACTGCAGTGTCACGTAGGATGGCCCTTCCAAAAAACACTCCCCAAACAGCACATGACGCAAAGAAAAAAAAAAAGAGGCGCAATGAGGTAGCTGTGTGAGTAAGCTCAGCGACCCTAGTGGCCGACACAAACACCTGGCCCATCTAGGAGTGGCACTGCAGTGTCAGGCAGGATGGCCCTTCCAAAAAATACTCCCCAAACAGCACACGACGCAAAGAAAAAAAGAGGCGCAATGAGGTAGCTGTGTGACTAAGCTCAGCGACCCAAGTGGCCGACACAAACACCTGGCCCATCTAGGACTGGCACTGCAGTGTCAAGCAGGATGGCCCTTCCAAAAAATACTCCCCAAACAGCACATGACGCAAAGAAAAAAAGAGGCGCAATGAGGTAGCTGTGTGACTAAGCTCAGCGACCCAAGTGGCCGACACAAACACCTAGCCCATCTAGGAGTGGCACTGCAGTGTAACGCAGGATGGCCCTTCCAAAAAACACTCCCCAAACAGCACATGACGCAAAGAAAAAAAGAGGCGCAATGAGGTAGCTGTGTGACTAAGCTCAGCGACCCAAGTGGCCGACACAAACACCTGGCCCATCTAGGAGTGGCACTGCAGTGTCACACAGGATGGCCCTTCCAAAAAACACTCCCCAAACAGCACATGACGCAAAGAAAAAAAGAGGCGCAATGAGGTAGCTGTGTGACTAAGCTCAGCGACCCTAGTGGCCGACACAAACACCTGGCCCATCTAGGATTGGCACTGCAGTGTCAGGCAGGCTGGCCCTTCCAAAAAACACTCCCCAAACAGCACATGACGCAAAGAAAAATGAAAGAAAAAAGAGGTGCAAGATGGAATTGTCCTTGGGCCCTCCCACCCACCCTTATGTTGTATAAACAGGACATGCACACTTTAACCAACCCATCATTTCAGTGACAGGGTCTGCCACACGACTGTGACTGAAATGACGGGTTGGTTTGGACCCCCACCAAAAAAGAAGCAATTAATCTCTCCTTGCAAAAACTGGCTCTACAGAGGCAAGATGTCCACCACATCATCATCCTCCGATTCATCAGAGTGTACATCCCCCTCCTCACAGATTATCAATTCGTCCCCACTGGAATCCACCATCTCAGCTCCCTGTGTACTTTGTGGAGGCAATTGCTGCTGGTGAATGTCTCCATGGAGGAATTGATTATAATTCATTTTAATGAACATCATCTTCTCCACATTTTCTGGAAGTAACCTCGTACGCCGATTGCTGACAAGGTGAGCGGCGGCACTAAACACTCTTTCGGAGTACACACTTGTGGGAGGGCAACTTAGGTAGAATAAAGCCAGTTTGTGCAAGGGCCTCCAAATTGCCTCTTTTTCCTGCCAGTATACGTACGGACTGTCTGACGTGCCTACTTGGATGCGGTCACTCATATAATCCTCCACCATTCTTTCAATGGGGAGAGAATCATATGCAGTGACAGTAGACGACATGTCCGTAATCGTTGGCAGGTCCTTCAGTCCGGACCAGATGTCAGCATCAGCAGTCGCTCCAGACTGCCCTGCATCACCGCCAGCGGGTGGGCTCGGAATTCTGAGCCTTTTCCTCGCACCCCCAGTTGCGGGAGAATGTGAAGGAGGAGATGTTGACAGGTCGCGTTCCGCTTGACTTGACAATTTTCTCACCAGCAGTTCTTTGGACCCCTGCAGACTTGTGTCTGCCGGAAAGAGAGATACAACGTAGGTTTTAAATCTAGGATCGAGCACGGTGGCCAAAATGTAGTGCTCTGATTTCAACAGATTGACCACCCGTGAATCCTTGTTAAGCGAATTAAGGGCTCCATCCACAAGTCCCACATGCCTAGCGGAATCGCTCTGTGTTAGCTCATCCTTCAATGTCTCCAGCTTCTTCTGCAAAAGCCTGATGAGGGGAATGACCTGACTCAGGCTGGCAGTGTCTGAACTGACTTCACGTGTGGCAAGTTCAAAAGGTTGCAGAACCTTGCACAACGTTGAAATCATTTTCCACTGCGCTTGAGACAGGTGCATTCCACCTCCTATATCGTGCTCAGTTGTATAGGCTTGAATGGCCTTTTGCTGCTCCTCCAACCTCTGAAGCATATAGAGGGTTGAATTCCACCTCTTTACCACTTCTTGCTTCAGATGATGGCAGGGCAGGTTCAGGCGTTTTTGGTGTTGCTCCAGTCTTCTGTACGTGGTGCCTGTACGCCAAAAGTGTCCCGCAATTCTTCTGGCCACCGACAGCATCTCTTGCACGCCCCTCTCGTTTTTTAAATAATTCTGCACCACCAAATTCAAGGTATGTGCAAAACATGGGACGTGCTGGAATTTGCCCATATTTAATGCACACACAATATTGCTGGCGTTGTCCGATGCCACAAATCCACAGGAGAGTCCAATTGGGGTAAGCCATTCTGCGATGATCTTCCTCAGTTGCCGTAAGAGGTTTTTAGCTGTGTGCGTATTCTGGAAAGCGGTGATACAAAGCGTAGCCTGCCTAGGAAAGAGTTGGCGTTTGCGAGATGCTGTTACTGGTGCCGCCGCTGCTGTTCTTGCGGCGGGAGTCCATACATCTACCCAGTGGGCTGTCACAGTCATATAGTCCTGAGTCTGCCCTGCTCCTCTTGTCCACATGTCCGTGGTTAAGTGGACATTGGGTACAACTGCATTTTTTAGGACACTGGTGAGTCTTTTTCTGAGGTCTGTGTACATTTTCGGTATCGCCTGCCTAGAGAAATGGAACCTAGATTGTATTTGGTACCGGGGACACAGTACCTCCAACAAGTCTCTAGTTGGCTCTGCAGTAATGATGGATACCGGAACCACATTTCTCACCGCCCAGGATGCCAAGGCCTCGGTTATCCGCTTTGCAGCAGGATGACTGCTGTGATATTTCATCTTCCTCGCAAAGGACTGTTGGACAGTCAATTGCTTGGTGGAAGTAGTAAAAGTGGTCTTAAGACTTCCCCTCTGGGATGACCATCGACTCCCAGCAGCAACAACAGCAGCGCCAGCAGCAGTAGGCGTTACACGCAAGGATGCATCGGAGGAATCCCAGGCAGGAGAGGACTCGTCAGAATTGCCAGTGACATGGCCTGCAGGACTATTGGCATTCCTGGGGAAGGAGGAAATTGACACTGAGGGAGTTGGTGGGGTGGTTTGCGTGAGCTTGGTTACAAGAGGAAGGGATTTACTGGTCAGTGGACTGCTTCCGCTGTCGCCCAAAGTTTTTGAACTTGTCACTGACTTATGATGAATGCGCTGCAGGTGACGTATAAGGGAGGATGTTCCGAGGTAGTTAACGTCCTTACCCCTACTTATTACAGCTTGACAAAGGCAACACATGGCTTGACAAATGTTGTCCGCATTTCTGTTGAAATACTTCCACACTGAAGAGCTGATTTTTTTGGTATTTTCACCAGGCATGTCAATGGCCATATTCCTCCCACGGACAACAGGTGTCTCCCCGGGTGCATGACTTAAACAAACCACCTCACCATCAGAATCCTCCTGGTCAATTTCCTCCCCAGCGCCAGCAACACCCATATCCTCCTCATCCTGGTGTACTTCAACACTGACATCTTCAATCTGACTATCAGGAACTGGACTGCGGGTGCTCCTTCCAGCACTTGCAGGGGGCGTGCAAATGGTGGAAGGCGCATGCTCTTCACATCCAGTGTTGGGAAGGTCAGGCATCGCAACCGACACAATTGGACTCTCCTTGTGGATTTGTGATTTCGAAGAACGCACAGTTCTTTGCTGTGCTTTTGCCAGCTTAAGTCTTTTCATTTTTCTAGCGAGAGGCTGAGTGCTTCCATCCTCATGTGAAGCTGAACCACTAGCCATGAACATAGGCCAGGGCCTCAGCCGTTCCTTGCCACTCCGTGTGGTAAATGGCATATTGGCAAGTTTACGCTTCTCCGACGACGATTTTATTTTAGATTTTTGAGTCCTTTTTTTACTGATATTTGGTGTTTTGGATTTTACATGCTCTGTACTATGACATTGGGCATCGGCCTTGGCAGACGACGTTGATGGCATTTCATCGTCTCGGCCATGACTAGTGGCAGCAGCTTCAGCACGAGGTGGAAGTGGATCTTGATCTTTCCCTATTTTTGGAACCTCAACATTTTTGTTCTCCATATTTTAATAGGCACAACTAAAAGGCACCTCAGGTAAACAATGGAGATGGATGGATACTAGTATACTTATGGATGACGAGCGACTGCCGACACAGAGGTAGCTACAGCCGTGGACTACCGTACTGCGTCTGCTAGTATAGACTGGATGATAATGATATAAAAAATATATATATATCACAACTGCAGGACAGGTATATATTGTATAATGACGGACCTGCTGGACACTGTCAGCACTGCAGACTCCTAAACTACTAGTATAGTATGAAGAAGATAGAAAAAAAAAAAACAACCACAGGCAGGTATACAATTATGGACGAACGACTGCCGACACAGAGGTAGCTACAGCCGTGGACTACCGTACTGCGTCTGCTAGTATAGACTGGATGATAATGATATAAAAAATATATATATATATCACTACTGCAGGACAGGTATATATTGTATAATGACGGACCTGCTGGACACTGTCAGCACTGCAGACTCCTAAACTACTAGTATGAAGAAGATAGAAAAAAAAAAAAACACCACAGGTAGGTATACAATTATGGACGAGCGACTGCCGACACAGAGGTAGCTACAGCCGTGGACTACCGTACTGCGTCTGCTAGTATATACTGGATGATAATGATATAAAAAATATATATATATCACTACTGCAGGACAGGTATATATTGTATAATGACGGACCTGCTGGACACTGTCAGCACTGCAGACTCCTAAACTACTAGTATAGTATGAAGAAGATAGAAAAAAAAAAAATCACCACAGGTAGGTATACAATTATGGACGAGCGACTGCCGACACAGAGGTAGCTACAGCCGTGGACTACCGTACTGCGTCTGCTAGTATAGACTGGATGATAATGATATAAAAAATATATATATATCACTACTGCAGGACAGGTATATATTGTATAATGACGGACCTGCTGGACACTGTCAGCACTGCAGACTCCTAAACTACTAGTATGAAGAAGATAGAAATATAATGAATGACAGACCTGCTGGACACTGTCAGCAGAATGCGTTTATAGAATTAAAAAAAAAAACACCACACGAGTGTTTAACTTTTTCAGGCAGACAATATACTGGTGGTCACTGCTGGTCAGTCACACTGGCACTCTGGCAGCAAAAGTGTGCACTGTTAAATATGTACTCCTGCTATAACTGCTCCCCAGTCTCCCCCACAATTAAGCTGTGTGAGCAGTGAGCACTACTCAGCACAGTCAGATATACATAGATGATATTATCATGCAGCACACTGAGGCTGAGCACAGATATGGTATGTGACTGTGTATCGTTTTTTTTCAGGCAGAGAACGGATTATATTAAATAATAAATAAAACTGGTGGTCACCACTAGTATAACTATCAGCAAAACTCTGCACTCTCTGAGTACTCCTAATGCTCCAGTAAATCAAGTGTCTCACTCTCTATCTAAACGGAGAGGACGCCAGCCACGTCCTCTCCCTATCAATCTCAATGCACGTGTGAAAATGGCGGCGACGCGCGGCTCCTTATATAGAATCCGAGTCTCACGATAGAATACGAGCCTCGCGAGAATCCGACAGCGGGATGATGACGTTCGGGCGCGCTCGGGTTAGCCGAGCAAGGCGGGAAGATCCGAGTCTGCCTCGGACCCGTGTAAAAAGCGTGAAGTTCGGGGGGGTTCGGATTCCGAGGAACCGAACCCGCTCATCTCTAGTTACGAGTGTAAGCGTCAATGACACAGGGTGCTTTACGTGTGTAAGCGTCACTGCTGCAGGGGGCATAACGTGTGTAAGCGTCACTGCTTCAGAGCATGTTACGTGTGTAAGCGTCACTGCGTCTTGTATAAGCGTCACTGGTACAGGGGGCGTTACGTGTGTAAGCATCACTACTGCAGGGGGCGTTACGTGTGTAAGTCCCACTACTACAGGGAGCATTGTGTGTATAAGCATTACATAGAAACATAGAAACATAGAATTTGTCGGCAGATAAGAACCACTTGGCCCATCTAGTCTGCCCCTTTTTTTTTTATCTCTAACCTTAATTGATCCTTATTTCTTTGTAAGGATATCCTTATGTCTATCCCATGCATGTTTAAATTGCTCTACTGTCTTAGCCTCTACCACCTCCGATGGGAGGCTATTCCACTTGTCCACTACCCTTTCTGTGAAGTAATTTTTCCGCAAATTTCCCCTGAACCTCCCCCCCTCCAGTCTCAGTGCATGTCCTCGTGTCCTATTGCTTCTCTTCATTTGGAGAATGTTTCCCTCCTGGTCTTTGTTAAAACCCTTGATATATTTGAAAGTTTCTATCATGTCCCCCCTTTCCCTTCTCTGCTCCAAACTATACATATTGAGATTTCTTAGTCTTTCTGGGTATGTTTTGTGATGTAGGCCATGCACCATTTTAGTTGCCCTTCTTTGTACATTTTCTAATGTATTAATATCCTTTTGGAGATATGGCCTCCAGAATTGAACACAGTATTCTAGATGAGGCCGTACCAATGACCTATACAGTGGCATTATTACTTCTTTCTTTCTGCTGCTGATTCCTCTTCCAATGCAGCCAAGCATCTGACTAGCCTTCCTCATTGCTTTGTTACATTGCTTACCTGCCTTTAAGTCATCTGAAATAGTGACTCCTAGATCCCTTTCCTCCTCAGTAGTTTCCAGTATAGTGCCATTAATACTATATTTAGCCTTTGGATTTTTGAGACCCAAGTGCATGATTTTGCATTTTTTGACATTAAACTGTAATTGCCACACTCTTGACCATTCCTCTAGTCTACCTAGATCCTCAATCATTTGTTTTACCCCACCTGGTGTGTCTACCCTGTTGCATACCTTTGTGTCATCTGCAAAAAGGCATACTTTCCCTTTAATGCCATTTGCAATGTCACCAATAAAGATATTAAAAAGCACTGGTCCAAGTACAGATCCCTGGGGTACTCCACTGGTAACATTTCCCTCCTGTGAATGCACTCCATTTACCACAACTCTCTGTTTTCTATCCTTCAACCAAGATCTTATCCATTCAATAATCCTAATATCCAATCCCAAACTTTCAAGTTTATTTAGCAGTCTGCGATGTGGAACAGTGTCAAAAGCCTTACTAAAGTCTAGATAAGCTATATCCATGGCTCCACCTTTATCCATCACTTTAGTCACACAGTCAAAAAAGGCAATAAGATTTGTTTGACATGATCTCCCCCCAGTGAATCCATGCTGTTTGGGATCCTGTAAATTGCCAGATTTAAGATAATCTACAACTCTTTCTTTTAAGAGTGTTTCCATCAATTTCCCTACTACTGATGTAAGACTCACTGGTCTGTAGTTGTTTGCCTCTTCCTTGCTTCCACTTTTGTGCAGTGGGACTACGTTTGCTCTTTTCCAGTCCTCTGGAATTACTCCTGTAGCTAATGACTGGTTGAATAATTCTGTCAATGGTGCTACCAGCACCTCTTTAAGTTCTTTTAGTATCCTTGGATGTATCCCATCTGGCCCCATAGATTTGTCCACTTTCAGCTTTGAGAGTTCTGTTAGGACCTTCTCCTCTGTAAATGTACTTATGTCATTTTCCTGAATATCCCTGAAACTTAACTGTGGCCCCTTCCCCTCTCTTTAAGTAGTAAATACTGAGCAAAAATAATTATTAAGATGATCTGCTATTAAATTGTCTCCCTCAACAAGACTCCCAGTGTCTGTCTTTAGTTTTATTATTCCGCCTTTTGTTTTTCTCCTTTCGCTTATATACCTAAAAAAAGTTTTGCCTCCTTTACCCACTGACTGGGCCATTTTCTCCTCAACTTGTGCCTTTGCACATCTAATTACCTTCATAGTATCCTTCTGTCTAACAAGATATATCTCTTTGTCTTCATTATTTTGTGTCTGCTTATATTTCCTAAAAGCCTTCTTTTTTGCTCTCACAATACTTGCTACTTCTTTTGCAAACCACACTGGCTTCCTTTTCCTTGTGTTTTTTCTAACACTTTTGATACAAAGGTCTGTTGCCTTTAATATTGCACATTTTAATGTTTCCCACCTCTCCTGCACGGCTTCCAAGTTCCTCCACTCTACCATAGAATCGCTTACACATTTTCCCATCCCTACAAAATCAGCATTCCTAAAATCCAACACCTTTGTTTTTGTATAGGACGAGTCAGTCTCTGTGTTAATGCTGAACCATACTGCTTGATGATCACTGGATCCCAGGTTTTCACCCACTTTTACGTCCGATAATCTGTCTCCATTTGTAAGTATTAAGTCTAATATTGCGTCTTTCCTAGTGGGCACCCTCACCAATTGGTGGAGGGATGCTCCCTGAAGGGAATTTAAAATGTCCCTACTTCTAGTGGAACTAGCAACAGACACCTCCCAGTTTACATCAGGAAGATTAAAGTCTCCCATGATTATTACCTCTCCTTTTAATGCGCTGTCCCTTTGTAAAGTACGGGAGGGCGCAAATTTATAGTTTGCAGGGCCTTAGCACCGGCCCTGGCTCTTTGGAGCATTTTTTTGGCATAGTTTATAAAACTAAAATCCTGCAGTGCCACTCCTAGATGTGCCAGGTGTGTCGGGCCACCCACTGCTGTCGCTTAGCTTAGTCATCCAGCTACCTCAGTGCAACCTTTTGGCCTAAACTGGATGAAAACAATATTGTGAGCTGTGAGGTGGTCAAAATAGACTGGAAATGAGTGGAAATTAATGTTATTGGGTTAATAATCCTGAAGAAACAAAAACACCCTCGAATTCTTTTATTTTAGCTGTTTATTATGATTTTTTTTTTTTTAAATACAGATCTAAAACCAAAACCCGCAAGGGCAGTTTTGGCAAAACCAATACAGATCCAAAACATTAAGGAGATACAGATCAAAAACCAAAACACAATACTCGGAAAATGGCCCGGTGCACACCCCTAAATTTCAATTTATATTTAATAAACACAATGCATAATTCCCAACATGACCCATTCCAGTAGGGACAGAATGCTTTGCTCCTTGACTTCCCTCTTAATATATGATTGCAATCACCTGTGCTAAAACACCTTTCTTAACCGTGAACCTGTTCAACAGGTGCCGGCAATCATAAATTAAGAGAAAAGTCCAGAAGCAGAGTATTTTGTCCCTCCTGGAAAGGGTCATGTTGGGAGGTATGTACATAAACCATGCCACCCAACATGACCCATTCCAGGATAGCCAAATTGCTCTTTACCTGGACTACCTTCTTAATTTATGATTGTTATCACCTGTGTTAAAACACCTTTCTTATCAAGTAAATAGTTCAACATAGGTGACGCCAATCATATATTAAGAGGGAAGTCCAGATAGAGAACATTTCGTCCCTCCTGGAATTGGTCATGTTGGGAGGTATGCACATGCTAACATACACCCCCACCCCTTCCCCAGGGTTCCCTGTCTTAAGTGCCTTGGGCCCTCCAAGACAAATCCGGCCCTGTGCAGGAGATTGGGGGCTAGATGCATCATCGCTTGGAGAGTGATAAAACACCAGCCAATCAGCTAATGGGTGTGTGGTGTGGGCTCCCCTGGACCCAGGGGTCTCTATACGCCACTGAACAGTTCAATGTTCTACAGATCACTAGAGCATACTTGCCTACCTGACCCTCTCCATGAGGGAGAAAATGCTCTGTTCCTGGACTTTCCTTTTAATGTATGATTGCCATCACCTGTGGTGAAACACCTTTCTTATCAATTAACAAGCTCACCACAGGTGATGGCAATCATACCCTACCAGGAAAGTCCAGGAACAGAGCATTTTCTCCCTCATGGAGAGGGTCAGGTAGGCAAGTACGCACTAGAGACATTAATCATACCTCCCAACTGTCCCGATTTTGCGGGACAGTCCCGTTTTTTGGGGACTGTCCCGCTGTCCCACCCACGGGCCGCGGTGTCCCGCGGTGGGTGGGGGGGGGGCAGTTGGGAGGCTCTGTCTCTCGCTGCCCTGCTTAGCAGAGCAGCGGTGAATAGACGCTGTGCACATGCGCACAGCGTCTATTCAGTGGAGACAGGAGGATAGGGGGCATGCCAGCGGCTCACAGAGCGCTGGGCATGCCCCCTCAGTGACGAAAACGGGGGCGTGGCTTGCGACCGTGGGTCATCCAGCAAAGCCACGCCCCTTTTGCTTCGCCGCGCGTGTGTCCCTCTTGGGCCAGAACAAAGTTGTGAGGTTTGCATTAATTAATTTATTTTGGTTTTGGATTCGGTTCCACGGCCGTGTTTTGGATTCGGACGCGTTTTGGCAAAACCTCCCTGAAAATTTTTTGTCGGATTCGGGTGTTTTTTTTACAAAAAAACCTTAAAAACAGCTTAAATCATAGAATTTGGGGGTCATTTTGATCCCATAGTATTATTAACCTCAATAACCATAATTTACACTCATTTCCAGTCTATTCTGAACACCTCACACCTCACAATATTATTTTTAGTCCTAAAATTTGCACCGAGGTCGCTGTATGACTAAGCTAAGTGACCCAAGTGGCCGACACAAACACCTGGCCCATCTAGGAGTGGCACTGCAGTGTCAGACAGGATGGCACTTCAAAAAAATAGTCCCCAAACAGCACATGATGCAAAGAAAAAAAGAGGCGCAATGAGGTAGCTGTGTGACTAAGCTAAGCAACTCAAGTGGCCGACACAAACACCTGGCCCATCTAGGAGTGGCACTGCAGTGTCAGACAGGATGGCACTTCAAAAAAATAGTCCCCAAACAGCACATGATGCAAAGAAAAAAGAGGCGCAATGAGGTAGCTGTGTGACTAAGCTAAGCGACCCAAGTGGCCGACACAAACACCTGTCCCATCTAGGAGTGGCACTGCAGTGTCAGACAGGATGGCACTTCAAAAAATAATCCCGAAACAGCACATGATGCAAAGAAAAATGAAAGAAAAAAGAGGTGCAAGATGGAATTGTCCTTGGGCCCTGCCACGCACCCTTATATTGTATAAACAGGACATGCACACTTTAACAAACCCATCATTTCAGCGACAGGGTCTGCCACACAACTGTGACTGAAATGACTGCTTGGTTTGGGCCCCCACCAAAAAAGAAGCAATCAATCTCTGCACAAACTGGCTCTACAGAGGCAAGATGTCCGATTCCTCACCCCTTTCACTGTGTACATCCCCCTTCTCACAGATTATTAATTCGTCCCCACTGGAATCCACCATCTCAGGTCCCTGTGTACTTTCTGGAGGCAATTGCTGGTGAATGTCTCCACGGAGGAATTGATTATAATTAATTTTGATGAACATCATCTTCTCCACATTTTCTGGAAGTAACCTCGTACGCCGATTGCTGACAAGGTGAGCGGCTGCACTAAACACTCTTTCGGAGTACACACTGGAGGGGGGGCAACTTAGGTAAAATAAAGCCAGTTTCTGCAAGGGCCTCCAAATTGCCTCTTTTTCCTGCCGGTTTACGTACGGACTGTCTGACGTGCCTACTTGGATGCGGTCACTCATATAATCCTCCACCATTCTTTCAATGGTAACAGAATCATATGCAGTGACAGTAGACGACATGTCAGTAATCGTTGGCAGGTCCTTCAGTCTGGACCAGATGTCAGCTATCGCTCCAGACTGCCCTGCATCACCGCCAGCGGGTGGACTCGGAATTCTTAGCCTTTTCCTCGCAGCCCCAGTTGCGGGAGAATGTGAAGGAGGAGCTGTTGATGGGTCATGTTCCGCTTGACTTGACAATTTTCTCACCCGCAGGTCATTGAACCTCTGCAGACTTGTGTCTGCCGGAAAGAGAGATACAACGTAGGTTTTAAATCTAGGATCGAGCACGGTGGCCAAAATGTAGTGCTCTGATTTCAACAGATTGACCACCCGTGAATCATGGTTAAGCGAATGAAGGGCTCCATCCACAAGTCCCACATGCCTAGCGGAATCGCTCTGTTTTAGCTCCTCCTTCAATCTCTCCAGCTTCTTCTGCAAAAGCCTGATGAGGGGAATGACCTGACTCAGGCTGGCAGTGTCTGAACTGACTTCACGTGTGGCAAGTTCAAAGGGTTGCAGAACTTTGCACAACGTTGAAATCATTCTCCACTGCGCTTGAGTCTGGTGCATTCCCCCTCCTTTGCCTGTATCATAGGTAGCTGTATAGGCTTGAATGGCCTTTTGCTGCTCCTCCATCCTCTGAAGCATATAGAGGGTTGAATTCCACCTCGTTACCACCTCTTGCTTCAGATGATGGCAGGGCAGGTTCAGGACTGTTTGCTGGTGCTCCAGTCTTCGGCACACGGTGGCTGAATGCCGAAAGTGGCCCGCAATTCTTCGGGCCACCGACAGCATCTCTTGCACGCCCCTGTCGTTTTTTAAATAATTCTGCACCACCAAATTCAATGTATGTGCAAAACATGGGACGTGCTGGAATTTGCCCAGATGTAATGCACGCACAATATTAGTGGCGTTGTCCGATGTCACAAATCCCCAGGAGAGTCCAATTGGGGTAAGCCATTCTGCGATGATGTTCCTCAGTTTCCGTAAGAGGTTGTCAGCTGTGTGCCTCTAATGGAAAGCGGTGATACAAAGCGTAGCCTGCCTAGGAACGAGTTGGCGATTGCGAGATGCTGCTACTGGTGCCGCCGCTGCTGTTCTTGCTGCGGGAGGCAATACATCTACCCAGTGGGCTGTTACAGTCATATAGTCCTGAGTCTGCCCTGGTCCACTTGTCCACATGTCCGTGGTTAAGTGGACATTGGGTACAACTGCATTTTGTAGGACATTGGTGACTCTTTTTCTGACGTCTGTGTACATTTTCGGTATCGCCTGCCTAGAGAAATGGAACCTTGACGGTATTTGGTACCGGGGAAACAGTACCTCAATCAATTCTCTAGTTCCCTGTGAATTAACGGTGGATACCGGAAACACGTTTCTCACCACCCAGGCTGCCAAGGCCTGAGTTATCCGCTTTGCAGCAGGATGACTGCTGTAATATTTCATCTTCCTCGCAAAGGACTGTCAATTGCTTACTGTAAGTAGTACAAGTGGTCTTCCGACTTACCCTCTGGGATGACGATCGACTCCCAGCAGCAACAACAGCAGCGCCAGCAGCAGTAGACATTACACTCAAGGATGCATCGGAGGAATCCCAGGCAGGAGAGGACTCATCAGACTTGACAGTGACATGGCCTGCAGGACTATTGGCTTTCCTGTCTAAGAAGGAAATTGACACTGAGGGAGTTGGTGGTGTGGTTTGCAGGAGCTTGGTTACAAGAGGAAGGGATTTAGTTGGCAGTGGACTGCTTCCGCTGTCACCCAAAGTTTTTGAACTTGTCAATGACTTCTGATGAATGCGCTCCAGGTGACGTATAAGGGAGGATGTTCCTAGGTGGTTAACGTCCTTACCCCTACTTATTACAGTTTGACAAAGGCAACACACGGCTTGACACCAGTTGTCAGCATTTCTGTTGAAATAATTCCACACCGAAGAGGTGATTTTTTTTGTATTTTGACCAGGCATGTCAATGGCCATATTCGTCCCACGGACAACAGGTGTCTCCCCGGGTGCCTGACTTAAACAGACCACCTCACCATCAGAATCCTCCTTGTCAATTTCCTCCCCAGCGCCAGCAACACCCATATCCTCATCCTGGTGTACTTCAACAGTGACATCTTCAATTTGATTATCAGGAACTGGACTGCGGGTGCTCCTTCCAGCACTTACAGGGGGCATGCAAATGGTGGAAGGCGCCACCTCTTCCCGTCCAGTGTTGGGAAGGTCAGGCATCGCAACCGACACAATTGGACTCTCCTTGGGGATTTGTGATTTAGAAGAACGCACAGTTCTTTGCTGTGCTTTTGCCATCTTAACTCCTTTAAGTTTTCTAGCAGGAGGATGAGTGCTTCCATCCTCATGTGAAGCTGAACCACTAGCTATGAACATAGGCCAGGGCCTCAGCCGTTCCTTGCCACTCCGTGTCGTAAATGGCACATTGGCAAGTTTACGCATCTCCTCAGACGATTTTGATATAGATTTTTGGGTCATTTTACTGAGCTTTATTTTTTTGGATTGTACATGCTCTCTACTATGACATTGGGCATCGGCCTTGGCAGACGACGTTGATGGCATTTCATCGTCTCGGCCATGACTAGTGGCAGCAGCTTCAGCATGAGGTGGAAGTGGATCTTGATCTTTCCCTATTTTACCCTCCACATTTTTGTTCTCCATTTTTTAATGTGTGGAATTATATGCCAGTAATAATAGCAATGGCCTACTACTATATATACTGCGCACAACTGAAATGCACCACAGGTATGGATGGATAGTATGCTTGACGACACAGAGGTAGGTAGAGCAGTGGTCTTCTGTACCGTACTGCTATATATTATATACTGGTGGTCAGCAAACTGTGCAAAACTGAAATGCACCACGGGTTTGGATGGATAGTATACTTGACGACACAGAGGTAGGTAGAGCAGTGGCCTACTGTACCGTACTGCTATATATTATATACTGGTGGTCAGCAAACTGTGCAAAACTGAAATGCACCACAGGTATGGATGGATAGTATACTTGACGACACAGAGGTAGGTAGAGCAGTGGCCTACTGTACCGTACTGCTATATATTATATACTGGTGGTCAGCAAACTGTGCAAAACTGAAATGCACCGCAGGTATGGATGGATAGTATACTTGACGACACAGAGGTAGGTAGAGCAGTGGCCTTCTGTACCGTACTACTATATATTATATACTGGTGGTCAGCAAACTGTGCAAAACTGAAATGCACCACAGGTATGGATGGATAGTATACTTGACGACACAGAGGTAGGTAGAGCAGTGGCCTACTGTACCGTACTGCTATATATTTTATACTGGTGGTCAGCAAACTGTGCAAAACTGAAATGCACCACAGGTATGGATGGGATAGTATACTTGACGACACAGAGGTAGAGCAGTGGACTACTGTACCGTACTGCTATATATATATAGTTATACTGGTGGTCAGCAAAATTTTGCACTGTACTCCTACTATATACTACAATGCAGCACAGATATGGAGCGTTTTTCAGGCAGAGAACGTATAATACTAGTGGTTACTGGTGAGCAAAACTCTGCACTGTCCTCCTACTATATAATACTGCTGGTCCCCAGTCCCCACAATAAAGCAATTAGCACACTGAGCACAGATATTTGCAGCACACTGAGCACAGATATGGAGCGTTTTTCAGGCAGAGAACGTAGATATTTGCACTTGCAGCACACTGAGCACAGATATTTGCAGCACACTGAGCACAGATATTTGCAGCCCACTGAACATAGAAACGCCAGTCACGTCCTCTCACGATCATCTCCAATGCACGAGTGAAAAATAGCAGCGATGCGCGGCTCCTTATATAGAATACGAATCTCGCGAGAATCCGACCGCGGGATGATGACGTTCGGGCGCGCTCGAGTTAACCGAGCAAGGCGGGAGGATCCTAGTTGCTCGGACCCGTGCAAAAAAAGGTGAAGTTCGGGCGGGTTCGGATCCCAAGGATCCGAACCCGCTCATCACTAGCATTAATATATTAGAAGCCTGTAGAATATTGTTAATACCTGCTAAAGTGGAGATGGAAATGCTAAAAGTTTGTACATTGAGAAATTTATTGCCTGCATATGCGACCGGAGCCAGACATATGTTACCTGGCTCCCAGACACCCTGCAGTGATGGTAATGTCTCTGACAACCGACATCACTGCCAGAATAACTCCCCAGAATGTCATGCGACCGGCATTCTGGAGCGCATAAACCAGGGATCATTGGCCCTCATTCCGAGTTCGCTCGCTAGCTGCTTTTAGCAGCATTGCACACGCTAAGCCGCCGCCCTCTGGGAGTGTATCTTAGCTTAGCAGAATTGCGAACGAAAGATTCGCAAAATTGCGAATAGAAATTTCTTAGCAGTTTCTGAGTAGCTCGAGACTTACTCTGCCACTGCGATCAGTTCAGTCAGTTTCGTTCCTGGTTTGACGTCACACACTCGCCCAGCGTTCGCCCAGACACTCCCCCGTTTTTTCCAGCCACTCCCGCGTTTTTCCCAGAAACGCCAGCGTTTTTTCACACACACCCATAAAAAGGCCAGTTTCCGCCCAGAAACACCCACTTCCTGTCAATCACACTCCGATCACCAGAACGAAGAAAAATCCTCGTAATGCCGTGAGTAAAATACCTAACTGTTGAGTAAAATAACTAAGCGCATGCGCTCTGCGAACATTGCGCATGTGCAGTAAGCGACTAATCGCAATATAGAGAAAATTGGCAACGAGCGAACAACTCGGAATGAGGGCCATTGTGCGGGAAGGGGAACTTACAGGGCCAGCTCCAGGCCTACTAGCACCCTGAGCGAGAAAATATCAAAGCGCCCCCTCACATACTCTATGCATGCGCCGAAGTTGGGTGCGCTCCTGTAAAAGTGGGCATGGCCTCTGGAAAAGTGGGTGGGGCCTCGCAACTTCATACTATCAAACTATAAATAAATATATTTTCACACCCCCTCTACGCACACAATTAGCAGCCATACACATAACAGCCACAGTAGTGTTCCTTACACATAATGTCTCCAGTATAGTGTCAGATACATATAATGTCTCCAGTATAGTGTCAGATACATATAATGTCTCCAGTATAGTGCCAGATACACATAATGTCTACAGTAGTGCAGAGCCAGATACACATGATATACACCCCAGTAATGCCAGATAGACATGATATACACCCCAGCAGTGCCAGATAGACATGACATGTCCCGCAGCAGTACCAGCTACACATGACATGCCCCCCAGCAGTGCCAGCTACACATGATATATCCCCCAGCAGTGCCAGATAGACATGACATGTCCCCCAGCAGTGCCAGATAGACATGACATGTCCCCCAGCAGTGCCAGATACACATGATAGTGTTCACTCTAGGATTTTTTTAGGGCAGGGTGCTGATCACGGGGAGGGCACATTTTGCATTTGGGAGGGCACATTTTTAAGTTAGAAGGGCAAAATTATGTACATACTGTAATGCTTGGTGCTCCGCAGGCGAAATCATGGACAGTGCGTGCAGCTAATACACATTGCACCAGGTAGAACCTCCTATACACACTGTGACAGGTAGAGCACATTATACACTTGCTCCAGGCAGAGCATGTTATACACTTTGCACCAGGCAGAGCACGTTATACACTTTGCGCCAGGCAGAGCACTGCGACACATTGCACCAGGTATTGCACTGAGACACGGGAAACTACATGATATGCCCCCCAGCCGTGCCAGCTACACATGATATGCCCCCCAGCTGTGCCAGATGCACATGACATGCCCCCCAGCAGTGCTAAATGCACATGACATGCCCCCCAGCAGTGCCAAATGCACATGACATGCCCCCCAGCAGTGCCAAATGCACATGACATGCCCCCCAGCAGTGCCAGATGCACATGACATGCCCCCCCACAGTGCCAGATACATAAATGCCCACACAGTGGCAGATACATAAATGCCCCCCACATTGCCACATACATTAATGCCCCCCACAGTGCCAGATACATTAATGCCCCCCACAGTGCCAGATATGCCCCCACAGTCCCAGATAGACAAATAACCCCACAGTGCCAGAAATGCCCCCACAGTGCCAGATACATTAATGCCCCCCACAGTGCCAGATATGCCCCCACAGTCCCAGAGAGATAAATGACCCAACAGTGCCAGAAATGCCCCCACAGTGCCAGATACATTAATGCCCCCACAGTGCCAGATATGCCCCCACAGTGCCAGATACATTAATGCCCCCCCACAGTCCCAGATAGATAAATGACCCCACAGTGCCAGAAATGCCCCCACAGTGCCAGATACATTAATGCCCCCCACAGTGCCAGATACATTAATGACCCCCACAGTGCCAGATATTCCCCCACAGTGCCAGAAATGCCCCCACAGTGCCAGATACATTAATGCCCCCCACAGTGCCAGATAAATGCCCCCAAAGTGCCAGATAATTTAATGCCCCCCACAGTGCCAGATAAATGCCCCCACAGTGCCAGATACATTAATGACCCCCACAGTGCCAGAAAAATGCCCCCACAGTGCCAGATAAATGCCCCCCACAGTCCCAGATAAATGCCCCCACAGTGCCAGATAAATGCCCCCACAGTGCCAGATACATTAATGACCCCCACAGTACCAGATAAATGCCCCCATAGTGCCAGATAAATGCCCCCCACAGTGCCAGATAAATGCCCCCCCACAGTCCCAGATAACTGCCCCCACAGTGCCAGATAAATGCCCCCACAGTGCCAGAAATGCCCCCACAGTGCCAGATACATTAATGACCCCCACAGTGCCAGATAAATGCCCCACAGTGCCAGATAAATGCCCACCACAGTGCCAGATAAGCCCCCACAGGGCCAGATATGCCCCCCACAGTGCCAGATATGCCCCCACAGTGCCAGATAAATGCCCCCAAAGTGCCACATATGCCCCCAGTACCTGCTGTGCCGACTATGAGGGAGTAGGAGTGCTGCTGTGCGAGCCGCTGCCTGAAACAGAACTGTGCGCGCTGTGCGGCGCCGGTGTCTGACATCAGACACCGGTGCCGCATAGCGCGCACAGCTCACTGTAACAGACAGGAGGCGGTGCTGCAGGCTACAGGACAGGGCCGGCTCCAGGCTCTGACATGGCGGCGCCAGCGTGCGGCGCCCTTTAAGGGTGGCGCCCTGCGCGGCCACTCGAGTCGAACATGCCTCGAGCCGGCCCTGGGAACTTAGGGCCTAATTCAAAACTGATCGCAGCAGCTAAATCTTTCTTTAATGGACAAAACCATGTGCACTGCAGGTGGGGCAGATATAACATGTGCAGAGAGAGTTAGATTTGGGTGGGTTATTTCTAGTGATGAGCGGGTTCGGTTCCTCGGAAACCGAACCCCCCGAACTTCACCCATTTTACACGGGTCCGAGGCATACTCGATTCTCCCGTATGGCTCAGTTAATCCGAGCGCTCCCGAACGTCATCATCCCGCTGTCGGATTCTCGCGAGATTCGGATTCTATATAAGCAGCCGCTCGTCGCCGCCATTTTCACTCGTGCATTAGAAATGTTAGGGAGAGGACGTGGCTGGCGTCCTCTCCGTTTATTAATCTTGATGCAAAAATATTTGTGCTTATTCCTTAATTGTGGGGACTGGGGAGCAGCTGTATTATATAGGAGGAGTACAGTGCAGAGTTTTGCTGACAGTGACCACCAGTCTACGTTGTCTGCCTGAAAAACACTCCATATCTGTGCTCAGTGTGCTGCATATATCTGTGCTCATACTGCTTAATTGTGGGGACTGGGGAGCAGCTGTATTATATAGGATGAGTACAGTGCAGAGTTTTGCTGACAGTGACCACCAGTATACGTTGTCTGCCTGAAAAACACTCCATATCTGTGCTCAGTGTGCTGCATATATCTGTGCTCATACTGCTTAATTGTGGGGACTGGGGAGCAGCTGTATTATATAGGAGGAGTACAGTGCAGAGTTTTGCTGACAGTGACCACCAGTATACGTTGACTGCCTGAAAAACACTCCATATCTGTGCTCAGTGTGCTGCATATATCTGTGCTCACACTGCTTTATTGTGGGGACTGGGGACCACCAGTATATTATATAGGAGGAGTACAGTGCAGAGTTTTGCTGACAGTGACCACCAGTATACGTTGTCTGCCTGAAAAACACTCTATATCTGTGCTCAGTGTGCTGCATATATCTGTGCTCATACTGCTTAATTGTGGGGACTGGGGAGCAGCTGTATTATATAGGAGGAGTACAGTGCAGAGTTTTGCTGACAGTGACCACCAGTATACGTTGTCTGCCTGAAAAACACTCCATATCTGTGCTCAGTGTGCTGCATATATCTGTGCTCACACTGCTTTATTGTGGGGACTGGGGACCACCAGTATATTATATAGGAGGAGTACAGTGCAGAGTTTTGCTGACAGTGACCAACAGTATACGTTGTCGGTCTGAAAAACACTCCATATCTGTGCTCAGTGTGCTGCATATATCTGTGCTCACACTGCTTTATTGTGGGGACTGGGGACCACCAGTATTTTATATAGGAGGAGTACAGTGCAGAGTTTTGCTGACCAGTGACCACCAGTATACGTTGTCTGCCTGAAAAACACTCCATATCTGTGCTCAGTGTGCTGCATATATCTGTGCTCACACTGCTTTATTGTGGGGACTGGGGACCACCAGTATATTACATAGGAGGAGTACAGTGCAGAGTTTTGCTGACCAGTGACCACCAGTATACGTTGTCTGCCTGAAAACACTCCATATCTGTGCTCAGTGTGCTGCATATATCTGTGCTCACACTGCTTTATTGTGGGGACTGGGGACCACCAGTATTATATAGGAGGAGTACAGTGCAGAGTTTTGCAGACAGTGACCACCAGTATATATAGCAGTACGGTACGGAAGGTCACTGCTCTACCTACCTCTGTGTCGTCAAGTATACTATCCATCCATACCTGTGGTGCATTTCAGTTGTGCGCAGTATATATAGTAGTAGGCCATTGCTATTGATACTGGCATATAATTCCACACATTAAAAAATGGAGAACAAAAATGTGGAGGTTACAATAGGGAAAGATCAAGATCCACTTCCACCTCGTGCTGAAGCTGCTGCCACTAGTCATGGCCGAGACGATGAAATGCCATCAATGTCGTCTGCCAAGGCCGATGCCCAATGTCATAGTAGAGAGCATGTAAAATCCAAAAAACAAAAGTTCAGTAAAATGACCCAAAAATCAAAATTGAAAGCGTCTGATGAGAAGCGTAAACTTGCCAATATGCCATTTACGACACGGAGTGGCAAGGAACGGCTGAGGCCCTGGCCTATGTTCATGGCTAGTGGTTCAGATTCACATGAGGATGGAAGCACTCATCCTCTCGCTAGAAAAATGAAAAGACTTAAGCTGGCAAAAGCACAGCAAAGAACTGTGCGTTCTACTAAATCACAAATCCCCAAGGAGAGTCCAATTGTGTCGGTTGCGATGCCTGACCTTCCCAACACTGGACAGGAAGAGCTTGCGCCTTCCACCATTTGCACGCCCCCTGCAAGTGCTGGAAGGAGCACCCACAGTCCAGTTCCTGATAGTCAAATTGAAGATGTCACTGTTGAAGTACACCAGGATGAGGATATGGGTGTTCCTGGCGCAGGGGAGGAAATTGACAAGGAGGATTCTGATGGTGAGGTGGTTTGTTTAAGTCAGGCACCCGGGGAGACACCTGTTGTCCGTGGGACGAATATGGCCATTGACATGCCTGGTCAAAATACAAAAAAAAAAATCAGCTCTTCGGTGTGGAATTATTTAAACACAAATGCGGACAACAGGTGTCAAGCCGTGTGTTGCCTTTGTCAAGCTGTAATAAGTAGGGGTAAGGACGTTAACCACCTAGGAACATCCTCCCTTATACGTCACCTGGCCCGCATTCATCAGAAGTCAGTGACAAGTTCAAAAACTTTGGATGACAGCGGAAGCAGTCCACTGACCACTAAATCCCTTCCTCTTGTAACCAAGCTCCTGCAAACCACACCACCAACTTCCTCAGTGTCAATTTCCACCTTACACAGGAAAGCCAATAGTCCTGCAGGCCATGTCACTGTCAAGTCTGACGAGTCCTCTCCTGCCTGGGATTCCTCCGATGCATCCTTGAGTGTAACGCCTACTGCTGCTGGCGCTGCTGTTGTTGCTGCTGGGAGTCGATCGGCATCCCAGGGGGGAAGTCGGAAGACCACTTGTACTACTTCCAGTAAGCAATTGACTGTCCAACAGTCCTTTGCGAGGAAGATGAAATATTACAGCAGTCATCCTGCTGCAAAACGGATAACTCAGGTCTTGTCAGCCTGGGTGGTGAGAAACGTGGTTCCGGTATCCACCGTAAATTCACAGGGAACTAGAGACTTGATTGAGATACTGTGTCCCCGGTACCAAATACCATCTAGGTTCCATTTCTCTAGGCAGGCGATACCGAAAATGTACACAGACCTCAGAAAAAGAGTCACCAGTGTCCTAAAAAATGCAGTTGTACCCAATGTCCACTTAACCACGGACATGTGGACAAGTGGAGCAGGGCAGACTCAGGACTATATGACTGTAACAGCCCACTGGGTAGATGTATTGCCTCCCGCAGCAAGAACAGCAGCGGCGGCACCAGTAGCAGCATCTCGCAAACGCCAACTCGTTCCTAGGCAGGCTACGCTTTGTATCACCGCTTTCCATTAGAGGCACACAGCTGACAACCTCTTACGGAAACTGAGGAACATCATCGCAGAATGGCTTACCCCAATTGGACTCTCCTGGGGATTTGTGACATCGGACAACGCCAGCAATATTGTGCGTGCATTACATCTGGGCAAATTCCAGCACGTCCCATGTTTTGCACATACATTGAATTTGGTGGTGCAGAATTATTTAAAAAATGACAGGGGCGTGCAAGAGATGCTGTTGGTGGCCCGAAGAATTGCGGGCCACTTTCGGCATTCAGCCACCGCGTGCCGAAGACTGGAGCACCAGCAAACAGTCCTGAACCTGCCCTGCCATCATCTGAAGCAAGAGGTGGTAACGAGGTGGAATTCAACCCTCTATATGCTTCAGAGGATGGAGGAGCAGCAAAAGGGAATTCAAGCCTCTACATCTGCCCACGATATAGGCAAAGGAGGGGGAATGCACCTGACTCAAGCGCAGTGGAGAATGAATTCAACGTTTTGCAAGGTTCTGCAACCCTTTGAACTTGCCACACGTGAAGTCAGTTCAGACACTGCCAGCCTGAGTCAGGTCATTCCCCTCATCAGGCTTTTGCAGAAGAAGCTGGAGACATTGAAGGAGGAGCTAAAACAGAGCGATTCCGCTAGGCATGTGGGTCTTGTGGATGGAGCCCTTAATTCGCTTAACCAGGATTCACGGGTGGTCAATCTGTTGAAATCAGAGCACTACATTTTGGCCACCGTGCTCGATCCTAGATTTAAAACCTACGTTGTATCTCTCTTTCTGGCAGACACAAGTCTGCAGAGGTTCAAAGACCTGCTGGTGAGAAAATTGTCAAGTCAAGCGGAACGTGACCCGTCAACAGCTCCTCCTTCACATTCTCCCGCAACTGGAGGTGCGAGGAAAAGGCTAAGAATTCCGGGCCCACCCGCTGGCGGTGATGCAGGGCAGTCTGCAGCGAGTGCTGACATCTGGTCCAGACTGAAGGACCTGCCAACGATTACTGACATGTCGTCTACTGTCACTGCATATGATTCTCTCACCATTGAAAGATTGGTGGAGGATTATATGAGTGACCGCATCCAAGTAGGCACGTCAGACAGTCCGTACGTATACTGGCAGAAAAAGAGGCAAATTGGAGGCCCTTGCACAAACTGGCTTTATTCTACCTAAGTTGCCCTCCCTCCAGTATGTACTCCGAAAGAGTGTTTAGTGCAGCCGCTCACCTTGTCAGCAATCGGCGTACGAGGTTACTTCCAGAAAATGTGGAGAAGATGATGTTCATCAAAATTAATTATAAACAATTCCTTCGTGGAGACATTCACCAGCAATTGCCTCCAGAAAGTACACAGGGACCTGAGATGGTGGATTCCAGTGGGGACGAATTAATAATCTGTGAGGAGGGGGATGTACACAGTGAAAGGGGTGAGGAATCGGAGGATGATGATGAGGTGGACATCTTGCCTCTGTAGAGCCAGTTTGTGCAAGGAGAGATTGATTGCTTCTTTTTTGGTGGGGGCCCAAACCGACCAGTCATTTCAGTCACAGTCGTGTGGCAGACCCTGTCGCTGAAATGATGGGTTCGTTAAAGTGTGCATGTCCTGTTTATACAACATAAGGGTGGGTGGGAGGGCCCAAGGACAATTCCATCTTGCACCTCTTTTTTCTTTCATTTTTCTTTGCATCATGTGCTGTTTGGGGACAATTTGTTTGAAGTGCCATCCTGCCTGACACTGCAGTGCCACTCCTAGATGGGCCAGGTGTTTGTGTCGGCCACTTGTGTCGCTTAGCTTAGTCACACAGCGACCTTGGTGCGCCTCTTTTTTACTTTGCATCATGTGCTGTTTGGGGACTATTTTTTTGAAGTGCCATCCTGTCTGACACTGCAGTACCACTCCTAGATGGGCCAGGTGTTTGTGTCGGCCACTTGTGTCGCTTAGCTTAGCCATCCAGCGACCTCGGTGCAAATTTTAGGACTAAAAATAATATTGTGAGGTGTGAAGTGTTCAGAATAGACTGAAAATGAGTGGAAATTATGGTTATTGAGGTTAATAATACTATGGGATCAAAATGACCACCAAATTCTATGATTTAAGCTGTTTTTGAGGGTTTTTTGTAAAAAACACCCGAATCCGACAAAAAATTTTCTGGGAGGTTTTGCCAAAACGCGTCCGAATCCAAAACACGGCCGCGGAACCGAATCCAAAACCAAAACACAAAACCCGAAAAATTTCCGGTGCACATCACTAGTTATTTCGTTTCTGTGCAGGGTAAATACTGGCTGCTTTATTTTTACACTGCAATTTAAATTTCAGTTTGAACACACCACACTCAAATCTAACTCTCCCTGCTCATAATACATCTGCCTCCCCTGCTGCGATCATGGTTTTGCCCAACTGGTAACAAAATTCCTGCTGCGATCAACTCAGAATTACCCCCAATGTCTGAATTAAGCCCTTGGGGGGTAATTCTGAGTTGATCTTAGCAACAAATTTGTTAGCAGTTGGGCAAAACCATGTGCACTGCTGGTGGGGCAGATATAACATTTGCACATGTTATATCTGCCCCCCCTGCAGTGCACATGGTGTTGCCCAACTGTTAACAAATTTGCTGCTGCGATCAACTCTGAATTAGGCCCTATGGGGGTAATTCCGAATTGATCACTTGCTAGCAGTTTTTAGCAGCCGTGCAAACGCTATGTTGCTGCCCACAGGGAGTGTATTTTAGCTTAGCAGAAGTGCGAACGTTTTTATAGCAGAGCGCCTGTAAAAAAAAATTGTGTAGCTTCAGAGTAGCTCAAAACCTACTCAACGCTTGCGATCACTTCAGACTGTTCAGTTCGGAATTTGACGTCAACACACCCGCCCAGCGTTCGTCCAGCCACGCCTGCGTTTTCCCTGGCATGCCTGCATTTTTCCGAACACTCCTTGAAAACGGTCATTTGCCACCCAGAAACGCCCACTTCAATCACTCTGCGGCAACCAGTGCGACTGAAATGCTTCGCTAGACCCTGTGCAAAACTGCATCGTTCGTTGTGCCCGTACGTCGCGCGTGCGCATTGCGCCGCATACGCATGCACAGAACTGCCGTTTTTTAGCCCGATCGCTGCGCTGCAAACAAATGCAGCTAGCGTTCAACTCGGAATTACCACCTTAGTTCCTCCCTCAGCACAGTTTGGCTTATCTAAGATCAGCTGCAGCAGGGGGAACTGATCATCAGTGCCACTGAGGGGAAAGGTATTTGCCCATTGGGCTGGGAAGTGATGGATTTCTAGTGGCCGCACTTTCTAGAGGGAGGGGGTGGCAGCAGAGCAGGCTGCTGAGACTAGAGATGAGCGCCTGAAATTTTTCGGGTTTTGTGTTTTGGTTTTGGGTTCGGTTCCGCGGCCGTGTTTTGGGTTCGAACGCGTTTTGGCAAAACCTCACCGAATTTTTTTTGTCGGATTCGGGTGTGTTTTGGATTCGGGTGTTTTTTTCAAAAAACACTAAAAAACAGCTTAAATCATAGAATTTGGGGGTCATTTTGATCCCAAAGTATTATTAACCTCAAAAACCATAATTTACACTCATTTTCAGTCTATTCTGAATACCTCACACCTCACAATATTATTTTTAGTCCTAAAATTTGCACCGAGGTCGCTGTGTGAGTAAGATAAGCGACCCTAGTGGCCGACACAAACACCGGGCCCATCTAGGAGTGGCACTGCAGTGTCACGCAGGATGTCCCTTCCAAAAAACCCTCCCCAAACAGCACATGACGCAAAGAAAAAAAGAGGCGCAATGAGGTAGCTGTGTGAGTAAGATTAGCGACCCTAGTGGCCGACACAAACACCGGGCCCATCTAGGAGTGGCACTGCAGTGTCACGCAGGATGGCCCTTCCAAAAAACCCTCCCCAAACAGCACATGACGCAAAGAAAAAAAGAGGCGCAATGAGGTAGCTGTGTGAGTAAGATTAACGACCCTAGTGGCCGACACAAACACCGGGCCCATCTAGGAGTGGCACTGCAGTGTCACGCAGGATGTCCCTTCCAAAAAACCCTCCCCAAACAGCACATGACGCAAAGAAAAAAAGAGGCGCAATGAGGTAGCTGTGTGAGTAAGATTAGCGACCCTAGTGGCCGACACAAACACCGGGCCCATCTAGGAGTGGCACTGCAGTGTCACGCAGGATGTCCCTTCCAAAAAACCCTCCCCAAACAGCACATGACGCAAAGAAAAAAAGAGGCGCAATGAGGTAGCTGACTGTGTGAGTAAGATTAGCGACCCTAGTGGCCGACACAAACACCGGGCCCATCTAGGAGTGGCACTGCAGTGTCACGCAGGATGTCCCTTCCAAAAAACCCTCCCCAATCAGCACATGATGCAAAGAAAAAGAAAAGAAAAAAGAGGTGCAAGATGGAATTGTCCTTGGGCCCTCCCACCCACCCTTATGTTGTATAAACAAAACAGGACATGCACACTTTAACCAACCCATCATTTCAGTGACAGGGTCTGCCACACGACTGTGACTGATATGACGGGTTGGTTTGGACCCCCCCCAAAAAAGAAGCAATTAATCTCTACTTGCACAAACTGGCTCTACAGAGGCAAGATGTCCACCTCATCTTCACCCTCCGATATATCACCGTGTACATCCCCCTCCTCACAGATTATCAATTCGTCCCCACTGGAATCCACCATCTCAGCTCCCTGTGTACTTTGTGGAGGCAATTGCTGCTGGTCAATGTCTCCGCGGAGGAATTGATTATAATTCATTTTAATGAACATCATCTTCTCCACATTTTCTGGATGTAACCTCGTACGCCGATTGCTGACAAGGTGAGCGGCGGCACTAAACACTCTTTCGGAGTACACACTTGTGGGAGGGCAACTTAGGTAGAATAAAGCCAGTTTGTGCAAGGGCCTCCAAATTGCCTCTTTTTCCTGCCAGTATAAGTACGGACTGTGTGACGTGCCTACTTGGATGCGGTCACTCATATAATCCTCCACCATTCTATCAATGTTGAGAGAATCATATGCAGTGACAGTAGACGACATGTCCGTAATCGTTGGCAGGTCCTTCAGTCCGGACCAGATGTCAGCATCAGCAGTCGCTCCAGACTGCCCTGCATCACCGCCAGCGGGTGGGCTCGGAATTCTGAGCCTTTTCCTCGCACCCCCAGTTGCGGGAGAATGTGAAGGAGGAGATGTTGACAGGTCGCGTTCCGCTTGACTTGACAATTTTGTCACCAGCAGGTCTTTCAACCCCAGCAGACCTGTGTCTGCCGGAAAGAGAGATCCAAGGTAGGCTTTAAATCTAGGATCGAGCACGGTGGCCAAAATGTAGTGCTCTGATTTCAACAGATTGACCACCCGTGAATCCTTGTTAAGCAAATTAAGGGCTGCATCCACAAGTCCCACATGCCTAGCGGAATCGCTCCCTTTTAGCTCCTTCTTCAATGCCTCCAGCTTCTTCTGCAAAAGCCTGATGAGGGGAATGACCTGACTCAGGCTGGCAGTGTCTGAACTGACTTCACGTGTGGCAAGTTCAAAGGGCATCAGAACCTTGCACAACGTTGAAATCATTCTCCACTGCACTTGAGACAGGTGCATTCCACCTACTATATCGTGCTCAATTGTATAGGCTTGAATGGCCTTTTGCTGCTCCTCCAACCTCTGAAGCATATAGAGGGTTGAATTCCACCTCGTTACCACTTCTTGCTTCAGATGATGGCAGGGCAGGTTCAGTAGTTTTTGGTGGTGCTCCAGTCTTCTGTACGTGGTGCCTGTACGCCGAAAGTGTCCCGCAATTTTTCTGGCCACCGACAGCATCTCTTGCACGCCCCTGTCGTTTTTTAAAAAATTCTGCACCACCAAATTCAAGGTATGTGCAAAACATGGGACGTGCTGGAATTTGCCCATATTTAATGCACACACAATATTGCTGGCGTTGTCCGATGCCACAAATCCACAGGAGAGTCCAATTGGGGTAAGCCATTCCGCGATGATCTTCCTCAGTTGCCGTAAGAGGTTTTCAGCTGTGTGCGTATTCTGGAAAGCGGTGATACAAAGCGTAGCCTGCCTAGGAAAGAGTTGGCGTTTGCGAGATGCTGCTACTGGTGCCGCCGCTGCTGTTCTTGCGGCGGGAGTCCATACATCTACCCAGTGGGCTGTCACAGTCATATAGTCCTGACCCTGCCCTGCTCCACTTGTCCACATGTCCGTGGTTAAGTGGACATTGGGTACAACTGCATTTTTTAGGACACTGGTGAGTCTTTTTCTGACGTCCGTGTACATTCTCGGTATCGCCTGCCTAGAGAAGTGGAACCTAGATGGTATTTGGTAACGGGGGCACACTGCCTCAATAAATTGTCTAGTTCCCTGTGAACTAACGGCGGATACCGGACGCACGTCTAACACCAACATAGTTGTCAAGGACTCAGTTATCCGCTTTGCAGTAGGATGACTGCTGTGATATTTCATCTTCCTCGCAAAGGACTGTTGAACAGTCAATTGCTTACTGGAAGTAGTACAAGTGGGCTTACGACTTCCCCTCTGGGATGACCATCGACTCCCAGCGGCAACAACAGCAGCGCCAGCAGCAGTAGGCGTTACACGCAAGGATGCATCGGAGGAATCCCAGGCAGGAGAGGACTCGTCAGAATTGCCAGTGACATGGCCTGCAGGACTATTGGCATTCCTGGGGAAGGAGGAAATTGACACTGAGGGAGTTGGTGGGGTGGTTTGCGTGAGCTTGGTTACAAGAGGAAGGGATTTACTGGTCAGTGGACTGCTTCCGCTGTCACCCAAAGTTTTTGAACTTGTCACTGACTTATTATGAATGCGCTGCAGGTGATGTATAAGGGAGGATGTTCCGAGGTGGTTAACGTCCTTACCCCTACTTATTACAGCTTGACAAAGGGAACACACGGCTTGACACCTGTTGTCCGCATTTCTGGTGAAATACCTCCACACCGAAGAGCTGATTTTTTTGGTATTTTCACCTGGCATGTCAACGGCCATATTCCTCCCACGGACAACAGGTGTCTCCCCGGGTGCCTGACTTAAACAAACCACCTCACCATCAGAATCCTCCTGGTCAATTTCCTCCCCAGCGCCAGCAACACCCATATCCTCCTCATCCTGGTGTACTTCAACACTGACATCTTCAATCTGACTATCAGGAACTGGACTGCGGGTGCTCCTTCCAGCACTTGCAGGGGGCGTGCAAATGGTGGAAGGCGCATGCTCTTCACGTCCAGTGTTGGGAAGGTCAGGCATCGCAACCGACACAATTGGACTCTCCTTGTGGATTTGGGATTTCGAAGAATGCACAGTTCTTTGCTGTGCTGCTTTTGCCAGCTTGAGTCTTTTCATTTTTCTAGCGAGAGGCTGAGTGCTTCCATCCTCATGTGAAGCTGAACCACTAGCCATGAACATAGGCCAGGGCCTCAGCCGTTCCTTGCCACTCCGTGTGGTAAAAGGCATATTGGCAAGTTTACGCTTCTCCTCCGACAATTTTATTTTAGGTTTTGGAGTCCTTTTTTTACTGATATTTGGTGTTTTGGATTTGAAATGCTCTGTACTATGACATTGGGCATCGGCCTTGGCAGACGACGTTGCTGGCATTTCATCGTCTCGGCCATGACTAGTGGCAGCAGCTTCAGCACGAGGTGGAAGTGGATCTTGATCTTTCCCTAATTTTGGAACCTCAACATTTTTGTTCTCCATATTTTAATAGGCACAACTAAAAGGCACCTCAGGTAAACAATGGAGATGGATGGATTGGATACTAGTATACAATTATGGACGGGCTGCCGAGTGCCGACACAGAGGTAGCCACAGCCGTGAACTACCGCACTGTACTGTGTCTGCTGCTAATATATAGACTGGTTGATAAAGAGATAGTATACTCGTAACTAGTATGTATGTATAAAGAAAGAAAAAAAAACCACGGTTAGGTGGTATATACAATTATGGACGGGCTGCCGAGTGCCGACACAGAGGTAGCCACAGCCGTGAACTACCGCACTGTACTGTGTCTGCTGCTAATATATAGACTGGTTGATAAAGAGATAGTATACTCGTAACTAGTATGTATGTATAAAGAAAGAAAAAAAAACCACGGTTAGGTGGTATATACAATTATGGACGGGCTGCCGAGTGCCGACACAGAGGTAGCCACAGCCGTGAACTACCGCACTATACTGTGTCTGCTGCTAATATAGACTGGTTGATAAAGAGATAGTATACTCGTAACTAGTATGTATGTATAAAGAAAGAAAAAAAAACCACGGTTAGGTGGTATATACAATTATGGACGGGCTGCCGAGTGCCGACACAGAGGTAGCCACAGCCGTGAACTTCCGCACTGTACTGTGTCTGCTGCTAATATATAGACTGGTTGATAAAGAGATAGTATACTCGTAACTAGTATGTATGTATAAAGAAAGAAAAAAAAACCACGGTTAGGTGGTATATACAATTATGGACGGGCTGCCGAGTGCCGACACAGAGGTAGCCACAGCCGTGAACTACCGCACTGTACTGTGTCTGCTGCTAATATATAGACTGGTTGATAAAGAGATAGTATACTCGTAACTAGTATGTATGTATAAAGAAAGAAAAAAAAACCACGGTTAGGTGGTATATACAATTATGGACGGGCTGCCGAGTGCCGACACAGAGGTAGCCACAGCCGTGAACTACCGCACTGTACTGTGTCTGCTGCTAATATATAGACTGGTTGATAAAGAGATAGTATACTCGTAACTAGTATGTATGTATAAAGAAAGAAAAAAAAACCACGGTTAGGTGGTATATACAATTATGGACGGGCTGCCGAGTGCCGACACAGAGGTAGCCACAGCCGTGAACTACCGCACTGTACTGTGTCTGCTGCTAATATAGACTGGTTGATAAAGAGATAGTATACTCGTAACTAGTATGTATGTATAAAGAAAGAAAAAAAAACCACGGTTAGGTGGTATATACAATTATGGACGGGCTGCCGAGTGCCGACACAGAGGTAGCCACAGCCGTGAACTACCGCACTGTACTGTGTCTGCTGCTAATATATAGACTGGTTGATAAAGAGATAGTATACTCGTAACTAGTATGTATGTATAAAGAAAGAAAAAAAACCCACGGTTAGGTGGTATATACAATTATGGATGGGCTGCCGAGTGCCGACACAGAGGTAGCCACAGCCGTGAACTACCGCACTGTACTGTGTCTGCTGCTAATATATAGACTGGTTGATAAAGAGATAGTATACTCGTAACTAGTATGTATGTATAAAGAAAGAAAAAAAAACCACGGTTAGGTGGTATATACAATTATGGACGGGCTGCCGAGTGCCGACACAGAGGTAGCCACAGCCGTGAACTACCGCACTGTACTGTGTCTGCTGCTAATATATAGACTGGTTGATAAAGAGATAGTATACTCGTAACTAGTATGTATGTATAAAGAAAGAAAAAAAAACCACGGTTAGGTGGTATATACAATTATGGACGGGCTGCCGAGTGCCGACACAGAGGTAGCCACAGCCGTGAACTACCGCACTGTACTGTGTCTGCTGCTAATATATAGACTGGTTGATAAAGAGATAGTATACTCGTAACTAGTATGTATGTATAAAGAAAGAAAAAAAAACCACGGTTAGGTGGTATATACAATTATGGACGGGCTGCCGAGTGCCGACACAGAGGTAGCCACAGCCGTGAACTACCGCACTGTACTGTGTCTGCTGCTAATATAGACTGGTTGATAAAGAGATAGTATACTACTAATATTATATATACTGGTGGTCAGGTCACTGGTCACTAGTCACACTGGCAGTGGCACTCCTGCAGCAAAAGTGTGCACTGTTTAATTTTAATATAATATTATGTACTCCTGGCTCCTGCTATAACCTATAACTGGCACTGCAGTAGTGCTCCCCAGTCTCCCCCACAATTATAAGCTGTGTGAGCTGAGCAGTCAGACAGATATATAATATATATAGATGATGCAGCACACTGGCCTGAGCCTGAGCAGTGCACACAGATATGGTATGTGACTGACTGAGTCACTGTGTGTATCGCTTTTTTCAGGCAGAGAACGGATATATTAAATAAACTGCACTGTGTGTCTGGTGGTCACTCACTATATAATATATTATGTACTCCTGGCTCCTGCTATAACCTATAACTGGCACTGCAGTAGTGCTCCCCAGTCTCCCCCACAATTATAAGCTGTGTGAGCTGAGCAGTCAGGCAGATATATATAATATTATATATAGATAATAGATGATGCAGCACACTGGCCTGAGCCTGAGCAGTGCACACAGATATGGTATGTGACTGAGTCACTGTGTGCTGTGTATCGCTTTTTTCAGGCAGAGAACGGATTATAAATAAAACTGGTGGTCACTGGTCACTATCAGCAAAACTCTGCACTGTACTGAGTACTCCTAATGCTCCCCAAAATTAGTAAATCAAGTGTCTCTCTAATCTATTCTAAACGGAGAGGACGCCAGCCACGTCCTCTCCCTATCAATCTCAATGCACGTGTGAAAATGGCGGCGACGCGCGGCTCCTTATATAGAATCCGAGTCTCGCGATAGAATCCGAGCCTCGCGAGAATCCGACAGCGTCATGATGACGTTCGGGCGCGCTCGGGTTAACCGAGCAAGGCGGGAAGATCCGAGTCGCTCGGACCCGTGAAAAAAAACATGAAGTTCTGGCGGGTTCGGATTCAGAGAAACCGAACCCGCTCATCTCTAGCTGAGACCAGATGATTCTGGGTTTTTTTTATTACTAGAGATGTGCGGCTGGCACTTTTCGTGTTTTGGTTTTGGTTCTAATTCCACTCTTGTGTTTTGGTTTTGCCAAACCACCCTTTTCGTGTTTTGGTTTTGGATCTGGATGATTTTTGAAAAAAACATAAAAATGGCTAAAATCACAGAATGTGGGGGTCATTTTGCTCCTACGGTATTATTAATAGAGATGTGCACTTGAAATTTTTCGGGTTTTGTGTTTTGGTTTTGGGTTCGGTTCCGCGGCCGTGTTTTGGGTTCGACCGCGTTTTGGCAAAACCTCACCGAATCTTTTTTGTCGGATTCGGGTGTGTTTTGGATTCGGGTGTTTTTTTCAAAAAACCCTAAAAAACAGCTTAAATCATAGAATTTGGGGGTCATTTTGATCCCAAAGTATTATTAACCTCAAAAACCATAATTTCCACTCATTTTAAGTCTATTCTGAACACCTCACACCTCACAATATTATTTTTAGTCCTAAAATTTGCACCGAGGTCGCTGGATGACTAAGCTAAGCGACCCAAGTGGCCAACACAAACACCTGGCCCATCTAGGAGTGGCACTGCAGTGTCACGCAGGATGGCCCTTCCAAAAAACACTCCCCAAACAGCACATGATGCAAAGAAAAAAAGAGGCGCAATGAGGTAGCTGTGTGAGTAAGCTAAGCGACCCTAGTGGCCGACACAAACACCTGGCCCATCTAGGAGTGGCACTGCAGTGTCACGCAGGATGGCCCTTCCAAAAAACACTCCCCAAACAGCACATGACGCAAAGAAAAAAAGAGGCGCAATGAGGTAGCTGTGTGAGTAAGCTAAGCGACCCTAGTGGCCGACACAAACACCTGGCCCATCTAGGAGTGGCACTGCAGTGTCACGCAGGATGGCCCTTCCAAAAAACACTCCCCAAACAGCACATGACGCAAAGAAAAAAAGAGGCGCAATGAGGTAGCTGTGTGAGTAAGCTAAGCGACCCTAGTGGCCGACACAAACACCTGGCCCATCTAGGAGTGGCACTGCAGTGTCACGCAGGATGGCCCTTCTAAAAAACACTCCCCAAACAGCACATGACGCAAAGAAAAAAAGAGGCGCAATGAGGTAGCTGTGTGAGTAAGCTAAGCGACCCTAGTGGCCGACACAAACACCTGGCCCATCTAGGAGTGGCACTGCAGTGTCACGCAGGATGGCCCTTCCAAAAAACACTCCCCAAACAGCACATGACGCAAAGAAAAAAAGAGGCGCAATGAGGTAGCTGTGTGAGTAAGCTAAGCGACCCTAGTGGCCGACACAAACACCTGGCCCATCTAGGAGTGGCACTGCAGTGTCAGGCAGGATGGCCCTTCCAAAAAACACTCCCCAAACAGCACATGATGCAAAGAAAAAAAGAGGCGCAATGAGGTAGCTGTGTGAGTAAGATAAGCGACCCTAGTGGCCGACACAAACACCTGGCCCATCTAGGAGTGGCACTGCAGTGTCACGCAGGATGGCCCTTCCAAAAAACACTCCCCAAACAGCACATGACGCAAAGAAAAAAAGAGGCGCAATGAGGTAGCTGTGTGAGTAAGCTAAGCGACCCTAGTGGCCGACACAAACACCTGGCCCATCTAGGAGTGTCACTGCAGTGTCACGCAGGATGGCCCTTCCAAAAAACACTCCCCAAACAGCACATGACGCAAAGAAAAAAAGAGGCGCAATGAGGTAGCTGTGTGAGTAAGATAAGCGACCCTAGTGGCCGACACAAACACCTGGCCCATCTAGGAGTGGCACTGTAGTGTCACGCAGGATGGCCCTTCCAAAAAACACTCCCCAAACAGCACATGACGCAAAGAAAATAAGAGGCGCAATGAGGTAGCTGTGTGAGTAAGCTAAGCGACCCTAGTGGCCGACACAAACACCTGGCCCATCTAGGAGTGGCACTGCAGTGTCACGCAGGATGGCCCTTCCAAAAAACACTCCCCAAACAGCACATGACGCAAAGAAAAATGAAAGAAAAAAGAGGTGCAAGATGGAATTGTCCTTGGGCCCTCCCACCCACCCTTATGTTGTATAAACAGAACATGCACACTTTAACCAACCCATCATTTCAGTGACAGGGTCTGCCACACGACTGTGACTGAAATGACGGGTTGGTTTGGACCCCCACCAAAAAAGAAGCAATTAATCTCTCCTTGCACAAACTGGCTCTACAGAGGCAAGATGTCCACCTCATCATCATCCTTTGATATATCACCGTGTACATCCCCCTCCTCACAGATTATCAATTCGTCCCCACTGGAATCCACCATCTCAGCTCCCTGTGTACTTTGTGGAGGCAATTGCTGCTGGTCAATGTCTCCACGGAGGAATTGATTATAATTCATTTTAATGAACATCATCTTCTCCACATTTTCTGGAAGTAACCTCGTACGCCGATTGCTGACAAGGTGAGCGGCGGCACTAAACACTCTTTCGGAGTACACACTTGTGGGAGGGCAACTTAGGTAGAATAAAGCCAGTTTGTGCAAGGGCCTCCAAATTGCCTCTTTTTCCTGCCAGTATAAGTACGGACTGTCTGACGTGCCTACTTGGATGCGGTCACTCATATAATCCTCCACCATTCTTTCAATGGGGAGAGAATCATATGCAGTGCCAGTAGACGACATGTCCGTAATCGTTGGCAGGTCCTTCAGTCCGGACCAGATGTCAGCATCAGCAGTCGCTCCAGACTGCCCTGCATCACCGCCAGCGGGTGGGCTCGGAATTCTGAGCCTTTTCCTCGCACCCCTAGTTGCGGGAGAATGTGAAGGAGGAGATGTTGACAGGTCGCGTTCCGCTTGACTTGACAATTTTCTCACCAGCAGGTCTTTGAACCCCAGCAGACTTGTGTCTGCCAGAAAGAGAGATCCAAGGTAGGTTTTAAATCTAGGATCGAGCACGGTGGCCAAAATGTAGTGCTCTGATTTCAACAGATTGACCACCCGTGAATCCTTGTTAAGCGAATTAAGGGCTCCATCCACAAGTCCCACATGCCTAGCGGAATCGCTCTGTGTTAGCTCCTCCTTCAATGTCTCCAGCTTCTTCTGCAAAAGCCTGATGAGGGGAATGACCTGACTCAGGCTGGCAGTGTCTGAACTGACTTCACGTGTGGCAAGTTCAAAGGGCAGCAGAACCTTGCACAACGTTGAAATCATTCTCCACTGCGCTTGAGACAGGTGCATTCCACCTCCTATATCGTGCTCAATTGTATAGGCTTGAATGGCCTTTTGCTGCTCCTCCAACCTCTGAAGCATATATAGGGTTGAATTCCACCTCGTTACCACTTCTTGCTTCAGATGATGGCAGGGCAGGTTCAGGCGTTTTTGGTGGTGCTCCAGTCTTCTGTACGTGGTGCCTGTACGCCGAAAGTGTCCCGCAATTCTTCTGGCCACCGACAGCATCTCTTGCACGCCCCTCTCGTTTTTTAAATAATTCTGCACCACCAAATTCAAGGTATGTGCAAAACATGGGACGTGCTGGAATTTGCCCATATTTAATGCACACACAATATTGCTGGCGTTGTCCGATGCCACAAATCCACAGGAGAGTCCAATTGGGGTAAGCCATTCCGCGATGATCTTCCTCAGTTGCCGTAAGAGGTTTTCAGCTGTGTGCGTATTCTGGAAACCGGTGATACAAAGCGTAGCCTGCCTAGGAAAGAGTTGGCGTTTGCGAGATGCTGCTACTGGTGCCGCCGCTGCTGTTCTTGCGGCGGGAGTCCATACATCTACCCAGTGGGCTGTCACAGTCATATAGTCCTGACCCTGCCCTGCTCCACTTGTCCACATGTCCGTGGTTAAGTGGACATTGGGTACAGCTGCATTTTTTAGGACACTGGTGACTCTTTTTCTGAGGTCTGTGTACATTTTCGGTATCGCCTGCCTAGAGAAATGGAACCTAGATGGTATTTGGTACCGGGGACACAGTACCTCCAACAAGTCTCTAGTTGGCTCTGCAGTAATGATGGATACCGGAACCACGTTTCTCACCACCCAGGATGCCAAGGCCTCAGTTATCCGCTTTGCAGCAGGATGACTGCTGTGATATTTCATCTTCCTCGCAAAGGACTGTTGGACAGTCAATTGCTTGGTGGAAGTAGTAAAAGTGGTCTTACGACTTCCCCTCTGGGATGACCATCGACTCCCAGCAGCAACAACAGCAGCGCCAGCAGCAGTAGGCGTTACACGCAAGGATGCATCGGAGGAATCCCAGGCAGGAGAGGACTCGTCAGAATTGCCAGTGACATGGCCTGCAGGACTATTGGCATTCCTGGGGAAGGAGGAAATTGACACTGAGGGAGTTGGTGGGGTGGTTTGCGTGAGCTTGGTTACAAGAGGAAGGGATTTACTGGTCAGTGGACTGCTTCCGCTGTCGCCCAAAGTTTTTGAACTTGTCACTGACTTATTATGAATGCGCTGCAGGTGACGTATAAGGGAGGATGTTCCGAGGTAGTTAACGTCCTTACCCCTACTTATTACAGCTTGACAAAGGCAACACACGGCTTGACAAATGTTGTCCGCATTTCTGTTGAAATACTTCCACACCGAAGAGCTGATTTTTTTGGTATTTTCACCAGGCATGTCAATGGCCATATTCCTCCCACGGACAACAGGTGTCTCCCCGGGTGCCTGACTTAAACAAACCACCTCACCATCAGAATCCTCCTTGTCAATTTCCTCCCCAGCGCCAGCAACACCCATATCCTCCTCATCCTGGTGTACTTCAACACTGACATCTTCAATCTGACTATCAGGAACTGGACTGCGGGTGCTCCTTCCAGCACTTGCGGGGGGCGTGCAAATGGTGGAAGGCGCATGCTCTTCACGTCCAGTGTTGGGAAGGTCAGGCATCGCAACCGACACAATTGGACTCTCCTTGTGGATTTGGGATTTCGAAGAACGCACAGTTCTTTGCTGTGCTTTTGCCAGCTTGAGTCTTTTCATTTTTCTAGCGAGAGGCTGAGTGCTTCCATCCTCATGTGAAGCTGAACCACTAGCCATGAACATAGGCCAGGGCCTCAGCCGTTCCTTGCCACTCCGTGTGGTAAATGGCATATTGGCAAGTTTACGCTTCTCCTCCGACAATTTTATTTTAGATTTTTGAGTCCTTTTTTTACTGATATTTGGTGTTTTGGACTTTACATGCTCTGTACTATGACATTGGGCATCGGCCTTGGCAGACGACGTTGATGGAATTTCATCGTCTCGGCCATGACTAGTGGCAGCAGCTTCAGCACGAGGTGGAAGTCGATCTTGATCTTTCCCTATTTTTGGAACCTCAACATTTTTGTTCTCCATATTTTAATAGGCACAACTAAAAGGCACCTCAGGTAAACAATGGAGATGGATGGATACTAGTATACTTATGGATGGACGAGCGACTGCCGACACAGAGGTAGCTACAGCCGTGGACTACCGTACTGTGTCTGCTGCTAATATAGACTGGATGATAATGAGATAAAAATAAAATATATATATATATCACACTAGTACTGCAGCCGGACAGGTATATATATTATGTAATGACGGACCTGCTGGACACTGTCTGTCAGCACTGCAGACTCCTAAAGTAAGCTACTAGTATCAAAAAGATAGAAAAAAAAAACCACGGGTAGGTGGTATACAATTATGGATGGACGAGCGACTGCCGACACAGAGGTAGCTACAGCCGTGGACTACCGTACTGTGTCTGCTGCTAATATAGACTGGATGATAATGAGATAAAATTAAAATATATATATATATCACACTAGTACTGCAGCCGGACAGGTATATATATTATGTAATGACGGACCTGCTGGACACTGTCTGTCAGCACTGCAGACTCCTAAAGTAAGCTACTAGTATCAAGAAGATAGAAAAAAAAACCACGGGTAGGTGGTATACAATTATGGATGGACGAGCGACTGCCGACACAGAGGTAGCTACAGCCGTGGACTACCGTACTGTGTCTGCTGCTAATATAGACTGGATGACAATGAGATAAAATTAAAATATATATATATATCACACTAGTACTGCAGCCGGACAGGTATATATATTATGTAATGACGGACCTGCTGGACACTGTCTGTCAGCACTGCAGACTCCTAAAGTAAGCTACTAGTATCAAGAAGATAGAAAAAAAAACCACGGGTAGGTGGTATACAATTATGGATGGACGAGCGACTGCCGACACAGAGGTAGCTACAGCCGTGGAATACCGTACTGTGTCTGCTGCTAATATAGACTGGATGATAATGAGATAAAATTAAAATATATATATATATCACACTAGTACTGCAGCCGGACAGGTATATATATTATGTAATGACGGACCTGCTGGACACTGTCTGTCAGCACTGCAGACTCCTAAAGTAAGCTACTAGTATCAAGAAGATAGAAAAAAAAACCACGGGTAGGTGGTATACAATTATGGATGGACGAGCGACTGCCGACACAGAGGTAGCTACAGCCGTGGACTACCGTACTGTGTCTGCTGCTAATATAGACTGGATGATAATGAGATAAAATTAAAATATATATATATATATATATATATCACACTAGTACTGCAGCCGGACAGGTATATATATTATGTAATGACGGACCTGCTGGACACTGTCTGTCAGCACTGCAGACTCCTAAAGTAAGCTACTAGTATCAAGAAGATAGAAAAAAAAAACACGAGTAGGTGGTATACAATTATGGATGGACGAGCGACTGCCGACACAGAGGTAGCTACAGCCGTGGACTACCGTACTGTGTCTGCTGCTAATATAGACTGGATGGTAATGAGATAAAATTAAAATATATATATATATATCACACTAGTACTGCAGCCGGACAGGTATATATATTATGTAATGACGGACCTGCTGGACACTGTCTGTCAGCACTGCAGACTCCTAAAGTAAGCTACTAGTATCAAGAAGATAGAAAAAAAAACCACGGGTAGGTGGTATACAATTATGGATGGACGAGCGACTGCCGACACAGAGGTAGCTACAGCCGTGGACTACCGTACTGTGTCTGCTGCTAATATAGACTGGATGATAATGAGATAAAATTAAAATATATATATATATATATCACACTAGTACTGCAGCCGGACAGGTATATATATTATGTAATGACGGACCTGCTGGACACTGTCTGTCAGCACTGCAGACTCCTAAAGTAAGCTACTAGTATCAAGAAGATAGAAAAAAAAACCACGGGTAGGTGGTATACAATTATGGATGGACGAGCGACTGCCGACACAGAGGTAGCTACAGCCGTGGACTACCGTACTGTGTCTGCTGCTAATATAGACTGGATGATAATGAGATAAAATTAAAATATATATATATATATCACACTAGTACTGCAGCCGGACAGGTATATATATTATGTAATGACGGACCTGCTGGACACTGTCTGCAGAATGCGTTTATAAAAACACCACACGACGAGTGTTTAGCTTTTTCAGGCAGACAATCACAATATACTGGTGGTCAGCAGACAATCACAATATACTGGTGGTCAGTGGTCACTGGTCAGTCACACTGGCAGTGGCACTCTGGCAGCAAAAGTGTGCACTGTACTTAAAATATATACTACAGTATTACATATGATGCAGCACACTGGGCTGAGCACAGATATGGTATGTGACTGTGTCACACTGTGTATCGTTTTTTTTTCTTGCAGAGAACGGATTAATTAAACTGGTGGTGGTCACTGGTCACTGGTCACACTATCAGCAAGTAGTACTCCGTCCTAAGCAGACAATCACAATATACTGGTGGTCAGTGTGGTCACTGATCAGTCACACTGGCAGTGTGGCACTCTGGCAGCAAAAGTGTGCACTGTACTTAAAATATATTATTTATGTACTCCTGCTCTAACTACTCCCCAGTCTCCCCCACAATTAAGTAGAGATGAGCGGGTTCGGTTTCTCTGAATCCGAACCCGCCCGAACTTCATGGTTTTTTTCACGGGTCCGAGCAGACTCGGATCCTCCCGCCTTGCTCGGTTAACCCTAGCGCGCCCGAACGTCATCATGACGCTGTCGGATTCTCGCGAGACTCGGATTCTATATAAGGAGCCGCGCGTCGCCGCCATTTTCACACGTGCATTGAGATTGATAGGGAGAGGACGTGGCTGGCGTCCTCTCCATTTAGATTATAAGAGAGAGAGATTTACTGGAGCTTAGGACTAGGAGGAGTACTGTAGAAGTGTAGAGAGTGCAGAGAGTTTACTAGTGAGTGACCACCAGACAGTGCAGTTTATTTAATATATCCGTTCTCTGCCTGAAAAAAGCGATACACACAGTGACTCAGTCACATACCATATCTGTGTGCACTGCTCAGGCTCAGGCCAGTGTGCTGCATCATCTATATATATTATATATCTGTCTGACTGCTCAGCTCACACAGCTTATAATTGTGGGGGAGACTGGGGAGCACTGCAGTGCCAGTTATAGGTTATAGCAGGAGCCAGGAGTACATAATATTATATAGTGAGTGACCACCAGACAGTGCAGTTTATTTAATATATCCGTTCTCTGCCTGAAAAAAGCGATACACACAGTGACTCAGTCACATACCATATCTGTGTGCACTGCTCAGGCTCAGCCCAGTGTGCTGCATCATCTATATATATTATATATCTGTCTGACTGCTCAGCTCACACAGCTTATAATTGTGGGGGAGACTGGGGAGCACTGCAGTGCCAGTTATAGGTTATAGCAGGAGCCAGGAGTACATATTATTATATTAAAATTAAACAGTGCACACTTTTGCTGCAGGAGTGCCACTGCCAGTGTGACTGACCAGTGACCTGACCACACTGACCACCAGTATAGTTAGTAGTATACTTATATTGTGATTGCCTGAAAAAGTTAAACACTCGTCGTGTGACTTCACTTGTGTGTTGTTGTTTTTTTTATTCTATAAAAATAAAACTCATTCTGCTGACAGACAGTGTCCAGCAGGTCCGTCATTATATAATATATAATATATACCTGTCCGGCTGCAGTAGTGATATATATATATTTTTTATATCATTTATCATCCAGTCGCAGCAGACACAGTACGGTAGTTCACGGCTGTGGCTACCTCTGTGTCTGCACTCGGCAGGCAGTCCGTCCATAATTGTATACCACCTAACCGTGGTTTTTTTTTCTTCTTTATACATACATACTACTACGACATCTCTTTATCAACCAGTCTATATTAGCAGCAGACACAGTACAGTACGGTAGTTCACGGCTGTGGCTACCTCTGTGTCTGCACTCGGCAGGCAGTCCGTCCATAATTGTATACCACCTAACCGTGGTTTTTTTTTCTTTCTTCTTTATACATACATAGTTACATAGACATCTCTTTATCAACCAGTCTATATTAGCAGCAGACACAGTACAGTACGGTAGTTCACGGCTGTGGCTACCTCTGTGTCTGCACTCGGCAGGCAGTCCGTCCATAATTGTATACCACCTAACCGTGGTTTTTTTTTCTTTCTTCTTTATACATACATAGTTACATAGACATCTCTTTATCAACCAGTCTATATTAGCAGCAGACACAGTACAGTACGGTAGTTCACGGCTGTGGCTACCTCTGTGTCTGCACTCGGCAGGCAGTCCGTCCATAATTGTATACCACCTAACCGTGGTTTTTTTTTCTTTCTTCTTTATACATACATAGTTACATAGACATCTCTTTATCAACCAGTCTATATTAGCAGCAGACACAGTACAGTACGGTAGTTCACGGCTGTGGCTACCTCTGTGTCTGCACTCGGCAGGCAGTCCGTCCATAATTGTATACCACCTAACCGTGGTTTTTTTTTCTTTCTTCTTTATACATACATACTTCTACGACATCTCTTTATCAACCAGTCTATATTATTAGCAGCAGACACAGTACAGTACGGTAGTTCACGGCTGTGGCTACCTCTGTGTCTGCACTCGGCAGGCAGTCCGTCCATAATTGTATACCACCTAACCGTGGTTTTTTTTTCTTTCTTCTTTATACATACATAGTTACATAGACATCTCTTTATCAACCAGTCTATATTAGCAGCAGACACAGTACAGTACGGTAGTTCACGGCTGTGGCTACCTCTGTGTCTGCACTCGGCAGGCAGTCCATAATTGTATACTAGTATCCATCTCCATTGTTTACCTGAGGTGCCTTTTAGTTGTGCCTATTAAAATATGGAGAACAAAAATGTTGAGGTTCCAAAATTAGGGAAAGATCAAGATCCACTTCCACCTCGTGCTGAAGCTGCTGCCACTAGTCATGGCCGAGACGATGAAATGCCAGCAACGTCGTCTGCCAAGGCCGATGCCCAATGTCATAATACAGAGCATGTCAAATCCAAAACACCAAATATCAGTAAAAAAAGGACTCCAAAACCTAAAATAAAATTGTCGGAGGAGAAGCGTAAACTTGCCAATATGCCATTTACCACACGGAGTGGCAAGGAACGGCTGAGGCCCTGGCCTATGTTCATGGCTAGTGGTTCAGCTTCACATGAGGATGGAAGCACTCAGCCTCTCGCTAGAAAACTGAAAAGACTCAAGCTGGCAAAAGCACCGCAAAGAACTGTGCGTTCTTCGAAATCCCAAATCCACAAGGAGAGTCCAATTGTGTCGGTTGCGATGCCTGACCTTCCCAACACTGGACGTGAAGAGCATGCGCCTTCCACCATTTGCACGCCCCCTGCAAGTGCTGGAAGGAGCACCCGCAGTCCAGTTCCTGATAGTCAGATTGAAGATGAAGATGTTGAAGTACACCAGGATGAGGAGGATATGGGTGTTGCTGGCGCTGGGGAGGAAATTGACCAGGAGGATTCTGATGGTGAGGTGGTTTGTTTAAGTCAGGCACCCGGGGAGACACCTGTTGTCCGTGGGAGGAATATGGCCGTTGACATGCCTGGTGAAAATACCAAAAAAATCAGCTCTTCAGTGTGGAGGTATTTCAACAGAAAAGCGGACAACAGGTGTCAAGCCGTGTGTTGCCTTTGTCAAGCTGTAATAAGTAGGGGTAAGGACGTTAACCACCTCGGAACATCCTCCCTTATACGTCACCTGCAGCGCATTCATAATAAGTCAGTGACAAGTTCAAAAACTTTGGGCGACAGCGGAAGCAGTCCACTGACCAGTAAATCGTTTCCTCTTGTAACCAAGCTCACGCAAACCACCCCACCAACTCCCTCAGTGTCAATTTCCTCCTTCCCCAGGAATGCCAATAGTCCTGCAGGCCATGTCACTGGCAATTCTGACGAGTCCTCTCCTGCCTGGGATTCCTCCGATGCATCCTTGCGTGTAACGCCTACTGCTGCTGGCGCTGCTGTTGTTGCTGCTGGGAGTCGATGGTCATCCCAGAGGGGAAGTCGTAAGCCCACTTGTACTACTTCCAGTAAGCAATTGACTGTCCAACAGTCCTTTGCGAGGAAGATGAAATATCACAGCAGTCATCCTGCTGCAAAGCGGATAACTGAGGCCTTGACAACTATGTTGGTGTTAGACGTGCGTCCGGTATCCGCCGTTAGTTCACAGGGAACTAGACAATTTATTGAGGCAGTGTGCCCCCGTTACCAAATACCATCTAGGTTCCACTTCTCTAGGCAGGCGATACCGAGAATGTACACGGACGTCAGAAAAAGACTCACCAGTGTCCTAAAAAATGCAGTTGTACCCAATGTCCACTTAACCACGGACATGTGGACAAGTGGAGCAGGGCAGGGTCAGGACTATATGACTGTGACAGCCCACTGGGTAGATGTATGGACTCCCGCCGCAAGAACAGCAGCGGCGGCACCAGTAGCAGCATCTCGCAAACGCCAACTCTTTCCTAGGCAGGCTACGCTTTGTATCACCGCTTTCCAGAATACGCACACAGCTGAAAACCTCTTACGGCAACTGAGGAAGATCATCGCGGAATGGCTTACCCCAATTGGACTCTCCTGTGGATTTGTGGCATCGGACAACACCAGCAATATTGTGTGTGCATTAAATATGGGCAAATTCCAGCACGTCCCATGTTTTGCACATACCTTGAATTTGGTGGTGCAGAATTTTTTAAAAAACGACAGGGGCGTGCAAGAGATGCTGTCGGTGGCCAGAAGAATTGCGGGACACTTTCGGCGTACAGGCACCACGTACAGAAGACTGGAGCACCACCAAAAACTACTGAACCTGCCCTGCCATCATCTGAAGCAAGAAGTGGTAACGAGGTGGAATTCAACCCTCTATATGCTTCAGAGGTTGGAGGAGCAGCAAAAGGCCATTCAAGCCTATACAATTGAGCACGATATAGTAGGTGGAATGCACCTGTCTCAAGCGCAGTGGAGAATGATTTCAACGTTGTGCAAGGTTCTGATGCCCTTTGAACTTGCCACACGTGAAGTCAGTTCAGACACTGCCAGCCTGAGTCAGGTCATTCCCCTCATCAGGCTTTTGCAGAAGAAGCTGGAGACATTGAAGGAGGAGCTAACACGGAGCGATTCCGCTAGGCATGTGGGACATGTGGATGGAGCCCTTAATTCGCTTAACAAGGATTCACGGGTGGTCAATCTGTTGAAATCAGAGCACTACATTTTGGCCACCGTGCTCGATCCTAGATTTAAAGCCTACCTTGGATCTCTCTTTCCGGCAGACACAAGTCTGCTGGGGTTGAAAGACCTGCTGGTGACAAAATTGTCAAGTCAAGCGGAACGCGACCTGTCAACATCTCCTCCTTCACATTCTCCCGCAACTGGGGGTGCGAGGAAAAGGCTCAGAATTCCGAGCCCACCCGCTGGCGGTGATGCAGGGCAGTCTGGAGCGACTGCTGATGCTGACATCTGGTCCGGACTGAAGGACCTGCCAACGATTACGGACATGTCGTCTACTGTCACTGCATATGATTCTCTCAACATTGATAGAATGGTGGAGGATTATATGAGTGACCGCATCCAAGTAGGCACGTCACACAGTCCGTACTTATACTGGCAGGAAAAAGAGGCAATTTGGAGGCCCTTGCACAAACTGGCTTTATTCTACCTAAGTTGCCCTCCCACAAGTGTGTACTCCGAAAGAGTGTTTAGTGCCGCCGCTCACCTTGTCAGCAATCGGCGTACGAGGTTACATCCAGAAAATGTGGAGAAGATGATGTTCATTAAAATGAATTATAATCAATTCCTCCGCGGAGACATTGACCAGCAGCAATTGCCTCCACAAAGTACACAGGGAGCTGAGATGGTGGATTCCAGTGGGGACGAATTGATAATCTGTGAGGAGGGGGATGTACACGGTGATATATCGGAGGGTGATGATGAGGTGGACATCTTGCCTCTGTAGAGCCAGTTTGTGCAAGGAGAGATTAATTGCTTCTTTTTTGGGGGGGGTCCAAACCAACCCGTCATATCAGTCACAGTCGTGTGGCAGACCCTGTCACTGAAATGATGGGTTGGTTAAAGTGTGCATGTTCTGTTTTGTTTATACAACATAAGGGTGGGTGGGAGGGCCCAAGGACAATTCCATCTTGCACCTCTTTTTTCTTTTCTTTTTCTTTGCATCATGTGCTGATTGGGGAGGGTTTTTTGGAAGGGACATCCTGCGTGACACTGCAGTGCCACTCCTAAATGGGCCCGGTGTTTGTGTCGGCCACTAGGGTCGCTAATCTTACTCACACAGTCAGCTACCTCATTGCGCCTCTTTTTTTCTTTGCGTCATGTGCTGTTTGGGGAGGGTTTTTTGGAAGGGACATCCTGCGTGACACTGCAGTGCCACTCCTAGATGGGCCCGGTGTTTGTGTCGGCCACTAGGGTCGCTTATCTTACTCACACAGCGACCTCGGTGCAAATTTTAGGACTAAAAATAATATTGTGAGGTGTGAGGTATTCAGAATAGACTGAAAATGAGTGTAAATTATGGTTTTTGAGGTTAATAATACTTTGGGATCAAAATGACCCCCAAATTCTATGATTTAAGCTGTTTTTTAGTGTTTTTTGAAAAAAACACCCGAATCCAAAACACACCCGAATCCGACAAAAAAAATTCGGTGAGGTTTTGCCAAAACGCGTTCGAACCCAAAACACGGCCGCGGAACCGAACCCAAAACCAAAACACAAAACCCGAAAAATTTCAGGCGCTCATCTCTACAATTAAGCTGTGTGAGCAGTGAGCACTCAGCACAGTCAGATATACAGTATTACATATGATGATGCAGCACACTGAGGCTGAGCACAGATATGGTATGTGACTGTGTCACACTGTGTATCGTTTTTTTTCAGGCAGAGAACGGATTAATTAAACTGGTGGTCAATGGTCACACTATCAGCAAGTAGTAGTACTCCAGTCCTAATATGCTCCCCAAAATTAGTAAATACTAAATAGTGTCTCTAACTCTCTACTCTCTTCTCTATAAACGGAGAGGACGCCAGCCACGTCCTCTCCCTATCAATCTCAATGCACGTGTGAAAATGGCGGCGACGCGCGGCTCCTTATATAGAATCCGAGTCTCGCGATAGAATTCGAGCCTCGCGAGAATCCGACAGCGGGATGATGACGTTCGGGCGCGCTCGGGTTAGCCGAGCAAGGCGGGAAGGTTCGAACCTGCCTCGGACCCGTGTAAAAAGGCTGAAGTTCGGGGGGGTTCGGATTCCGAGGAACCGAACCCGCTCATCACTAATTATTAACCTCAGTAACATTCATTTCCACTAATTTCCAGTCTATTCTCAACACCTCACACCTCACAATATTGTTTTTAGACCTAAAAGTTGCACCGAGGTGGCTGTATGACTAAGCTAAGCGAAACAAGTGTGCGGCACAAACACCTGGCCCATCTAGGAGTGGCACTGCAGTTGTGGACAAGATGGTACTATTCAAAAACTAGTCCCCAAACAGCACATGATGCAAAGAAGAAAAAAAGGAGCACCGAGGTTTCTGTATGAGTAAGCTAAGCGACACAACCACCTGGCCCATCTAGTAGTGTCACACAGTGGCTGAATGTCGAGAGTGGGCCGCAATTGTTTGGTCCACTGACAGCATCTCCAGCACGACCCTGTCATTTTTTTTAAAACTTCTGCAATTGGTCGACTTATACGGCGGTACCCCAGGACTAATACAGCAGTACCCCTGGACTCATACGGCAGTATCAGACTGGATGGCACTTTTCAAAAACTAGGCCCCAAACAGCACCTCATGCAAAGATGTCAAAGAGGTGCAATGAGGTAGCTGTATGACTAAGCCAAGCGACACAAACAATTCCCACTGGAATTATATGTCCAAATCACTGGAATTATACGTCCAAATCACTGGAATTAAATGGCAGTACCACTGGACATATACGGAAGTGACAGACAGGAGCTATTTTAATAATATGCAGCACAGCCGAGCGTACCCCTACACCACACAGGGCAAGCCCTGTTAAAATTATTTGGATAATAATATAAGTAATGTATATAAGCCTTTTATTTGGAGTACATATACAGCACAGGACACCACCACTGGACTTATGGCAGCACAAGACACCACCACTGGACTGATGCAGCACAAGACAGCAGCACTGGACTGGACTTATACGGCAGTACCCCTGGACTTGTACGGCAGTGTCAGACAGGATGGCACCTTAAAAAAATAGTCCCCAAACAGCACATGATGATAGAAAGAAAAAGAGGTGCAAGATGGAATTGTCCTTGGGCCCTCCCACCCACCCTTATGTTGTATAAACAGGACATGCACACTTTAAAAAACCAATCATTTAGGTGACAGGGTCTGTCACACGACAGTTGCTGAAATGACTGGTTTGTTTGGGCCCCCACCAAAAAAAGAAGCAATCAATCTCTCCTTGCACAAACTGACTCTACAGAGGCAAGATGTCGACCTCATCCTCATCCTCCGATTCCTCACCCCTTTCACTGTGTACATCCTCCTCACAGAGTATTAATTCGTCCCCACTGGAATCCACCATCACAGGTCCCTCTGTACTGTCTGGAGGCAATTGCTGGTAAAGGTCTTCCCGGAGGAATTTATAATTCATTTTGATGAACACCATCTTCTCCACAATTTGTGGAAGTAACCTCCTACGCTGATCGCTGACAAGGTTAGCGGCTGCACTAAACACTCTTTCGGAGTACACACTGGAGGGGGGGCATCTTAGGTAAAATAGAGCCAGTTTGTGCAAGGGCATCCAAATTGCCTCTTTTTCCTGCCAGTATACATACGGACTGTCTGACATGCCTACTTGGATGCTGTCACTCATATAATCCTCCACCATTCTTTCAATGGTGACAGAATCATATGCAGTGACAGTAGACATGTCAATAATCGTTGGCAGATCCTTCAGTCTGAACCAGATGTCAGCTTTCGCTCCTGTCTGCCCTGCATCACCGCCAGTGGGGGGGGGGGGGGGGCTAGGAAATGTTATCCTTTTCCTCGCAGCCCCAGTGGCGGGAGAAATTGAAGGAGGAGCTGTGGACAGGTCTCATTCCGTTTGGGTTAACAATTTACTCACCAGCAGGTCTTTGCTTGTGTCTGCCGGAAAGAGAGATACAACGCAGGCTTTAAACCTAGGATCGAGCACGGTGGCCAAAATGTAGTGCTCTGATTTCAACAGATTGACCACCCGTGAATCCTGGCAAAGCGAATGAAGGGCTCCATCCACAAGTCCCACATACTTTGCGTAATCGCTCCGTCTTAGCTCCTCCTTCAATTTCTCCAGCTGCTTCTGCAAAAGCCTGATGAGGGGAATGACCTGACTCAAGCCGACAGTGTCTGCACTGACTTCACGTGTGGCAAATTCGAAGGGTTGGAGAACCTTGCACAAGACAGAAAACATTCTCCACTGCGCTTGAGTTAGGTGCATTCCATCTCTTTTGCCTATATCATAGGTGGATGTATAGGCTTTAATGGCCTTTTGCTGCTCCTCCATTCTCTAAAGCATATAGAGTGTTGAATTCCACCTCGTTACCACCTCTTGCTTCAGTTGATGGCAGGGCAGGTTCAGGAGTGTTTGCTGTCGCTCCAGTCTTCGGCACGCAGTGGCAGAATGTCGAAAGTGGCCCACAATTTTTCGGGCCACCGACAGCATCTCCTGTATGCCCCTGTCATTTTTCAAAAAAATTCTTCACCACCAAATTAATTGTATGTGCAAAACATGGGACATGCTGGAATTTGCCCAGATGTAATGCACGCACAATATTGGTGGCTTTTGTCCGATATCACAAATCCCCAGGAGAGTCCAATTTGGGTAAGCCATTCTGCGATGATGTCCCTCAGTTTCTGTAAGTGGCTATCAGCTGTGTGCCTCTTTTACGGAAAGCTATGATACTGTACATAGCTTAGCCTGCCTAGGAATGAGTTGGCATTTGCGAGATGCTGCTACTTTTGCCGCTGCTGTTGCTGCGGGAGGCCATACATCTACCCAGTGGGCTGTTACAGTCATAAAGTAATTAGTCTGCCCTGTTCCACTTGTCCACATGTCCGTGGTTAAGTGGACACTGGATACAACCGCATTTTGTAGGACACTGATGACTCTTTTTCTGATGTCTTTGTACAATCTCGGTATCGCCTGCCTAGAGAAGTGGAACCTAGATGGGATTTGATACTGAGGACACACTATCTCCATCAATTCTCTAAGTCCCACTGAACTAATGGCGGATACCGGACGTACGTCTAACACCAACATACATGTCAAGGCCTCAGTTATCTGCTTTGCAACAGGATGACTGCTGTCATATTTTATCTTCCTCACAAAGGACTGTTGGACAGTCAATTGCTTACTGGAAGTAGCACAAGTGGTCTTCCGACTTCCCCTCTGGGATGACGATCGGCTCTCAGCAGCAACAACAGCAGCGGCAGCAACAGCAGGCGTACCACTCAAGGATCCTCCGGAGGAATCCCGGTTAGGAGAGGACTCCTCAGTCTTGACAGTGACACGGCCTGCAGAACTACTGATGTTCCTGACTGAGGAGGAAGTTGACGTTGAGGGAGTTGGTGGTGTTGCTTGCAGGAGCTTGGGTACAAGAGGAAGAAGGGATTTAGGTGTCAGTGGACTGCTTACGCTCTTACCCAAAGTTTCACAACTTGACACTGACTTCTGATGAATGCGCTGCAGGTGACGTATAAGGGAGGATGTTCCTAGATGGTTAACATCCTTACCCCTTCTTATTACAGATTGACAGAGGCAACATACGGCTTGACACCTGTTGCCCAGATTTGTTGAGATATAATTCCACACCAAAGAGGTTGCTTCTTTGGTAGTTTGCCCAGGCTTCACAATGGGCTTCTTCATCCCACGGACAACAGGTGTCTCCCCCTGTGCCGGACTTAAACAAACCACATCACCATCAAAATCCTCATTGTCAACTTCCTCCTCAGCGCCAGCAACACCCATATCCTCATCCTGGTGTACCTCAACAGTGGCATCTTCAATTTCAATATCAGGAACTGGACTGTTGGTGCTGCTTCCAGCACTTGCAGGGGGCGTGCACATGGTGGAAGGAGCCACCTCTTCACCTCCAGTGTTGGGAAGGTCAGGCATCACAACTGCCGACATACTTGGACTCTCCTTGGGGATTTATGATACCATCTAAGAACGCACAGTTCTTTTCTGTGCTTTTTCCAGCTTAACTCTTTTAATTTTTCTAGCGGGAGAATGAGGGCATCCATCACCAGTCATGAACATAGGCCAGGGCCTCAGCCGTTCCTTGCCACTCCGTGTCATAAATGGCATATTGGCAAGTTTACATTTCTCCTCAGACCATTTAAATTTCTTTTTTTGGGTCTTTTTACTGAACTTTGGCTTTTTAGATTTTACATGCTCTCTACTATCAAATTAGACATCGGCCTTGGCAGACGACGTTGATGGCATTTCATCATCTATGTCATGGCTAGTGGCAGCAGCTTCAGCACTAGGAGGAAGTGGTTCTTTCCCTATTTTATTCTCCAAATTTTTGTTCTCCATTATGTTTCTGGAGTTATATAACACAATATGCGGCACAGGAATGAGTGATGGCTGATGGCCAGAACACTACCACTGGTCTGATGCAGCACAACACAGCAACACTGTGAGGGACTTGTTATTATTATTATTCTAATACTGTAGCAGTGGACATATAGCAGCAGTGTATACCACTGTGACTGCCTGGTCACTGTAATGACTGATGGCCAAGACACTACCACTGGTCTGATGCAGCACTACACAGCAACACTGTAAGGGACTTGTTGTTGTTGTTGTTATTATTATACGGCAGTATTGGACATATAGCACCAGCGTATACCACTGTGACTGCCTGGTCACTGGAATGAGTGATGGCCAGGACAATACCACTGGTCTGATGCAGCACAACACAGCAACACTGTAAGGAACTTATTATACAGCAGCACTGGACATATGGCAGCAAAGGACACCACCACTGTGACTGATGCAGCACAACACACACCACTGAACTGTTGCAGCACAACACAGTACCACTGGACAGCACTGGACATATGGCAGCAGAGGACACCACCACTGTGACTGATGCAGCACAACACACCACCAGTGAACTGATGCAGCACAACACAGCACCACTGGACAGCACTGGACATAGTACAACAAGAAAAAATAGGTAATACACTATATAGGGCGCCAAATGACAATGAATAACAATAGCACGTGAGTATATAGCGATATAAACAATACAAGCATGTATGGAGTTCTCTGAATTCCTCGTGTGTAGAACGGCTTTCACAGCAGGACCTCAATCAACGATGTCATATGGAAACAAGAAGATATGGAATATCTCGTGTAACACAGTTTTATTTCTTCACAAAGAATTTCATACAAATTTAATAAACAGTGTCTCATTCAGATAAAATCAAAATCCAGATAAAACAATGTTCCATATTACAGAGCACATGCAGCATATAAGATGATCCCCAGGCTGTGTGTAAAAGTAAAAATTACCGGATGGTCTGAGGATAAGAATATCCTCAAACAAACGTGTTCTTAATACCAGGCAACCTCCCGGGAAATGGTGTCCTGGACTCCCCAGCAATCATCCTTCCACAACCAGCAAAGAGACACCTTTAACTGCACCGACGCGTTTCAGGCCTTTCTAGGCCCTTTTTCAAGGCTGAGGACGCAAGCACTGTAACTGCACAGATTCAGCACAAGCCACGGACACTGAGAGAACGGAGACACGTTCTCTATGTACACTCTCCAATGCCGGAGTGAAAATGTCGGGGTCGTGCGGCTCCTTATATGGAATCCAAATCCCGCGAGAATCCGACAACGGGATGATAGCGTTTTGCCTCGTTCTTTTTTCTGAGTCAGGCGGGAAAACCCGAGCCTGGCTCGGAACCGGACTCGAATGGTGAAGTTTGGTATGGTTCGGTTCTCTGAGACCCAAACCCGCTCATCTCTAGTTATTACAACTTATTTTATTATTCTTTTTTTTTGCAACTGACGAGGGTGGGACAGTGGGGTGCAAATTGTGGTGCAGGAGGTGGTGATGGGGTGATGTTTGGCCTTGATATAAAGGGGCCAGTGACATGATGGGGGCAAGCGACCAATAATGTGCCTAGGGGTGGCCTGACCTCTAAATCTGCCTCTGGGGCTGGAGAGGGGCAGGGGTAACCACCAAAGGCAGATTGGTCACTAGTGGGGGTGGGTTAAAATAAAGTTAATTGATGCTGGAGGTGCTTTTAAAAGGGGGAGGGGGTTGGTTTATAAAACATGGGTTTTGTTTTCTACTAATTGGGTGTGGGGTTGATATTATTAGGATTTAAGACCACTGGGGGGGGGGGGGGGGTCTGTTGCCAATGGGAGGTTATTTTATAATAGGGGCCTATGGACACGATGAAATAGGGGGATGGAAAACACCCCATATGTATATATATATATATATATATATATACTAGGTGCTTCATCGCCCCCTACGGGCGCTCTTCACACCGTCGTAGGGGGCTACGCCCCCTTCTTTGTGTGGTTGAATATATGATTATATGGAGTATTACCTGCATTCCTACTATTGTCAGAGGTAAAATATTGCGCAATGTGAGGGCAGCGGATGGTGATGGGGGCGTTGCCTCTTGCTACGGCGTGAACAGCGGCTGCAAGGCCCGATGTAGAGAATGTAGCGGGTGTGTGGGGGAGAGTGTCTGTAGATGCTGCAGGTGGAGGGGCGAATGGGGAAGGGAGTTGGGAGGTGCTGCGGGTGGGGTTGGGCGGGGGAGTGGGGTCCGGAGGTGCTATGGGTGGGGAAGGGTGGGGGGTCTATATATATATATACAGGTTGAGTATCCCATATCCAAATATTCCGAAATACGGAATATTCCGATATACAGACTTTGTTGAGTGAGAGTGAGATAGTGAAACCTTTGTTTTTTTATGGCTCAATGTACACAAAGTTATTAAAAATATTGTATTAAATGACCTTCAGGCTTTGTGTATAAGGTGTATATGAAACATAAATAAATTGTGTGACTGTACACACACTTTGTTTAATGCACAAAGTTATAAAAAATATTGGCTAAAATTACCTTCAGGCTGTGTGTATAAGGTGTATATGTAACATAAATGCATCCTGTGCTTAGATTTAGGTCCCATCACCATGATATCTCATTGTGGTATGCAATTATTCCAAAATACGGAAAAATCCGATATCCAAAATACCTCTGGTCCCAAGCATTTTGGATAAGGGAGACTCAACCTGTGTATATATATATATATATATATATATTTTTTTTTTTTTTTTTTATAAAATATTTTAATATATTGTTAGAAAATACTTTTTAAACTTTGTTAAGTAATAAAATAAAATGACAATTTCTGAGCGGTTTTGTGGGGAAATAATCGCCAGTTAAGTGGTTAATATAGCAATATATTTTCTCTCTATCATGCTTTGCTTACGTAGGCATTGCAGCATTTTGTCATCTTTTTGCCAGCATATGCTGTTTCCATGATGTGGACACAGTTTTGTATTGCCCTAATCTGCTGATCATTATCACATCAGTTACCTGCATGAATGACTGAAACAATAATTAACTCCCTGTGAACGCTACAAGAGCAGAATACACATATCTACTGTAAAAACAGATATAGGCTATGTATCGAGACTTGCAACGTTGTATGGGGATTGGTAAATAATACCACCGCACAGGGGCCCTCATTCCGAGTTGTTCGCTCGCAAGCTGCTTTTAGCAGCTTTGCACATGCTAAGCCGCCACCTACTGGGAGTGAATCTTAGCATAGTAGATTTGCGAACAAAAGATTAGCAGATTTGCGAATAGACAGTTCTTAGCAGGGGTTCACTACGATCTGCCGGCGGCCGGCCTCCCGGCGACCAGCATACCGGTGCCAGGAGGCCGGCCGCCGGCTTACCGACCGTGTGGCGAGCGTAAATGAGCCCCTTGCGGGCTCGCTGCGCTCGCCACGCTACGGGCACGGTGGCGCGCTACGCGCGCCACACTATTTTATTCTCCCTCCAGGGGGGTCGTGGACCCCCACGAGGGAGAATAAGTGTCGGTATGCCGGCTGTCGGTATGCCGGCTGTCGGGCTCCCGGCGCCGGTATGCTGGTCGCCGGGAGCCCGACCGCCGGCATACTGAAGACCACCCCTTAGCAGTTTCTGAGTAGCTCGAGACTTACTCTGCCACTGCGATCAGTTCAGTCAGTTTCGTTCCTGGTTTGACGTCACAAACACACCCAGCGTTCGCCCAGACACTCCCCCGTTTCTTCAGACACTCCCGCGTTTTTCCCAGAAACGGCAGCGTTTTTTCAAACACACCCATAAAAGGGCCAGTTTCCGCCCAGAAACACCCACTTCCTGTCAATCACACTACGATCACCAGAACGAAGAAAAAACCTTGTAATGCCGTGAGTAAAATACCTAACTTAATAGCAAATTTACTTGGTGCAGTCGCACTGCGGACATTGCGCATGCACATTAGCGACTAATCGCTCCGTTGCGGAAAAAAAATAACGAGCGATCAACTCGGAATGACCACCAGGATGCGTAATGTCAGGATACCAACATCGGCATCCCATTTGGCAGAATGCCGGCAGGGGTCGAGCGCAACAAAGCCCCTTACAGGTTCTATTCTCCCTCTATGGGTGTCATAATGAGGCCTAGTATTTTTTGCCGTGTGTTTTTTATGCTATTTATTCCTTTACATCAAGTTATAACAAACTGCAAAAAGGCCAAGGGCCTAATTACGAACCCGTCACTGATGTGCGAAAATCGCTATGAATCGATTTTTGCACATCTGTGCATGCGCGTACACCGTGACATTCATGTGCAAGGTGCTAAACTACGTTCTCTTCAGAATGCAGTTTAAGACCTGGTGGGGGGCGGGAATGGGGCGATTACATCGCGTATTGTGGGCATCAACACTCCATTTAAGGGACGCGGTCTAGACAATGGAGGCATGTCGAGAGTCCAGACCACTGCTGGGGCGGGTCGCGTCAGCTGCGTGACATCATACGCAGGCACTGCGACCCAAAACATGGCAAGTAACCGTCTGCCTTCTGCGTAGGCAGAGGGCTACTTTAAACACACCCCGATTCTCTGCTTATAGTGCTAGGCGACTTCAACAGTACTAACCTGAGCAAGGAGCTACCTAAGTACAAACAACAAGTCACGTGTCCCACTAGGGAAGGGCGTACCCTTGATCACTGCTAGACTACCCTCAAGTCTGCCTTCCGTTCTATCCCGCGTGCTGCACTCGGCCTATCGGACCACTGCCTTGTCCACCTACTCCCTAACTATACACAGAAGCTGAGAGCGGTTAAGCCTGTCATCAAGACTGTTAAGAAATGGACCAATGAGGCTAAGATGAAGCTCCAGACCCGCTTTGACTGCACAGAATGGGGGGTCTTTGAAGCCTCGGCAACCGACCTGACAGACACTGTCACATCCTACATCAGCTTCAGTGAGGACATGTGTGTACCTACCAAGACTTACCGCACTTACAACAACAACAACAACAACAACAAGCCCTGGTTCAAAGCCCAGCTCAGGCAACTTCGTCGGGCCAAAGAGGAGGCCTATAGCAGCAGTGACAGAGCACTATACAACCGAACTAGGAACTCTCTGACTAAAGGAATCAGGCTAGCAAAAAAGCGGTTCTCGGACAAGCTGACAAACGATCTCTCCACCAATGACCCCTTATACGTATGGAAAGGAATGCAATCCATAACCAACTACAAGAAAACATCAAAGTCCACCACCATGCGCCAAAACCTAGCAGACAAACTGAACCACTTTTATTGCAGGTTCGCAAAAGAAGTCCCCTGCAACCCAAGCAATCACCTCTATGATGCTCCGAACACCGACGGCCAACTCCAGGCACTGCAAGTCACCCAAGAAGAGGTGGAAGCATTGTTCAAAAGGGCCAAACCGAGGAAAGCTCCAGGTCCTGATGGAGTGTCACCATCTGCCCTAAGAGCATGTGCGGGTCAGCTCGCCCCCATATTCACCAAGATCTTCAACAAATCATTGGAGCTACAGAAAGTCCCTTTCTGCCTCAAAAGGTCTACTATCGTCCTTGTCCCCAAGAAACCCTCTATCACGAACCTGAACGACTACAGGCCGATAGCACTGACGTCTGTGGTCATGAAAACGTTTGAGCGTCTGGTTTTGAATCACCTGAAAACTGTGACTGGCCCCCAACTGGGACCCCCTACAGTTCACCTATCGATCGAATCAGTGTGTCGAGGATGTAGTCAACCTGGGCCTGCACTACATTCTACAGCACCTAGACATTCCCGGTACCCACGCGAGGGTCCTGTTTGTCGATTTCAGCTCTGCCTTCAATACAAAATGAGGCAAAATGTCATCCTCTTGCTCTCGGATTCTCATGGATTTTGGATTTCATAAAGGTCCCCGGTGATCCGGGCTATTTCACTACGGCTGTGGAGCTTGTATAGTGTAGATGTGGTTGTGCTGTGTCCATCCAGGGGTGCTACTATGTTGTCCATCAAGGGGCAGGGACTGCTTAGGGGTGCTCTCTCTGTGCTGTGTCCATCCAGGGTTGCTGCAGTGTGGTCCCTTCAGGGGTGCTGCAGTGTTGTCCATCCGGGGATGCTGCAGTGTTATCCATCAAGGGGCTGGAGCTGCTTTGTCCTCCAACAGGGCCAGACTGCCCATCTGGCTCTTCTGGCAAATGCCAGAAAGGCCAATGGGCTGGTCCTGTCACACAGAGAGCCCAAAAGGCAGCGCACAGCACAGCCTCTGGCTCACTGGTCTGGCCACTCCCCCGTGCCCCTACCCATCTCCATGGAAATGGAGATGTGCCGCGAGTCCATGCCCCTGACTCGTGGTGCACCCCCCTGTGCCCCGTCGCACATGCCCACCCCCACCGTGGAAATGGGTGCATGTCGTGAGTGAGGGAGCATGGACTCAAAGCATGCCCCCATTTCCACGGAGGAGGCAGGGGCATGCGATGGGGAACATGGGGGCATGCAACGAGTCAAGGGTACGTTGACTCACTGCACGCCTCCATTTCCATGGAGATGGGCAGGGGGCGGGGGAGCGGCTGGACCAGAGAGCCAGAGGCTATGCTGCAAACGGCCTTCCTGGTTCTCTGTGTGACAGGACTAGCCCATTGTTAGTGTCTGTGCGCCACCTTTCGCGCCCCTATCATGTGCACACGCATGCCAGGGACGATTTTGGCCCCCAGTCCGTCCCTGTCCTCCGGGGTACTCTCTCCATGTTGTGTCCATTCAGGGGTGCTGTCCATCCAGGGGTGCTCTGTCAAACTAGGGGTGCGGCCCTAGTGATAAAAAAAATGAAATCTTAAATAATTAAAAACAAAGTTGGAAATATATATATATATATATATATATATATATATATATATACAGGTTGAGTCTCCCTTATCCAAAATGCTTGGGACCAGAGGTATTTTGGATATGGGATTTTTCCGTATTTTGGAATAATTACATACCATAATGAGATTTCATGGTGATGGGACCTAAATCTAAGCACAGAATGCATTTATGTTTCATATACACCATATACACACAGCCTGAAAGTAATTTTAGCCAATATTTTTAATAACTTTGTGCATTAAACAAAGTGTGTGTACATTCACACAATTCATTTATGTTTCATATACACCTTATACACACAGCCTAAAGTACATTTAATACAATATTTTTAATAACTTTGTGTATTAAACAAAGTTTGTGTACATTGAGCCATCAAAAAACAAAGGTTTCACTATCTCACTCTCACTCAAAAAAGTCCGTATTTCGGAATATTCCGTATTTCGGAATATTTGGATATGGGATACTCAACCTGTATATACATACATACACAGTATATATATATATATACTAGGTGCTTCATCGCGCCCTACGGGTGCTCTTCACACCGTCGCAAGGGGCTACGCCCCCTTAACCCTTGCATGCCTTTCTGGGGTTCAATATTTGTATTATATGGAGTATTACCTGCATTCCTTTGTTAGTGGTTAAATATTGCACAATGAAAGGGCGTGCGATGGTGAAGGAGGCGCAGCCCCTTGCAATGGCGTGAACAGCACCTGCAGGGCTCGATGTACAGAATGTAGCGGGTGCGGGGGGGACTGCAGATTGGGGAGGGTGTCTGTAGATGCTGCGGGTGGAGGGGGGCGGAAGCGGGATGGGCCCGGATGGGGAAGGGTCGGGAGGTGCTGCAGGTGGGGGAGGGGCAGAGGAGTGGGGGCTGCAGATGGGGGAGGGGTCCGGAGGCACTGCAGGTGGGGGAGGGGCAGGGGTGCCATGGGTGGGAGAGGGGCAAGTGTGGGGCTGTTGCGGATGGGTGAAGGGTTCCGAAGGTGCTATGGGATGGGAAGGGGCGGGGGTGCCGGGGGTGGGGTAGGGGTCCGCAGGCGCTGTGGGTAGGGGAGGGGCAGGTACGGGTGGTGCAGCGGATGGGGAAGGAGGTCCGGAGGTGCTGCAGGTGGTGGAGGGGCAGGTGCAGGGGTGCCATGGGTGGGGGAGGGGTGGGTGAGTGGGCGACCACGGATGGAGGAGGGTGTCTGCAGATGCTGCGGGTGGAGGGGGGCAGGTGTGGGGGAAGACATATGTGAGGGGTGGATGGTGGAGGGGGTCTGGAGGTGCTGTGGGTGGTGAAGGGGTGGAGGAGTGGGAGCCCCGGGTGGTGTAGGGGGTCTGGAGGCACAGCTTGTGGGGGAGGGGTGGAGTGCCGCATGTGGTGGAGGGGATGGTGCGGAGGTGTGGTGCATTGGGGAGGGGTCTGGAGGCGCTGCGGGTACTATACCTGCCAAAAAGGTAGTTGGAGGGTATGCAGTAACAGGGCCAGGACAGGGGTGACAGGGTCAGAACAGGGGTGACGGGGCCAGGACAGGGGTGACAGGGTCAGAACAGGGGTGACGGGGCCAGGACAGGGGTGATTGGGCCAGGACAGGGGCGACGGGGCCAGGGCAGAAATGACAGGGACAGGATAGGGGTGACAGGGCCAGGGTAGGGGCGGCAGGACCAGGACAGGGGTGACAGGGCCAGTATAGGGTTGACAGGGCAAGCACAGGGATGACAGGGCCAGGATAGGGGTAATAGGGCCAGCATAAGGGTGACAGGGCCAGGATAAGGGTGACAGGGCCAGGATAAGGATGAAAGGGCCAGGATAAGGGTGACAGGGCAAGGCCAGGGGTGACAGGGACATGACAGAACACAGGGCACAGGAGAGATTGGTATTAGGGACAGAACAGTGGTGACAGACAGATGTGTCTTCCCGGAGTCACTGCTGCTGGCTGCTGCTGTTCCACTCCAACCTGTTGGGATCTGCTGCTGGTGGAGACTTGGCATGGCTGACTCTCTTAGGCTGGAGTCCTGCTTCCTCTGCACATCCGCATCCCTCCTCCCCTCCTCAGTCACACACCGCAGACCTCGCGCAGCTGCCGGCCACTGTGGTAAGGGGAGACTGGGAGTGACTGGATAGCCCCCCATGAGACGCTGCGGCTGGAGGGAGGAGGGGGTCATAGCATGCACGTGGCGCGGACCTCGCGGCTGCTGGGAACTGTGGTAAGGGGAGACTGGGAGTGACTGGTTAGCTCCCAGGAGACGCTGCGGCTGGAGAGAGGAGGGGGTCGGAGCCTGCAAGCAGCTCGGACTTCTGCAGCGCTACCCGCCGGCTAAAGTGTGTGAAGGAGCTGGGCGCATCTCACTATGGGTGGCAGCGCTGCAGCTAGCGATGGGGTTGCCGGGGCTGGAGATAATAGAGGCAGTACGGAACCTGCACAGCGGAAAGTGCCCCACAAAACTGCAGCTAAGTAGCGTGGAGTGTGCCAGAAAGTGACGCTCCTCCGCGCCAGAGAGACCCTGCTGAGAATGCTGATGTGGGGGTCAAGCACACAGTGAGCCGGTGCCCGTCTGTCTGTACGGCATACCCCCTCACACACCTCCATACCTCCCAACTGTCCCGATTTTCGCGGGACAGTCCCATTTTTTTGGGTCTGTCCCACCCGCGGGTTGCAGTGTCCCGCGGTGGGGGGGGGGGGGGCAGTTGGAAAGCTCCTGTACTCACTGTTCTGCTTAGCAGAGCAGCAGTGAATAGTGGAGACAGAGGGAGAGGGGGCATCAGGGGGTACGGATTAAGGGGGGGTCCCAGCAGCAGAGCCGGATTAAGGGGGGGGGCAGGGGGTACGTACCGTTGGCCCCATAGTTTTAGGGGGCCCCCTGGCTCGAGTAGCTCTGTCCCAGCTCAGAAGCTCCCCCGTCCTGCCAGCAACAGCGGCAGCATTGTGCTACAGTCAGCACACGCTGCTGCATATTGGCATGTCTGTGGTGTTGCAGGGAGGCAGCAGTCTCCCTACTTTCTTCTACCTGTGCGGGTATGTAAGGGGGAGCGACCACCTCCTCTGGATTTAGCCCTAGCTGAGGGGCCAAAATTCCATTAAAAAAAAATATTTCTGGAATTTGCATAAGGGGCGTGGCCTCAAGTCCGCGATTAGGCCACGCCCCAAACCCCACAGCAGGTACAGCAATGAGATAGGGCTCCCCTGTCTCAAGTGCCCTGGGCCCCCCGGACTCATAATCAGCCCCTGGGGGCATGCCAGCAGCTCACAGAGCACTGGGCATGCCCCCTCACTGGCGAAAACGGGGGCCCTCCCGTGAATCCACGCCCCCTTTTAGTTGGCCACGCCCCCTTTTCGCTGTCTCTCTCTGTGTGTGTGTGTGTGTGTGTGTGTGTGTGTCCCTCCTTCTGCCTGAAGAAAGCTCCTGAAGAAAGCTGGGAGGTATGCACCCCTGCATGTGCCATGCCCATACTATCTGCTTCTGCTCCTAGTCTCCTATAGATTTGGCCAGATCTGTGACTCATTTGACTAACTCCGCCCAGTGTTGTGACTCCGCCCAGCGTTAGCAAATGAGTCACAAAGTCACAGATCTGGGCTATTATATAGGAGATATATATATATATATATATATATATATACATAATTTTTTTTAATGCTATACCCTAGTGTCCTTCAATAATATTCTTCTTCTGATACTGTTGCTCACACCGCAGTGTATCATACTATCAGAATTTACACTCCTTTTTCTCAGCGTGGTGCAGCTATCTATTGCCCACCTGAGCAACCCAAACAATTTCTAGATGGTTTTTCTGCCTGGCTCCCTCACTTCTTATCCTCCGACATCTCCACCATTATCATGGTAGATTTCAATATTGCTATTGATAGTCCAAAATCTGCTGTTCATGCCTCCAATCTACTCTCTCTAACCTCCTCTCTCTGCCTCTCACAATGGACTGACTCATCTACTCATCAGGAGGGCCGCTGCCTTGATCTAGTATTCACCAGACTATGCTCCATTTCTAAACTCACTAACACTCCTTTTACACTCTCAGATCACAACCTCATCACCGGCATGCTCACCTCTATTATTTCAAACTCAGTGCCGCTGACATCCTCCAATCCTCCTCAAACCCGTAGAAATATTAATGCAATTAATCTTCAAGAACTTTCCACCTTACTGCAACAACTGCTTTCACCTATTTCTGCATTCTCTTCTCCTGAGATGACTGTATCACACCTGAACCAGACTCTAGAGATAGCCCTTGACGAAGTGGCTCCACTTACCAATCACACTCCACGTAGGCCTAGATGTCAACCATGGCACTCTAAAGTAACGAGACACCTACAAAAGCTGTCATGTAAACTTGAACATCAGTGGCATAAGTTTCGAATTCCAAATGACTTCTTCACATATAAGACTATCTACCACCCTTATCGTAATGCTCTGGAAACTGCCAAACATATTTCCAAACTCTCATCTCTGCTCAAGCCTTTAACCCCAAATGACTTTTTAATACATTTAAATCACTTCTAAACCCTCTTTCACCCAACCCGCCAGCCACTATCAAGGCACAGGATCTTGCTTCCTACTTCAAGGACAAGATTGATAAAATCCAAGATGAAATGGTATGCTCTTCCTCAACCAGTGACCTACTCAATTCCTTACTTGAACCCTCTGGCACTTTCTCTTCATTTGATCCCACAAATGAAAATGAAGTATCAACACTCTTCTCATCCTGCTACTCTACTACCTCTCCTCTTGATCCTATATCCTCACAAATAAGTAAAGCTCTGTCTCATGTGCTCATCCCAACCTTAACTAACATTTGTAATCTCTAGCTCTCTAATGGTATCTTTGCTTTACTATTCAAGCATGCAGTGATTACTCCCATTTTGAAAAAACTAAATTCTGACCCTAACTCTCTCTCAAACTACTGTCCCATCTCTCATCTCCCATGTTTCTACAAGCTACTTGAGAAACTTGCCTACACTCGCCTCACACACTTTCTTAACTCGTACAACTTATTGGACCCACATTAATCAGTCTTTCGATCCCAACACTCCACAGAGACAGCACTGACTAATGTAGTGAATTATCTGGTCACTGCGAAGTCTAAAGGCCATTACTCACTACTTATTCTTCTAGATCTCTTTGCTGCTTTTGACACTGTTGACCACTCTCTTCTCATACAAACACTGCAATCCTTAGGTCTTCAGGACACAGTCCTCTCTTGGTTCCTATCCTACCTATCTAATCGCTCTTTTAGTGTCTGTTTCTTGAAATCCACCTCTTCTTCGCTACCTCTTTCAGTTGAAGTACCGCAGTGCTCAGTCTTAGGTCCTCTGCTTTTCTTAATCTATACCTCATCTCTTGGGAAACTAATCAGCTCTTTTGGATTTCAGTATCATCTGTACGCAGATGATTCTCAAATCTACCTATCCTCCCCTGATTTGTCTCTATCTGTATTGGGTCGGGACACTGAATGCCACTCTGCCATTTCTTCTTGGATATCATCTCGCCACCTCAAACTTAATATTTCCAAAACAGAGTTAATTATATTTCCACCGGTCAAGAGAAGTTACCAACCTGATATTTCTATCACTGTTGAGAACTCTACAATCAACCCTACACCACAAGCTCGCTGCCTAGGTGTCATACTTGACTCAGAACTGTCCTTTGCTCCCCACATCCAATCTGTCTCAAAATCATGTTACATGCATTAAGAAACATATCCAAAATACAATCATACCTTACACAAGACACTGTTAAAACCCTTATCCATGCTCTCATTATCTCCCGCATTGATTATTGCAATAGTCTTCTTACTGGTCTTACTAAGAAGAGATTCTCACCATTACAATCCATTCTGAATGCAGCTGCGAGGCTAATATTCCCCGCTAGACATTCATCATCTGCAGACCCACTTTGTCACTCCCTCCATTGGCTACCTGTATTGTACCGTATGCCATACTTGCCTACCTGACCCTCTCCATGAGGGAGAAAATGCTCTGTTCCTGGATTTTTCCTTGTAATGTATGATTGCCATCATCTGTGTTGAGCTAGTTAATTGATAAGAAAGGTGTTTCACCACAGGTGATGGCAATCAGACATTACCAGGAAAGTCCAGGAACAGAGCATTTTCTCCCTCATGGAGAGGGTCAGGTAGGCAAGTATGCCGTATTCAATATTAAATACTGTTACACACAAGGCTATTAGCCATACTATACCAACATACATCTCTTTGCTTATCTCAAAATATCTCCCAACCCGGCCCCTTTGCTCTTCACAAGATCTACATCTCTCATCCACACTCATTACTTGCTCCCATGCACGATTACAGGACTTTCTTCGGGCTGCACCCACTCTATGGGATGCCCTACCCCCATAGGCAAACGCGGGGGGGTTTCCGGTTGCCCGGAAACCCCCCTCCTCTTGGCAAGTGACTCAAATTATGAAAACAATAGCATTGGTATATAATACCATAACTAGAACTACCACCACATAATGCAGTTTAAGGGACAGAGCAGAGCTGCTGCACATGGCCAGTGGTAGCATCTTCTTCTACCAAGTTTGCTGTGTGAATCCTCAATCAGTACACTGGACAAGAGAGTAGCTACCAGGAAGAAAAGACAGGAGCCTTACCATGAGGTGGGAGAATGTGTGCTTAAAAAGTGCAGGACTGGTTCTATTATGTTTGTGTATGTATTTATTTATTTATTTATTTATTTATTTATTATGGTATGTTTAATCTTTTTCCTGACCACTTATTTATATTATTTAAATGTGTGATACAGCCTATACTATAGACCATCTATAGTGTTAAATATTAATACTGTATTCCATACAGTATACATTAATGTCCAGGGTCTTTACTAGGTTCTTTTACTGCTCCCCCAGACTCCCACAATTGCTCCAACATTCCGCAGAGTGGGAGATTGTGTACTGCATTTGGAAACCCCCCTCTAGAAATCCTGCGTTTGACACTGCCTACCATGTACAATAAGACTCTCCTCTAGTCTTCAAACCTTCAAGCGTTCCCTGAAAACTCATCTATTCAGACAAGCTTATCAAATTCCAGAACCGCTCACATTACCTTCATAGCTTTCCTATCCAATTATATCCCCACAGTACAGAACACACATATCCTCAATTTTTTTTTCTTCACTCTCCTTTCCTCCTGACCCTTGTTCATCACTGCTGTGATGTAACATAGTAACATAGTAAGTTGTAACTAAGGTTGAAAAAAGACAATTGTCCATCGAGTTCAACCTATTTGTGGTCTCCTAAGCAGTCTTATTATAGGACTAGTTATATTTTATGTTAGGACTAGTTATATTAAGTATAATGCATGCCTACGCACCATAACCCTGAATATCTTTATCCAATAGTAATTTATCTAACCCATTCTTAAAGGTGTTGACTGAGTCCGCCATTACTACTCTCTCAGGCAGGGAATTCCAAACATGTATTGTCCTTACTGTGAAAAAACCTTTTCGCCTCAATGTGCGGAAACTCCTCTCCTGTAACCTAAGCGAGTGACCAAGTGTCCTCTGTGCTGATCTTATAGAAAACAGGTCCCTCCCAAGCTCTGTGTATTGACCCCTTATATATTTGTAGATGTTGGTCATGTCCCCTCTTAGTCTCCTCTTTTCCAATATAAACATGCCTAGCCTTGCACACCTTTCCTCGTATTCCAGCGTCTCCATGCCCTTGATTAGTTTGGTCACTAGCCTCTGAACCTTTTCTAGCTCCAGGATATAATTTTTGTAATATGGTGCCCAAAATTGCACACAGTATTTAAGATGAGGCCTCACTAGTGATTTATATAATGGGAGTATAATACTCTCGTCCCTTGCATCAATTCCCTGTTTCATGCATGCTAATCTCCTATATATTTGCCTTGTGATTCTGTGCCTGGCCCTCTAACGCTGGGTGGAGTCACAGGGCTGGCTGCAGTTAGCAGCTCCTGCCCTGTCCCAGCATACCACTAACAGAACGGGAGCAGCAGCCACAGAATCCGGACACCATCCCCACACAGAAGCCACCAGGGGATGGACCCACCACCACAGTGCCAGGTAGCCATGCACCCCTCCTTTGGCACATACACCCCAATGCCACCAGCACCACACACCCCCAAACCCCCCTCCACCAGCTCCCACATGCAGCCACTGACGGCCCTGACACCCCCAGACCCGACGCATAACGGACCAGCATACACACCCGCTAACCCCATAGCACCTATCCCACCCGCCGCAAAAGCCCAGCATCTCCCACTCTCACAGCCGGCACGGACACGGTGGCCGACCAGACAGCCGCAGCCCGCACCATTCCTCCCGTCCTCCGCACTCCCCCAGCGCCAGCTCCCGCATTGCAGCTGCGCCTGGGACCCACTGTCCCGCCAGTTACGGCGCAGCATCACCCGCGCCTGACTGCTGCCTCCCCGGCCGTCTCCTGCACCACCCGTCCCTCCTAATGTGTATGGCGGCAATACACATTAGGAGGGACGGACGGCGCAGGAGACGGCTTCATAGGCCTCTCTGCGCCGCGTACAGACAAACGGCGCCTCCTCCGCACACCGAACACAACGCTGCCTCCCACCATTCCCAGAGATCCGGACTGCACACCCAGGGACTGACCTGCCGACTCCACAGGCAAGAGACGGGGGACAGCACGCCTGGTACTGGGGACGCTGCACCAACTTCACAGGTGAGAGAGAGTGCAGAGGCAGCACCGCGTCCCTGCGTCCCCTCCCTGTCGCCCCCCGCGTCTCTGCGTCCCCTCCCTGCTGCCCCCGCATCTCTGCGCCCCCTCCCTGCCACCGCCGCGTCTCTGCGTCCCCTCCCTGCCACCCCACCTCTCTGAGTTCTCTCCCTGCCTCTCTGCGTCCCCTCCCTGCCGCCCCCCGCATCTGTGTCCACTCCATGCCGCCCCGCCTCTGTGCGTCCCCTCCCTGCCGCCCAGAGTCTCTACGTCCCATCCCTGCCGCCCCCCGTGTCCCCTCCCTGCCGCCCGCCTCTCTGCGTCCCCTCCCTGCCGCCCCCCGCGTCTGTGTCACCTCCCTTCCGCCCTGCTCTCTGCGTCCCGTCCCTGCCGCCCAGCGTCTCTGCATCCCCTCCCTGCCGCCCCGCCTCTCTGCGGCCCCTCCCTGCCGCCCCGCGTCTCTGCGCCCCCTCCCTGCCGCCCCGCCTCTCTGTGTCCCCTCCCTGCCGCCCCGCCTCTCTGCGTCCCCTCCCTGCCACCCCGCCTCTTTGCATCCCCTCCCTGCCGCCCTGCCTCTCTGCGTCCCCTCCCTGCCGCCCCGCCTCTCTGCATCCCCTCCCTGCCGCCCCGTCTCTCTGTGTCCCCTCCCTGCCGCCCCGCCTCTCTGCGTCACCTTGCAGCTGCGGACACACAGTAACGGCAACACGCCGCATGCACCACAGCCGCACAGACCGCTGCCGCCCGCCCCACAACCTCTCTCATACACCCGGCCCACACTGTACTGCCAGATGCCGTCACCACAACGGCGCAACCCCCTCCACTTCCACATCCACATCACCCACACCTGTCTGTGTGCTGGCCCCCAGCCTCATGCTACTCCTGCCCCCAGATCCACATAAAGTCCCTCCCCTCCCTGCAGCTCTCCAGACGCCATGCTGCCTGGGGGACTGCTCAGTGTCAGGGCCGATTCCAGCATTAGGCAGCTGCCTATGGGCGCCTGCCACGCTCCCGCTTCACTAACTTTTTACTGGACTGGGATCGGAGGAGGCTCCAGCAGGGGACCAGAGCACGCTGCAGCTATGTGGGGAAGGGATGGCCTCGGGGGATCCACTGTCCACCTGACGGAGGAGCCGGGGAGTGGAAGAGGCGCCCGCCGACCCAAACGTACTGCTGCTGTGTGAGGTGGTGACTCTCTCAGGGCCTTCTGTGGATAACGACACCGAGGAGAGGAGGAAGAGGTGCCGGCGGTGTCCAGCATACTGCAGCTGTGTGGGGAAGTGACAGGCCATGGGAATGCCGGGGCCCAGCCACAAGTGGTGAGTGCGGACAGGAGTGCAGACGCTGTGTCTTTATATGTCCACTATTCACAACCGTCTCCGAACCCACTCCCCCATTCGCAGCCCCCCCTCTCCAGCACCTCCCAACCCCCTCACCCATCTGCGCCCCCCCATCAACCCCCTTCCACCCGTAGCATCTATAGACACCCTCCCCCACACAACAGCAAACCCCGCACCCCTCCCTTCCCCACCCATGCCACCCACTCCTCCCCCACCCTCGGAACCCCCACAACCGCCCCTCCCCTGCCGCCCTCAGACCCCATCCCCCACCCGCTGCAACATCCGCAACACCCCCTCCACCACTCCTGACCCTATCCGCCACACAATCGCACCTGCCTCTCTCCCACCCGTAGCACCCATTCTCCTCCCCTACACATGGTACCTCCCGACCCCCTACCCCACACACGCCACCCCCCCCACCCACACCCGTGGCATCCATGCACCCCCCCCTCCACCACCCACAGCACCTCTGGGCCCCCTCAACCATCCACCCAACCCCCACAACCATGCCCTTCCCTACCCGCAGCTCCTTCAGAACCCCTCCCCTCATCCCCAACAGCCCTGCTCCTGCCCCCCCCGCACCACCTCCTGACCCCCTCCACCATCCACTGCCCCCACCCTCAGCACCTCCCAACCCCCCTCACCCATCTGCGCCCCCCCATCCACCCCCTCCACCCGTAGCATCTACAGACACCCTCCCCCATCCGCAGCAACCCCCGCAACTTCCCCATCCGCACCCCTCCCCATCTGCCCGCCCTCCACCCGCAGCATCTACACACACCCTCCCTTCATCTGGAGGCCCCCGCACCCGCCCCTCCCCCACCCGTGGCACCCCAACACCCGCAGCATCTCAGAAAACCACACCTGCCCTTCCCCCACCTGCAACACCCCCACCCTTCCCCCACCCATAGCACCTCCGGCCCCCACTCCCCCGCCCATCCCCACCCGCAGCACCTCCAAACTCCCTTCCCCATCCGCCCCTCCACCTGCAGCATCTACAGACACTCGGCCCCATCCACGGTGTCCCCCCCACACCGGCTACATTCTCTACATCATGCCTTGCAGGCGTTGTTCACGCCGTAGCAAGAGGCGACGCCCCCTTCACCATCCGCTGGCCTTACATTGCGTAATATTTTACCACTAACAACAGTAGGAATACAGGTAATACTCCATATAATCATATATTCAACCACACAAAGAGGTGCAGGGGTGAAGGGGGCGTAGCCCCCTACGACGGTGTGAAGAGCGCCCGTAGGGCGCGATGAAGCACCTAGTATCTTATAAGCCTTCTTTGCTGCACTCCTACTTTGGGTAATGCTGTTTAGTTTGTTATCTATGTGAACCCCTAAGTCTTTTTCCAGTTCAGAATCCGCTAATATTACCCCATTTAGTGTGTAGGTGTTATTTTTGGTCTTGCCCCCACAGTGCATTACCTTACACTTGTCTGTGTTGAATCTCATTGTCCATTTTGCTGCCCATGCTTCCAGTTTAGTTAAGTCGTTCTGAAGCGACTCAGCATCCCCCTCCGTATTTATAACCTTACACAATTTGGTATCATCTGCAAAAATTGATACCATGCTCTCTAGACCTTCTGTTAGGTTGTTGATGAAAATGTTGAACAACAGTGGTCCAAGTACAGACCATTGTGGCACACCACTTAGTACATTAGTCCAATTTGAAACTGATCCATTGACCACAACGCGCTGCTCCCTATTATCTAACCAATTACTGACCCAAGTGCATATTGTGCTCCCCATGCGATATCATGCAACCCACCAAGAACCTTTACAATCTGGTGGACAACTATGCAATAGATAGTACCTATCCTTGTGTATCAATGCCTATTTCCCCATAGATTGTAAGCTTGCGAGCAGGGCCTTCCTACCTCTATGACTGTTTGTTTTAATCCAGTTTTGTCTTCTAATTGTGTCCAGTTGTAAAGCGCAATGGAATTTGCTGCGCTATATAAGAAACTGATAATAATAATAATAATAATAATAATAATAATAATACACATATTGTTACACTGTAGGTAGGGACTGCTGTGTTCATCCAGGGGTACTCTATCCATGTAGGGGTGTAATCCCAGTGTAAGAAAGAAATGAAAGGCAAAAATACAATTATTAAAAAAATATATAATTATTTTTACATATATATATATATATATATATATATATATATATATAAAAGCAGTGAACCGGCGGCACTCAATCGGAACTTGGTCAGCGGCGGTACAAAAAGAGGCAACCGCTCTTGACTGTGTTTACGTTTCAATAATTAGAACCAACAACACCAGTAAACAAACATAGGGGGTAATTCCAAGTTGATCGCAGCAGGAATTTTTTTAGCAGTTGGGCAAAACCATGTGCACTGCAGGGGTGGCAGATATAACATGTGCAGAGAGAGTTAGATTTGGGTGGGTTATTTTGTTTCTGTGCAGGGTAAATACTGGCTGCTTTATTTTTACACTGCAATTTAGATTGCAGATTGAACTCACCACACCCAAATCTAACTCTCTCTGCACATGTTATATCTGCCTCCCCTGCAGTGCACATGGTTTTGCCCAACTGCTAAAAAATTTCCTGCTGCGATCAACTTGGAATTACCCCCATAGCTTTATACCTTCATCCTTCCATGTGCTAGCTTCCAAATGGCCCCTGGCGTCCGGCGGGGATGGATGACGTCATCTCTTCGCACCCCATGCAGTGCGCTCCACACCCTGTCATCGCTCCGGTAACCATGGTAGCTGATAAACAAACCAAAAATATGAACAATCAAAATACCATTACCATGCAAAGCGAGTAGTATACAATACATTACACAATTTACTTATTGCACAAACCCATATAAAACATTAAAGGTATAATCATAGTCTAGCTGCATGTGTATTACAGAACTTATGCCCGATCAGCCTGTCATTGTCACATCAAAGGAGCGAACACCTATATTAAGTATTCCTACTGAAACCATAGGGTATATTTACTAAAGTCCCGATTTTGTCTGAGGTTTTTTTTTTTTTTCAAAGTGTCAACATGGAAATTTACTAACCACAAATCTCAGCAGTGTTGGGGCTATTCGTATTGTTTTTCATGGCAGATGTCAGAAATACGAATGAATAGACCATCGGTCAAACGCGGCTGTTAGTTCATACAACACGGTAATTTACTAAGAATTCGTATTCTCAATCACTGCCGACAATGGGCAGACACTGCCGGGAAAGCATAGAATTCGTTAAAAAAAGCAGCTGAAAGATAGATCTGCTTTTTCCTGGCGTGTTTGGATAGTCATGCACGGATCAGTGAGATCCGTGCATGCTTATCTGCAGGAAAGGGTCTGATTGCCTTAAAAATGTTTAAAAAAAATTGCGTGGGGTCCCCCCTCCTAAGCATAACCAGCCTCGGGCTCTTTGAGCCGGCCCTGGTTGTAAAAATACAGGGGGGGAAATGCGTAGTGTCCCCCCATATTTATACAACCAGCACCGGGTTGTGCGTCCGGTCCTTGTTCAAAAAATATGGGGGACAAAAGAAGTAGGGGTCTCCCGTATTTTTTATACTAGCACAGGGCTCCACTAGCCAGAAAGCCCAAATAGTCACCCCTGGCCAGGGTTCACTGGAGGAGTGGGTAACCCTTAAATCAAGGGGTCCCCCCCTCCAGGCATCCAAGTGCCAGGGGTGAAGCCCGAGTCTGTCCCCCCCATCCCTGGGCGGTGGATGGGGGGCTGATAGCCTTTGTGTAAACAATTTTTTTTTCTGTAGAACTACAAGTCCCAGCAAGCCTCCCTTGCAAGCTGGTACTTGGAGAACCACAAGTACCAGCATGCGGGGAAATATCAGGCCCGCTGCTATCTGTAGTTCTACAACAACAACAAATCCCCCTAAAAAACACAAGACACACACCGTGAAAGTAAAATTTTATTCAGACACACTTACACACTCACATACTTACCTACATCCAACGCTGAGAATTACGTCCACTTGTCCATGTAGAATCCACGGGGGACCTGTAAAAATAAAGTTATACTTACAACCAATCCAGTGAAGATATGGCCTCTTCTTTCACAAAGTAATCCAGGGACTTGAATAAAATAAAAAAACAAAAACCCGATCCACGCACTTAAAGGGGTTCTATGTTTACACAAGGAACCCCTTTCCCTGAATGCTATGACCCCCGTGACTTCTGTCACTGAAGGTCCCGCCAGCCAATCAGAAAGCGCCACGTCATGGCGCTCTCCTGATTGGCCGTGCGCTCCTAGCCTGTCAATCACGAGGAGCGCACTGGCTAGAATGGAGCTTAGCGCAGCTCCATTCTAACCATTGATGGGAACTTTGCGGTCTGCGGTAAACCGCAAAGTTAATTGGGGTCACCCACAAGAGTGCTTTCCCGCAGACCACAAAGTTCCCATCCCACAAGAGTGACCCCCAATTAACTTTGCAGTTTACTGCAGACCGCAAAGTTCCCATCATTGGGAACATTAACATCATTAAAAAAAATACGGGGGATCCCTACATCTTTTGTCCCCCATATTTTTTGAACCAGGGCCGGCTCAAAGAGCCCGAGGCTGGTTATACATAGGAGGGGGGACCCCACGCAAATTTTTTTCAACTTTTACGATATAGGCAAAGAAGGGGGAATGCACCTGACTCAAGCGCAGTGGAGAATGATTTCAACGTTGTGCAAGGTTCTGCAATCCTCTGAACTTGCCACACGTGAAGTCAGTTCAGACTAGAGATGAGCGCCTGAAATTTTTCGGGTTTTGTGTTTTGGTTTTGGGTTCGGTTCCGCGGCCGTGTTTTGGGTTCGAACGCGTTTTGGCAAAACCTCACCGAATTTTTTTTGTCGGATTCGGGTGTGTTTTGGATTCGGGTGTTTTTTTCAAAAAACACTAAAAAACAGCTTAAATCATAGAATTTGGGGGTCATTTTGATCCCAAAGTATTATTAACCTCAAAAACCATAATTTACACTCATTTTCAGTCTATTCTGAATACCTCACACCTCACAATATTATTTTTAGTCCTAAAATTTGCACCGAGGTCGCTGTGTGAGTAAGATAAGCGACCCTAGTGGCCGACACAAACACCGGGCCCATCTAGGAGTGGCACTGCAGTGTCACGCAGGATGTCCCTTCCAAAAAACCCTCCCCAAACAGCACATGATGCAAAGAAAAAAAGAGGCGCAATGAGGTAGCTGTGTGAGTAAGATTAGCGACCCTAGTGGCCGACACAAACACCGGGCCCATCTAGGAGTGGCACTGCAGTGTCACGCAGGATGTCCCTTCCAAAAAACCCTCCCCAAACAGCACATGACGCAAAGAAAAAAAGAGGCGCAATGAGGTAGCTGTGTGAGTAAGATTAGCGACCCTAGTGGCCGACACAAACACCGGGCCCATCTAGGAGTGGCACTGCAGTGTCACGCAGGATGTCCCTTCCAAAAAACCCTCCCCAAACAGCACATGACGCAAAGAAAAAAAGAGGCGCAATGAGGTAGCTGTGTGAGTAAGATTAGCGACCCTAGTGGCCGACACAAACACCGGGCCCATCTAGGAGTGGCACTGCAGTGTCACGCAGGATGTCCCTTCCAAAAAACCCTCCCCAAACAGCACATGACGCAAAGAAAAAAAGAGGCGCAATGAGGTAGCTGACTGTGTGAGTAAGATTAGCGACCCTAGTGGCCGACACAAACACCGGGCCCATCTAGGAGTGGCACTGCAGTGTCACGCAGGATGTCCCTTCCAAAAAAACCCTCCCCAATCAGCACATGATGCAAAGAAAAAGAAAAGAAAAAAGAGGTGCAAGATGGAATTGTCCTTGGGCCCTCCCACCCACCCTTATGTTGTATAAACAAAACAGGACATGCACACTTTAACCAACCCATCATTTCAGTGACAGGGTCTGCCACACGACTGTGACTGATATGACGGGTTGGTTTGGACCCCCCCCAAAAAAGAAGCAATTAATCTCTCCTTGCACAAACTGGCTCTACAGAGGCAAGATGTCCACCTCATCTTCACCCTCCGATATATCACCGTGTACATCCCCCTCCTCACAGATTATCAATTCGTCCCCACTGGAATCCACCATCTCAGCTCCCTGTGTACTTTGTGGAGGCAATTGCTGCTGGTCAATGTCTCCGCGGAGGAATTGATTATAATTCATTTTAATGAACATCATCTTCTCCACATTTTCTGGATGTAACCTCGTACGCCGATTGCTGACAAGGTGAGCGGCGGCACTAAACACTCTTTCGGAGTACACACTTGTGGGAGGGCAACTTAGGTAGAATAAAGCCAGTTTGTGCAAGGGCCTCCAAATTGCCTCTTTTTCCTGCCAGTATAAGTACGGACTGTGTGACGTGCCTACTTGGATGCGGTCACTCATATAATCCTCCACCATTCTATCAATGTTGAGAGAATCATATGCAGTGACAGTAGACGACATGTCCGTAATCGTTGTCAGGTCCTTCAGTCCGGACCAGATGTCAGCATCAGCAGTCGCTCCAGACTGCCCTGCATCACCGCCAGCGGGTGGGCTCGGAATTCTGAGCCTTTTCCTCGCACCCCCAGTTGCGGGAGAATGTGAAGGAGGAGATGTTGACAGGTCGCGTTCCGCTTGACTTGACAATTTTGTCACCAGCAGGTCTTTCAACCCCAGCAGACCTGTGTCTGCCGGAAAGAGAGATCCAAGGTAGGCTTTAAATCTAGGATCGAGCACGGTGGCCAAAATGTAGTGCTCTGATTTCAACAGATTGACCACCCGTGAATCCTTGTTAAGCGAATTAAGGGCTGCATCCACAAGTCCCACATGCCTAGCGGAATCGCTCCCTTTTAGCTCCTTCTTCAATGCCTCCAGCTTCTTCTGCAAAAGCCTGATGAGGGGAATGACCTGACTCAGGCTGGCAGTGTCTGAACTGACTTCACGTGTGGCAAGTTCAAAGGGCATCAGAACCTTGCACAACGTTGAAATCATTCTCCACTGCACTTGAGACAGGTGCATTCCACCTACTATATCGTGCTCAATTGTATAGGCTTGAATGGCCTTTTGCTGCTCCTCCGACCTCTGAAGCATATAGAGGGTTGAATTCCACCTCGTTACCACTTCTTGCTTCAGATGATGGCAGGGCAGGTTCAGTAGTTTTTGGTGGTGCTCCAGTCTTCTGTACGTGGTGCCTGTACGCCGAAAGTGTCCCGCAATTTTTCTGGCCACCGACAGCATCTCTTGCACGCCCCTGTCGTTTTTTAAAAAATTCTGCACCACCAAATTCAAGGTATGTGCAAAACATGGGACGTGCTGGAATTTGCCCATATTTAATGCACACACAATATTGCTGGCGTTGTCCGATGCCACAAATCCACAGGAGAGTCCAATTGGGGTAAGCCATTCCGCGATGATCTTCCTCAGTTGCCGTAAGAGGTTTTCAGCTGTGTGCGTATTCTGGAAAGCGGTGATACAAAGCGTAGCCTGCCTAGGAAAGAGTTGGCGTTTGCGAGATGCTGCTACTGGTGCCGCCGCTGCTGTTCTTGCGGCGGGAGTCCATACATCTACCCAGTGGGCTGTCACAGTCATATAGTCCTGACCCTGCCCTGCTCCACTTGTCCACATGTCCGTGGTTAAGTGGACATTGGGTACAACTGCATTTTTTAGGAGACTGGTGAGTCTTTTTCTGACGTCCGTGTACATTCTCGGTATCGCCTGCCTAGAGAAGTGGAACCTAGATGGTATTTGGTAACGGGGGCACACTGCCTCAATAAATTGTCTAGTTCCCCGTGAACTAACGGCGGATACCGGACGCACGTCTAACACCAACATAGTTGTCAAGGACTCAGTTATCCGCTTTGCAGTAGGATGACTGCTGTGATATTTCATCTTCCTCGCAAAGGACTGTTGAACAGTCAATTGCTTACTGGAAGTAGTACAAGTGGGCTTACGACTTCCCCTCTGGGATGACCATCGACTCCCAGCGGCAACAACAGCAGCGCCAGCAGCAGTAGGCGTTACACGCAAGGATGCATCGGAGGAATCCCAGGCAGGAGAGGACTCGTCAGACTTGCCAGTGACATGGCCTGCAGGACTATTGGCATTCCTGGGGAAGGAGGAAATTGACACTGAGGGAGTTGGTGGGGTGGTTTGCGTGAGCTTGGTTACAAGAGGAAGGGATTTACTGGTCAGTGGACTGCTTCCGCTGTCACCCAAAGTTTTTGAACTTGTCACTGACTTATTATGAATGCGCTGCAGGTGACGTATAAGGGAGGATGTTCCGAGGTGGTTAACGTCCTTACCCCTACTTATTACAGCTTGACAAAGGGAACACACGGCTTAACACCTGTTGTCCGCATTTCTGGTGAAATACCTCCACACCGAAGAGCTGATTTTTTTGGTATTTTCACCTGGCATGTCAACGGCCATATTCCTCCCACGGACAACAGGTGTCTCCCCGGGTGCCTGACTTAAACAAACCACCTCACCATCAGAATCCTCCTGGTCAATTTCCTCCCCAGCGCCAGCAACACCCATATCCTCCTCATCCTGGTGTACTTCAACACTGACATCTTCAATCTGACTATCAGGAACTGGACTGCTTGTGCTCCTTCCAGCACTTGCAGGGGGCGTGCAAATGGTGGAAGGCGCATGCTCTTCACGTCCAGTGTTGGGAAGGTCAGGCATCGCAACCGACACAATTGGACTCTCCTTGTGGATTTGGGATTTCAAAGAACGCACAGTTCTTTGCGGTGCTTTTGCCAGCTTGAGTCTTTTCAGTTTTCTAGCGAGAGGCTGAGTGCTTCCATCCTCATGTGAAGCTGAACCACTAGCCATGAACATAGGCCAGGGCCTCAGCCGTTCCTTGCCACTCCGTGTGGTAAATGGCATATTGGCAAGTTTACGCTTCTCCTCCGACAATTTTATTTTAGGTTTTGGAGTCCTTTTTTTACTGATATTTGGTGTTTTGGTTTTGACATGCTCTGTACTATGCCATTGGGCATCGGCCTTGGCAGACGACGTTGCTGGCATTTCATCGTCTCGGCCATGACTAGTGGCAGCAGCTTCAGCACGAGGTGGAAGTGGATCTTGATCTTTCCCTAATTTTGGAACCTCAACATTTTTGTTCTCCATATTTTAATAGGCACAACTAAAAGGCACCTCAGGTAAACAATGGAGATGGATGGATTGGATACTAGTATACAATTATGGACGGGCTGCCGAGTGCCGACACAGAGGTAGCCACAGCCGTGAACTACCGCACTGTACTGTGTCTGCTGCTAATATATAGACTGGTTGATAAAGAGATAGTATACTCGTAACTAGTATGTATGTATAAAGAAAGAAAAAAAAACCACGGTTAGGTGGTATATACAATTATGGACGGGCTGCCGAGTGCCGACACAGAGGTAGCCACAGCCGTGAACTACCGCACTGTACTGTGTCTGCTGCTAATATATAGACTGGTTGATAAAGAGATAGTATACTCGTAACTAGTATGTATGTATAAAGAAAGAAAAAAAAACCACGGTTAGGTGGTATATACAATTATGGACGGGCTGCCGAGTGCCGACACAGAGGTAGCCACAGCCGTGAACTACCGCACTGTACTGTGTCTGCTGCTAATATATAGACTGGTTGATAAAGAGATAGTATACTCGTAACTAGTATGTATGTATAAAGAAAGAAAAAAAAACCACGGTTAGGTGGTATATACAATTATGGACGGGCTGCCGAGTGCCGACACAGAGGTAGCCACAGCCGTGAACTACCGCACTGTACTGTGTCTGCTGCTAATATATAGACTGGTTGATAAAGAGATAGTATACTCGTAACTAGTATGTATGTATAAAGAAAGAAAAAAAAACCACGGTTAGGTGGTATATACAATTATGGACGGGCTGCCGAGTGCCGACACAGAGGTAGCCACAGCCGTGAACTACCGCACTGTACTGTGTCTGCTGCTAATATATAGACTGGTTGATAAAGAGATAGTATACTCGTAACTAGTATGTATGTATAAAGAAAGAAAAAAAAACCACGGTTAGGTGGTATATACAATTATGGACGGGCTGCCGAGTGCCGACACAGAGGTAGCCACAGCCGTGAACTACCGCACTGTACTGTGTCTGCTGCTAATATATAGACTGGTTGATAAAGAGATAGTATACTCGTAACTAGTATGTATGTATAAAGAAAGAAAAAAAAACCACGGTTAGGTGGTATATACAATTATGGACGGGCTGCCGAGTGCCGACACAGAGGTAGCCACAGCCGTGAACTACCGCACTGTACTGTGTCTGCTGCTAATATATAGACTGGTTGATAAAGAGATAGTATACTCGTAACTAGTATGTATGTATAAAGAAAGAAAAAAAAACCACGGTTAGGTGGTATATACAATTATGGACGGGCTGCCGAGTGCCGACACAGAGGTAGCCACAGCCGTGAACTACCGCACTGTACTGTGTCTGCTGCTAATATATAGACTGGTTGATAAAGAGATAGTATACTCGTAACTAGTATGTATGTATAAAGAAAGAAAAAAAAACCACGGTTAGGTGGTATATACAATTATGGACGGGCTGCCGAGTGCCGACACAGAGGTAGCCACAGCCGTGAACTACCGCACTGTACTGTGTCTGCTGCTAATATATAGACTGGTTGATAAAGAGATAGTATACTCGTAACTAGTATGTATGTATAAAGAAAGAAAAAAAAACCACGGTTAGGTGGTATATACAATTATGGACGGGCTGCCGAGTGCCGACACAGAGGTAGCCACAGCCGTGAACTACCGCACTGTACTGTGTCTGCTGCTAATATATAGACTGGTTGATAAAGAGATAGTATACTCGTAACTAGTATGTATGTATAAAGAAAGAAAAAAAAACCACGGTTAGGTGGTATATACAATTATGGACGGGCTGCCGAGTGCCGACACAGAGGTAGCCACAGCCGTGAACTACCGCACTGTACTGTGTCTGCTGCTAATATATAGACTGGTTGATAAAGAGATAGTATACTCGTAACTAGTATGTATGTATAAAGAAAGAAAAAAAAAACCACGGTTAGGTGGTATATACAATTATGGACGGGCTGCCGAGTGCCGACACAGAGGTAGCCACAGCCGTGAACTACCGCACTGTACTGTGTCTGCTGCTAACATATAGACTGGTTGATAAAGAGATAGTATACTCGTAACTAGTATGTATGTATAAAGAAAGAAAAAAAAACCACGGTTAGGTGGTATATACAATTATGGACGGGCTGCCGAGTGCCGACACAGAGGTAGCCACAGCCGTGAACTACCGCACTGTACTGTGTCTGCTGCTAATATATAGACTGGTTGATAAAGAGATAGTATACTCGTAAGTCGTAACTAGTATGTATGTATAAAGAAAGAAAAAAAAACCACGGTTAGGTGGTATATACAATTATGGACGGGCTGCCGAGTGCCGACACAGAGGTAGCCACAGCCGTGAACTACCGCACTGTACTGTGTCTGCTGCTAATATATAGACTGGTTGATAAAGAGATAGTATACTCGTAACTAGTATGTATGTATAAAGAAAGAAAAAAAAAACACGGTTAGGTGGTATATACAATTATGGACGGGCTGCCGAGTGCCGACACAGAGGTAGCCACAGCCGTGAACTACCGCACTGTACTGTGTCTGCTGCTAATATATAGACTGGTTGATAAAGAGATAGTATACTCGTAACTAGTATGTATGTATAAAGAAAGAAAAAAAAAACACGGTTAGGTGGTATATACAATTATGGACGGGCTGCCGAGTGCCGACACAGAGGTAGCCACAGCCGTGAACTACCGCACTGTACTGTGTCTGCTGCTAATATATAGACTGGTTGATAAAGAGATAGTATACTCGTAACTAGTATGTATGTATAAAGAAAGAAAAAAAAACCACGGTTAGGTGGTATATACAATTATGGACGGGCTGCCGAGTGCCGACACAGAGGTAGCCACAGCCGTGAACTACCGCACTGTACTGTGTCTGCTGCTAATATAGACTGGTTGATAAAGAGATAGTATACTCGTAACTAGTATGTATGTATAAAGAAAGAAAAAAAAACCACGGTTAGGTGGTATATACAATTATGGACGGGCTGCCGAGTGCCGACACAGAGGTAGCCACAGCCGTGAACTACCGCACTGTACTGTGTCTGCTGCTAATATAGACTGGTTGATAAAGAGATAGTATACTCGTAACTAGTATGTATGTATAAAGAAAGAAAAAAAAACCACGGTTAGGTGGTATATACAATTATGGACGGGCTGCCGAGTGCCGACACAGAGGTAGCCACAGCCGTGAACTACCGCACTGTACTGTGTCTGCTGCTAATATATAGACTGGTTGATAAAGAGATAGTATACTCGGAACTAGTATGTATGTATAAAGAAAGAAAAAAAAAACACGGTTAGGTGGTATATACAATTATGGACGGGCTGCCGAGTGCCGACACAGAGGTAGCCACAGCCGTGAACTACCGCACTGTACTGTGTCTGCTGCTAATATATAGACTGGTTGATAAAGAGATAGTATACTCGTAACTAGTATGTATGTATAAAGAAAGAAAAAAAAAACACGGTTAGGTGGTATATACAATTATGGACGGGCTGCCGAGTGCCGACACAGAGGTAGCCACAGCCGTGAACTACCGCACTGTACTGTGTCTGCTGCTAATATAGACTGGTTGATAAAGAGATAGTATACTACTAATATTATATACTGGTGGTCAGGTCACTGGTCACTAGTCACACTGGCAGTGGCACTCCTGCAGCAAAAGTGTGCACTGTTTAATTTTAATATAATATTATGTACTCCTGGCTCCTGCTATAACCTATAACTGGCACTGCAGTAGTGCTCCCCAGTCTCCCCCACAATTATAAGCTGTGTGAGCTGAGCAGTCAGACAGATATATAATATATATAGATGATGCAGCACACTGGCCTGAGCCTGAGCAGTGCACACAGATATGGTATGTGACTGACTGAGTCACTGTGTGTATCGCTTTTTTCAGGCAGAGAACGGATATATTAAATAAACTGCACTGTGTGTCTGGTGGTCACTCACTATATAATATATTATGTACTCCTGGCTCCTGCTATAACCTATAACTGGCACTGCAGTAGTGCTCCCCAGTCTCCCCCACAATTATAAGCTGTGTGAGCTGAGCAGTCAGACAGATATATATAATATTATATATAGATAGATAATAGATGATGCAGCACACTGGCCTGAGCCTGAGCAGTGCACACAGATATGGTATGTGACTGAGTCACTGTGTGCTGTGTATCGCTTTTTTCAGGCAGAGAACGGATTATAAATAAAAGTGGTGGTCACTGGTCACTATCAGCAAAACTCTGCACTGTACACTACTGAGTACTCCTAATGCTCCCCAAAATTAGTAAATCAAGTGTCTCTCTAATCTATTCTAATTCTAAACGGAGAGGACGCCAGCCACGTCCTCTCCCTATCAATCTCAATGCACGTGTGAAAATGGCGGCGACGCGCGGCTCCTTATATAGAATCCGAGTCTCGCGATAGAATCCGAGCCTCGCGAGAATCCGACAGCGTCATGATGACGTTCGGGCGCGCTCGGGTTAACCGAGCAAGGCGGGAAGATCCGAGTCGCTCGGACCCGTGAAAAAAAACATGAAGTTCTGGCGGGTTCGGATTCAGAGAAACCGAACCCGCTCATCTCTAGTTCAGACACTGCCAGCCTGAGTCAGGTCATTCCCCTCATCAGGCTTTTGGAGAAGCAGCTGGAGAGATTGAAGGAGGAGCTAAAACTGAGCGATTCCGCTAGGCATGTGGGACTTGTGGATGGAGCCCTTCATTCGCTTAACCAGGATTCACGGGTGGTCAATCTGTTGAAATCAGAGCACTACATTTTGGCCACCGTGCTCGATCCTAGCTTTAAAGCCTACGTTGTATCTCTCTTTCCGGCAGACACAAGTCTGCAGATGTTCAAAGACCTGCTGGTGAGACAGTTGTTAAGTCAAGCGGAACGTGACCCGCCTTCATTTTCTCACGCCACTGGAGCTGCCAGTAAAAGGATAACATTTCCAAAACCACCCACTGGCGGTGATGCAGGGCAGTCAGGAGCGATAGCTGACATCTGGTCCGAACTGAAGAACCTGCCAACGATTACTGACATGTCGTCTACTGTCACTGCATATGATTCTGTCACCATTGAAAGAATGGTGGAGGATTATATGAGTGACATCATCACTGTAGGCATGTCAGACAGTCCGTACGTATACTGGCTGGAAAAAGAGGCAATTTGGAGGCCCTTGCACAAATTGGCTTTATTTTACCTAAGTTGCCCCCCCCCCCCCTCCAGTGTGTGCTCCGAAAGAGTGTTTAGTGCAGCCGCTAACCTTGTTAGCGATCGGCGTAGGAGGTTACTTCCAGAAAATGTGGAGAAGATGATGTTCATAAAAATAAATTATAATCAATTCCTTCGTGGAGACATTTACCAGCAATTGCCTCCATAAAGTACACAGGGACCTGTGATGGTGGATTCCAGTGGGGACGAATTAATACTCTGTGAGGAGGGGGATGTACACAGTGAAAGGGGTGAGGAATCGGACGATGAGAAGGAGGTGGACATCTTGTCTCTGTAGAGCCAGTTTGTGCAAGGAGAGATTAATTGCTTCTTTTTTGGTGAGGGCCCAAACCAACCAGTCATTTCAGCCACAGTCGTGTGGCAGACCCTGTCGCTGAAATGATGGGTTTGTTAAAGTGTTTATGTCCTGTTTATACAACATAAGGGTGGGTGGGAGGGCCCAAGGATGGGCCCAAGGACAATTCCATCTTGCACCTCTTTTTTTATTTATTATTTGCATCATGTGCTGTTTGGGGACTAGTTTTTTAATTGCCATCCTGTCTGACACTGCAGTGCTACTCCTAGATGGGCCAGGTGTTTGTGCCGCCCACTTGGGTCGCTTAGCTTAGTCATCCAGCAACCTCGGTGCAAATTTTAGGACTAAAAATAATATTGTGAGGTGTGAGGTGTTCAGAATAGACTGTAAATTAGTGGAAATTATGGTTATTGAGGTTAATAATACTATAGGATCAAAATTACCCCCAAATTCTATGATTTAAGCTGTTTTTGAGGGTTTTTTTTTTAAAAAACCCAGAATCCGACAAAAATTCTTAAGGGAGGTTTTACCAAAATGCGTCCCAATCCAAAACACGACCGCGGAACCGAATTCAAAACCAAAACCCAAAAAATGTCCGGTGCACATCTCTAATTTAAATGCTTTGCCAGGGTACTGGATTTGAAGGTGATACAGTCAGTGAGATCGACTGGTAATAGCAGAGATAATTTATCTAAAGGAGAACAGGAAACTCTTCTCATCTTAAATAAGGACACCAACATCATCATACGCCCAGCGGACAAGGGTGGAGGTATTATAGTCCAGGATCTATGCCAATACAAGAGAGAGACTTATAGACAGTTATTGGATACTTAGGTCTATAAACGTTTATTGGTTGATCCCTCTGAAACATACAATAGGGAACTTAAGGAGGTTTTGTCACTGGCTGTCAAGAATTATGTGATTTCAGTATATGTGCAGGATGCTTTGTTACAGGATTTCCCGGTGGTGCCTGTATTTTATGCAATTCCAAAAATTCATAAGGAAGCAAAGGTCCCACTGGGACAATCTGTAATTGTAGCTAGAGATTCGATATACTATAAAGTCTCTCAATATTTGGACTATTTTCTCTTACGTCCTAGAGGATGCTTGGGTCCACATTAGTACAACGGGGTATAGACGGGTCCACCAGGAGCCATTGGCACTTTAAGAGTTTTAGAGTGTGGGCTGGCTCCTCCCTCTATACCCCTCCTACCAGACTCAGATTAGAAAATGTGCCCGGAGAAGCCGGTCACAGCTAGGGGAGCTCTACAGAGCTTCTTTAGTAAAGTTTTTTTTTAGAGTTTATTATTTTACAGGGAGGCTGCTAGCAATAGCCTCCCTGCTTCGTGGGACTAAGGGGTGGAGTAGTGTCCGCCCTGCGGGGTCTGAGCCACTATCTCCACTGGCAGGACACTGAGCTCCTGAGGGGATAAATCGTTCCCCGCCACAGCGGATCGCTCACCCCAGCAGCATGCCGCCACCCCCTTACAGAGCTGAAGATCAGTGGCGAGTGAGTCACTGACCCCCCTAGCAAGCGGGGGGCCGGTGTGGAGATGGCGGCAACATGGTAGGAGCGCAGTACTAACTGCGCTCCAGAGGCTCAGCGGTACTTAGTGCGGAGCTGTGAGGGGCGCCCTGAGCCAGCGCATGATCCCAGCACTGGTCAGCAAGCCTTTCGGGGTCCGCGGATCTCAGGCCAGTATAATCCTTGTGAAGAGCGGGAAGACAGTGCCATTTTGGGGGTGGAGCTTCTCCTCAGAGCAGACCCAGCAGCGTTCAGTGCCGTTTTCCTGCCTGCACAGCGCTGTCCAGGAAGAGCAAGTCCCTCCACAGCAACTCCAGCTATCTCTCACGGTACCAGGGTTTTGTAGAAGGGGGGGAGGCTGCATTAAGACTGTGTAACCTATTAAGGTGCACAGTCAGTGCTAGTAGGGGTCTCCCTTTACATTAAAAGTGCTGTGTGTGGGTTGGCTCCGATCTCTGTGTCTCCTGCCATTCTTGGGGGTGAAACTCTGTCTGTCCTCCCCTGTGTGTGTGTGTGTGTGTGTGTGTGTGTGTGTGTGTGTGTGTGTGTGTGTGTGTGTGGAGTATATGTGGTCTCCATTGAGCTATGTCCAGGGACTCTGTGTCATATGCTGCAGAGGATGTCCTCTCAGGATGATCCCATTCCATGTAATCAGGATTGCAGTGGTTTAGCACAGATACCAGCAAGGGAGCCTGAGTGGTTATCCTCTATCAAATCTATGATTTCTCAGATTTCAAATAGGGTTGCACAAAATGAATCTGCAACTCAGGCTTTACAGAACTCTATGGCAGTCTGGCCCAGTTCTGGTACCTTAGGGCTCCCCGCTGTATATTCACATAAACGTGCTTTTGCGCAGATCATGCAGGATGATACGGATACCGATTCTGACACTGCAGACGGTGACGGGGATGTGTTGCGGGGGGCAGCATCTCTAGCTAAAGGGGTGCAGTTGATTATAGAGGATATTACAGATGTGTTGAATATAGCTGATACAACACCCGAGCAGGTTGAGAAGGCTTATTTCACTGAAAATAAGAAAGCCTCGCTAACCTTCCCTGCGTTAAAGGAATTAAATGCTATTTTTGAAAAGGCTTGGGAAAACCCAGAAAAAAATTCTAGATACATAAGAGGGTTCTGGTGGCATTTCCTTTCCCGGTAGAGGACAGGAAAAAATGGGAAAACCCGCCTATTGTTGACGCGTCAGTATCCAGACTCTCAAAAAAGGTTCCAGGATCCAGGATCTATCGCCTTGAAAGAGCCGGCTGATCATAAAATTGATAATACGCTCAAATCCATGTACACGGCTTCTGGGGCAATACTACGACCCACTATTGCCAGTGCTTGGCTTGACAAAGCTATAGTAAAGTGGTCAGGCACGTTATTTGAAGACTTGGATACTATGGAGAAATGTGATGTTGAATTGTTTTTACGTAACATTCAGGATTCGGCAGGATTTCTGCTAGAATCCATGAAAGACCTGGGTTCCATGGCTGCGGAAACTTCTTCCATGTCTGTATCAGCTCGTCGAGGACTGTGGTTGCGCCAGTGGTCTGCCGACGCGGAATCCAGGAGAAGTGTGGAGACCCTACCCTACACAGGTCAGGCTGTCTTTGGGGAAGCGTTAGATGCGTGAATCTCCATGGCTACGGCTGGTAAGTCACCTTTTCTTCCCTCAGCTACACCTGCTCCGAAGAAACCATTTTCTTCAGCTACATCAAAGCCCTTTCGGTCTACCAAGCCCAGAAATTCCAAGCCGTCCAACACCTTTCTTGGGGGAGGTCGGCCGAAGTCCAAGAAACCTGCGGCTGCAGGTTACCAGGGACAGAAACCTGCTTCAGGTACACCAAAGTCCTCCACATGATGGTGGACTGCACATCCCGGAGGTGAGGGCGGTGGGAGCGAAACTCAGGCATTTCAGTCACGTCTGGGTGTCATCCGGCCTGGACCCCTGGGTGAAAGATATTGTGTATCAGGGGTACAGGCTGGTATTTCAAAATCTCCCTCCTCATCGATTTTTCAAATCAGGCTTGCCAGCTCTGCTGGCAGACAGGACTGTCCTGCAAGAAGCCGTCCAGAAGTTGGTGGAGGCACAGGTCATTGTGCCAGTACCACCTCATATGCAAAACAAAGGTTACTATTCGAACCTTTACGTGGTACCGAAACCGGATGGTTCGGTCAGGCCCATTCTGAGGGAGTTCAAGTTCAAAATGGAGTCTCTAAGGGCGGTGATATCAGGTCTGGAGGAGGGGGAATTCCTGTTATCCCTGGATATCAAGGATGTGTACCTCCACATTCCGCTTTGGCTGCCGCATCAAGCTTATCATCGATTCGCACTGTTGGACTGTCATTTTCAGTTCCAGGCCCTACCATTCGGCCTCTCCACAGCACCGAGGGTATTCACCAAGGTGATGGTGGAAATGATGATTCTCCTCCACAGACAGGGGGTGAACATAATTCTGTATCTGGACGATCTGTTGATAAAGGCATCGTCCAAGGAGAAGATGTTACGGTCCATATCTCTCACGACCCAGCTTCTCAGGGAACATGGTAGGATCCTGAATCTTCCAAAATCTCATTTGGAACCAACCAGGAGGTTGTCTTTTCTGGGAATGATCCTCAACACGGAAGTGCAGAGGGTGTTTCTTCCAGAGGAAAAAGCATTGGTGATACAAACAATGGTCCGGGGTGTCCTGAAGCCAGCCCGGGTGTCGGTTCATCAGTGCATTCACCTTCTGGGGAAGATGGTGGCCTCTTACGAGGCTCTGCAGTATGGGAGGTTTCATGTTCGGTCCTTCCAACTGCATCTCCTGGACAAGTGGTCGGGATCCCATCTACACATGCACCACAGAATACGTCTGTCGCCAAAGGCCAGGATTTCACTCCTCTGGTGGCTGCAATTACCTCACCTTCTGGAGTGTCACAGGTTCGGGAGTCAGGACTGGATCCTTCTAACCACGGATGCAAGTCTCTGGGGCTGGGGCGCAGTCACTCAAGGGGAAACCTTCCAAAGAAGGTGGTCAAGTCTGGAAGCCGACCTGCCGATAAACATTCTGGAACTAAGAGCCGTCTACAACGGTCTTCTCCAAGTGGCCCATCTTCTGAGAAATTGGGCCGTTCAAGTGCAGTCAGACAATGTGACAACAGTGGCTTACATAAACCGACAGGGCGGAACGAAGAGCAGAGCTGTAATGTCAGATGTAACAAGAGTCATCCTCTTGGCAGAAAAACAAGCGTTGGCGCTGTCAGCAATCTTCATTCCGGGAGTAGACAACTGGGAAGCGGACTTCCTCAGCAGACATGATCTCCATCCAGGGGAGTGGGGTCTCCATCCGGAGGTGTTCATGGAGGTAACAGATCTTTGGGGCGTACCCCAGATCGACATGATGGCCTCTCGTCTCAACAAGAAGCTTCGGCGGTATTGATCCAGGTCAAGGGACCCGCAAGCAGTGGCGGTGGATGCACTAGTGACTCCGTGGGTGTTCTAGTCGGTGTACGTGTTTCCTCCACTTCCACTCATCCCAAGAGTTCTAAAGCTCATAAGGAGAACAAGAGTTCAAGCAATCCTCATTGCTCCAGACTGGCCAAGAAAGGCTTGGTACGCGATTCTTCTGGATCTACTACAAGAAGAGCCGAGGCCACTTCCTCTTGGGAAGGACCTGCGGCAGCAGGGGTCATTCGCCTATCAAGACTTACTGCGGCTACGTTTGACGGCATGGAGGTTGAACGCCTGATACTAGCTCGAAAGGGCATTCCGAACAATGTCATTTCTACCATGATACAGACTAAGAAAGGAGTAACGTCTAAACATTACCATCGAATTTGGAAAAAATATGTATCTTGGTGTGAGTCCAAGAAATTTCCTGCGTTGGAGTTTCAGCTGGGACGGTTTCTCCTCTTCCTACAAGCCGGTGTGATATGGGCCTGAGGTTGGGATCTGCGAAGGTCAAGTATTCGGCCCTATCCATTTTCTTCCAGAAACAATTGGCTGCCCTCCCTGAGGTTCAGATCTGTTTGAAGGGAGTTCTGCACATCCAACCTCCCTTTGTACCACCTACGTCACCTTGGGATCTTAACGTGGTGTTGCAGTTCCTCCAATTGGACTGGTTCGAGCCTCTACAGGAGGTTGAGGTAAAATTTCTTACATGGCAGGCTGTCACGTTGTTGGCCTTAGCTTCTGCTAGATGTGTGTCGGAGTTGGGGGCTTTGTCCTGTAAAAGCCCATACTTGATATTCCACGAAGATAGAGCTGAGCTCCGGACACGTCAGCAGTTTCTTCCGAAGGTTGTGTTGGCATTTCATATCAACCAACCTATTGTGGTGCCAATGGCTACTGACGCCTCAATTTCATCAAAGTCCTTGGATGTTGTAAGGGCTCTGAAAATCTATGTGAAGAGGACTGCTCGTCACAGAAAATCGGACTCTCTGTTTGTCCTGCATGATCCCAAGAAAATTAGGTATCCTACTTCTAAGCAGACGATCTCTCGCTGGATCAGGTTCACTATTCAGCATGCGTATTTTATGACATTCTACTCATAAGGTGGGGTCTTCCTGGGCGGCTGCCCGGGGTGTCTCTGCGGTACAACTTTGCAAAGTCTTACAAGTTTGATACTTTGGCCTCTGATGATCTGAAATTCAGTCAATCAGTTCTGCAAGAGCCTCCGCGCTCTCCCTCCCATTCTGGGAGCTTTGGTACATCCCCATGGTACTAATGTGGACCCCATCATCTTCTAGGACATAAGAGAAAATAGGATTTTGGTTACCTACCAGTAAATCCTTTTCTCGTAGTCCGTAGAGGATGCTGGGCGCCCGCCCAGCGCTTCGTTTTTCTGCTATCACTATTTGGTTCAGTACAACTTCATTTTAGTTGAGTACTGCAGTGTTACTTGGTAAGTAATGTTTCAGCGGTTGCTGAGTTTTCAAGCTAAGTTAGCTTAATTTGCCTTGTATGTGTGAGCTGGTATGACTCTCGCCACTATCTGTGTTAAATCCTTCTCTCGAAGATGTCCGTCTCCTTGGGCACAGTTTCTAGACTGAGTCTAGTAGGAGGGGCATAGAGGGAGGAGCCAGCCCACACTCTCAAACTCTTAAAGTTCCAATGGCTCCTGGTGGACCCGTCTATACCCCATGGTACTAATGTGGACCACAGCATCCTTTACGGACTACAAGAAAAGGATTTACCGGTAGGTAACCAAAATCCTATTATTTCCAACAAGTAATACAGGCACAGCCGACTTATTTGAAAGATACTAACACCTTAATTAATAAATTGCGGAAATTGACTAGACTTCCTGCAAATTGTGTACTATGCGCTCTGGATGTGGTAAGCCTCTACACCAATATTCCACATAATAGAGGTGTAGAGGCAGCGAGACAGCTTTTGTCTAGCAGTACCTTATATGATGGTCCAGATTAAAAAAAATATCTTAATTTGTTATACCGCACACTTACACGCAATTACTTTCTATTCGACAATAAGTGGTTTGAGCAGCGGCAGGGGTGGGCTATGGGCAGTTTCGTTTCCCCAGCATTTGCCAACTGCTTTATGTTCGAGATAGAAAAGGACCTTTTCTTTTCAGATTTGAGTATTGCCAGTAAAGTGATATTTTTCACCAGGTATATAGATGACCCGATTCTGATTTGGTCAGGCATGGAGGAACAACTGAGTGACGTTATAGCATGCATTAATGATCGGGATATGAATATCAAATTTACAGCTACTATTAGTAGTGTGAAGGTTAATTACTTGGATGTGAAAATTTCGTTGGAGAATGGCCAGTTACATACCAACCTGTACAAAAAACCCACTGATAAAAATCCACTGTTACAAGCATCCAGTTTTCACCCATCTTCCACTAAGTTTAGTTTGCCTTGCTCACAATTTTTATGAGTTCACAGAATTTTGGATAATTTGGTAAATACTGCTGCTGAAATTGATGAGATGGTATTAGGATTTAAAGCTAGGGGGTATAACTGGAGCGAACTTATGAAAACTAAAGCTAAAGTGTTAAGCATGAATAGAGATGATTTATTACGGGGGACTCAATCCAAAACCCGTACTGTGGACGACAAAATCCCATTTGTACAAAGATATTCCTCTGCAAGTAAAGAAATTGCTAAACTGGTGAGGGACACATGGCCACATGCATCAGATAAAGATTTAAGTACCTTTAAGGAGGTTTCTTTATTTCCTAGTTATACTAAGAACAAATGTTTGAAAGATTATTTAGTGCATAATGACATCTCTGGCATGAGACCGAGTCCCAGAGAAACCTATTTATCAAAGAAACCAGGGTGTTACAGATACAGTGGCTGCACTACGTGCAGCTACATGGAGGTTGGTCCTGGCTTTTCACCCCCCCACTCCGGCAAATTCATTAAAATTGAAAAGTTTTTGACTTGTACTAGCACTCATGTCATCTATTTTATCAGATGCCCATGCGGACTGTTGTATATGGGTAAGACCACACAGTAGTTCCGCGAAAGAATGGCGATGCATAGATCAGCCATCCGAGCTGCATTGGGAGGTGATTGCCAGGCACAGCCCGTAGCAAGACATTTCCAAATATGTAAGCATAACTTATTTACATTAAAGTATAAAATAATAGGTCAACAGCCTGATAGCATCAGAGGAGGTGATAGAAATAAACTGTTGAAACAGCAGGAGGCAAGGTGGATACACCGCCTGAATACAGTGGCCCCAGGAGGACTTAATGAGCAATTTAGTTTAAATTGTTTTATTTAACTATAGATGACCAGACATATGGGCCCTCATTCCGAGTTGTTCGCTCGGAGATTTTCATCGCATCGCAGTGAGAATTCTCTTAGTGCGCATGCGCAATGTTCGCACTGCGACTGCGCCAAGTAACTTTACTATGAAGAAAGTAAGTTTACTCACGGCTTTTTCATCGCTCCGACGTTCGCATTGTGATTGACAGGAAATGGGTGTTACTGGGCGGATGCACGGCGTTTTAGGGGCGTGTGGCTGGAAACGCTACCGTTTCCGGAGAAAACGCAGGAGTGGCCGGGGAAACGGTGGGAGTGCCTGGGCGAACGCTGGGTGTGTTTATGACGTCAGCCAGGACCGAAAAGCACTGAACTGATCGCACAGGCAGAGTAAGTCTGAAGCTACTCAAAAACTGCTAACTCGTTTGTAATCGCAATATTGCGCATACATCGGTCGCACATTTAAGAAGCTAAGATTCACTCCCAGTAGGCGGCGGCTTAGCGTGTGTAACTCTGCTACATTCGCCTTGCGAGCGATCAACTCGGAATGAGGGCCTTGGTTTCAGTAGGAATACTTAATATAGGTGTTCGCTCCTTTGATGTGACAATGACAGGCTGATCGGGTATAAGTTCTGTAATACACACGCAGCTAGACTATTATTATACCTTTAAGGTTTTATATGGGTTTGTGCAATAAGTAAATTGTGTAATGTATTGTATACTACTCGCTTCGTATGGTGATGGCATTTTGATCGTTCATATTTTTGGTTTGTTTATTAGCTACCATGGTTACCGGAGCGATGACGGGGTGTGGAGCGCACCTCACGGGGTGCGGAGTGATGATGTCATCCATCCCCATCGTTCTCTACGGGCCATTTGGAAGCCAGCACATGGAAGGATGAAGGTATACAGGTTATGTTTGTTTACTGGTGTTGTTGGTTCTGACGAAAGTTAATTATAACTGAAACATAAACACGGTCAAGACCATTTGTCTCTTTTTGTTCCGCCGTTGACCAAGTCCCGATTGAGTGCCCCCGGTCCACTGCTTCTACATTCGCTTACAGCATTGGAAGGCACCAGGGCAATTAACAAGGTGGCTTTGCGTTCCGTTAACAACAGCTATATATATATATATATATATATATATATATATAGATGTGTGTGTGTACTGTATGTGTGTAGCATAACTCTGGAATGCCTGGAGCAATTTACACTAAACTTGGTACACATGTGACTTACAATCTGGAATAAAATACTGTGGAGGTAAGACACCCCTAGGGGTTGTGGTAGGAAGGGCGTGATATGTAAAAATCCGTAGTTTTCGGCATGTCTCTGGAATCCCTGCAGCAATTTACACCAAACTTCATACACATATGACTTAAAATCTGGAAAAAAATCCTGTGGAGGTAAGACACCCCTAGCACCCCTAGGGGTGGAGCTGGGAAGGGGGTGACATGTGAAAAATCCATAGTTTTTGGGGTCACAGAGATGAATAAGCACAGGTGCAGTCAGCATCACTGCCTGTCACGCGGCCACGGCTCACCACCTCCTGTAACCCCACTCCCCTCTCCGATCACACCGGGCCACCTATGTGAGGTGTAGGCAGGACCAACTTGGCCGGTGCAGTGATACTTCTCATCTGGCAGAGTGCTGAGACTGCGTGTGACCGGAGCCTCCATCTACCTACTACCAAGGCATCCTCGATGACTACCCCGGGAGGCTTATATCAGGCATGATGGACAGGCGCACCGACTTCCTGGCCAAGAGCCACTCGAATGGCACCAAGAGCCCAACCAGTGCCTCCAATGGACACTGCTCGGAGGACAGCGTCAGCAATGATGAGCATGGTGGGAGCCTCAGATTGAGTGAGTGAGCCTCCCCCGACCCCCCTCTCCCGCCTGAGTGTGAGTGTGTGGCCGGGTCCGGACGGCCTTCTCTGCTATAGCTGTCTCCTGTTTTCTTTTGCAGATGTGGGCATGAGGGCGGGAGCAGACTTCCAGGCCCAGATCCCTGAGTTCGAGCCCGGTACTTACCCCATTGTATTTCTCTCCCCTGGGCTGCGGCAGTGGTGGTAGCCTCGGTGTAGTGGGAGGGTCCCTGGCCAGCCAGAGGGTCCTTCTACCCTAATATTATGTATTATATGCCTCCCCATCATTTATCATTTGGGATAATTTACGTAGTAGCTGACACTCTATGCATCTTGACAGTATTGGGTTTATGTAATTTTCTGATAAATTTTGATGTTTTGAGCTGTGCAGAGCACCGTGCTACAGTAAAACACTGGGTTGTTACAAATGTAACGATATAAATTGATACATTACATGGTAGCCATTTTTGAATACAATACTTACTGTCAGTAAAGCTTTATCTAGGCTGACAACTTGTATGATACCCTTGATTTTCCCTGTTTTGAGTATGATACACGGTGATATAACAGCCCCGTCTTTGATCAATAAGAATCATCCTCTTTTCTACCCCTCTTTCTCTTTTTCGTGCACTCTCTCATCCAACTTGAAGGTTGTCCTCAGCAATGCTCATTAGTAACAGAGGCTTCCACGTGGACAGCAGAAGTGTATTACTTCTCTTTTTTATTTACTTGCACTATTGTCCTTATACCTCTCTCACTTCTCAGTCATTTCTTCTTTTATTCCAAATACATTGTCTCATCCAATTTGGGTAATGCTGCACATGGAATAAAACTTCTCCCATAAATTTCTACAGTCATACCACACTGGACATGCCCTATCTCATTTGATCTTGGAAGCCAAGCAGTGTTGGACAAGATCAGTACCAGAAAGGGAGACCCTCTGGGAATACCTGGTACTGTAGTACTGGGGGTAAGTAACCTATATACGTACCCAGGAAAGCAGAAGTGTACTGTACTTTCTTCATAACCAGATTATTTTGGCACATACACTCTCTCATTGCCCATTCGATGGTAACAGAAGCAGAAGTGACTGGTTCTTATCATTATTCTCCACTATCCTTTTGCATACGGGTGCAGTACCACTGAATGGTCACTCAATTGGTTACCGCATAGGAAAAAGTAAAAAATATTGATTGATTTTGAGTCATAAAGCCTGATTTTTTTATTTTCTGTTATTCTCTAATACGCACACAACATTTTTATTTGAGATAACAGAACTGAAAAATAGAAATTTTCGCTCTAATAAGCGTCTTTTCATTATAGTTACTCACACTCAATTAAGACAGTGCCCATTAGGACACTGGACAATTACATTGAATAGAGGTGAGCAACCCATTTAATATGTTTTTAATCCATTAATATTTATAACTGTGTAAATTTTCGTCTGCACATTCTTAATAAAAGTTAGGTTTTAACGAATATAGTTTCATTTACCTACCACGATGGTACTTACTACATAACCAACCCATATACTTACCTTATTATTATGTAAAAAGTGTGCCCCAGAGAGATTTTTTGTTCAAATTGTGGTGTGTGCTGTACCCCACTTCGTTCATGGTTGTTGATAGATAAGGAAAACAAACAAATGAGAGGAGAGTAGGAAGCACATACTAGTGCTGCATGTGCTACCACCAGTCATGACGATACAAGTCTGTCAACGTTATCTACTAAGGCCGATGCCCAAGGGCATAGAGGGCTTAAGTCAGGGCATGGAAAATCAAAGAAGCAATTTAATTTTCCAGTTATAAAGAAAAAAACATCAAAAGGAAAGTTAGCTGCAGAGAAACATGATATTAGTAATATGCCATTCACCACATGAAGTGTGAAGGAAAGTCTCAGGTCTTGGCCTTTACTTATGAGTAGTGGTTCTGCAACTGTCAGTGAGGCATCTTCTTCTGCATCTCATGCTGATGCAAGAAGTTTTCACTCAGAGTCTAGAGCAGGTGTAAAAAAAATCAAAACCACTAAAGCAGTAGAACAAACTGTGCGTTCGGAACTGTCACACATTCCTGAGGAATGTTTAGGGTTGTCTACGTTAGGTATGTGTGAGTTCAACATTTCTCACACTGTCCTCATAGAGAAGCCTCTTTCACCTCCTTCCACTATTTCTGCACCATCTGCACATGTGGGGAACAGTACAAGTAAAGATGATGATGAGGACATAATAGAAATTGAGTATGCTTGTGTGGAAGGGGAATAGGATGAGGGTGAAATGTGTGTACTACTACTATCTGACACTAAAGATGAGGATGTTGTTTGCCTAAGTCAGCCACCAGTACTGCAGTTCTTGCCCGTGATAAAAAGAAAGCCACTGTGATGTCTGGGCATAAATCTAAAAAAAACACCTCATGGGTGTGAGATTATTTTTACCCAAATCCTGACAATGTTTTTGAAGGCATCTGCTCACTTTGTGAGTCCAAAGTTAGTAGAGGTAGGGACGTTAGCCATCTAGGCAACTCCTCCATGTTACGTCATGATGTTACTTCATGATATTTATTTCACAAGATTATAATGTAACTAACACCCTCATCATCAACCTCCTCATTAGTGATCAGAGGTAGACCTTCCCAAAAAAACCTGTGGGGACCCAAACAAAACAAGCACTTCAGCCACAAAACTGTCTGTCCCTGTCACTGAAGTGCTTGGTTTGTTAAACTGAGCATGTTCTTTTTAGAATCACAACATATGGGTGCGAGGTAGGTCGCAAGCACAATTTCATCTTTCACCACTTTTCATTTCTGCACTGCTGTGTGGCAATGTTGCATAGATGTGCTATAAACTGCCGCATGTTTGTGCTGCTGCTATGTTGGTTAGTAACCAGCCAGTTCACTGCAGCCTTTGGTCTAAAATGGATTAAAACAATATTGTGAGCTGTGATGTGGTCAAAATTGAAAAAAACGACAGATCTATAACCTAAACCAAAGCCAAAACACACAAGGGCAGTTTTGGCAAAACCAAATACAGATCCAAAACACGTAGGAGATACAGATCCAACACCAAAACCAAAACATGGGGGTCAGCGCACATCTTTACCATCAACCAGTGGTGACTCCAGAGGTGTGGCTGCAGTGCAGTCCAAAGTTCAAATAGGGGAGCCACACCAACTGCCAGTGAGTCAGTTTGGGATGACAGTTGGTGGCAGTTGGTGTGGCTCCCCTACTGTATTTGAAATTTGGACTGCGCTGCAGCCCCCCTCTGGAGCCAATACAAAAGGGAATAAGGCGCCCAGACACCCAAATGCCCAAAAAGGTGGCATGGATGTTTAGCTAACCCCTAATGGTAAAAAAATATGTAGATAAGCTAAGAGCACAGACTATTAAGAAATTAGGGAGTCATTCTGAGTTCAGCTACTTTTAGCAGCCGTGCAAACGCATAGTCGCCGCCAATGGGGGAGTGTATTTTCACTTTGCAAGTGTGCGAACGGCTTTGCAGCCGAGCTCTGCAAAAACAGTTTGTGCCGTTTCTGATTAGGTCTGGACTTACTCAGCCCTTGTGATCACTTCAGTCTTTTAGGTCCCGGAATTGACGTCAGACACCCACCCTGCAAATGCTTGAACATGCCTGCGTTTTTCCAAACACTCCCAGAAAACGGTCAGCAGTGGCAGGATTTCTAGAGGGGGGTTTCCAAATGTGTTTGAGTCTGGGAGAGCGGAATAAAAAGCTAGTAATGACCCTGGACTTTAATGTAAACATGTTTATACTCTGGATACTGTATGGAATACAGTATTAATATCTAACACTACAGATGGTCTATACTAGTATAGGCTGTATCAAACATATTTAAATAGTATAAATAAGATAAATGGTCAGGAAAAGGTTCAACATCTCCTATATATTTGCCCAAGTCTGTGACTCTGTGCCCGTAACGCTGGGCGGAGTCACAGGCACAGATCTGGCCAGGAACAGTCCCCTCCCTCTCTCCGCCCAGTCCCCTCCCCATCTCCGCCCAGTCCCCTGTCTCCCTCCTCCCCGTACACTCTCTGGTGACAGAGCAGCCGCTGACTGTGAGTGGAACTCACACTACCCGCCTCACAGACTAGCGGCTGCTGCAGAGTTCAGGGGGACATGCTGAGCACTGGCAGCTGCTCTCGCTCCCTCTCCCACCCGCGGCAACCACCCTCGGCATCCACCCGTCACTTACCCGCGGTCGCGGGTGAAAAGTGGGCGTGGCTTCGCGAAGGGGCCGTGGCTTTGCGTCCCGGCCCCTATTTTCGGCACAACTTGTCCCCCCTCCCACCCGCGGCAACCACCCGCATCTGCCCCCCACCCGCGGCATCCACCCGTCACTTACCCGCGGTCATGGGGGAAAAGGGGGCTTGGCTTCGCGTTCCGACCCCCGTTTTCGGCACATTGTGGGTCGGGGCATACGGCCTTCACCCGGACACTGCTGAATCTGCAGTGCTGGCTTCTGGACTGTGACAGGAGCCGGCACTTTGGTGTCACCCCTCAGAGGGTAACACCCGGGTGCGGGCCGCACCCACGTTGTGGCGCCACTGCTCCCGCCCCCACCCGTAGCACAAACACCTGCCGCATCCACCCACCACCCGCGGCACTCCCGTTCCCTCCCCAACCCACAGCACAAACACCCGCGCCACCCACCCGCGGAACTCCCGCACCCTCCCCCACCCATAGCACCAACACCCAAGACAACCAACCGCATTCGCCCCCCACCCGCGGCACTCCCACCCGCAGCACCAACACCCGCGCCACCTACCCGCGACACCCACCGCATCCACCCACCACCCGTGGCACTTCACCCCCTCCCCCACCCGCAGCACCAACACCCGCACCACCCGTGGCACTCTGCCCCCTCCCCCACCCACAGCACCAACTCCCGCTGGCCCCCCCTGCGGCACCCAACGCATCCCCCACATCCACTCCCACCCGCGGCACTCACGCCCCCACCCGTAGCTCCCACACCAGCAGCACCCCCCGCCCCTCCCCCACCCGCTGCAACCCTGCCCCTCCCCAATACCCACCTCTCCCCCCTGCTGCACCCTTCACCCAACCCGCACCACCACCGCAACTGCCCCATCCTGCACCCACCCCTCCCCCACCCGCACCACCGCCCCAACCCTCGGAACCCCAGCAGCTGCCTCCCACCACCCAACTGCACCACCACTGCTCCAGCCCCTGCCCCCCCTCCGCACCTGTCCCTCCACCCCCAGCACCCCCCCTCCCCCATCCACGGCACTCCCACACCAGCTTCTCCCACAGCCCTCCCACACCCACATCACCCCTGCTTCCAACCCCCCACCCATGGCCCCTCTCCTACGCACAGCACCCCTGTTCCCGCACCCCCACCCCTCCCCTACCTGTAGTACCTGCCCCTGCAACCGTGGCACCCTCAAACCCACCACCCCCCCAAATGCACCACACCGGCAAACCGCCCCCTCCCTCACCCGTGACACCCCCCCCACTCCACCCCCATACCCACCTCTCCCCCCGCAACACCCCTGCATCCTCCACTCCACCCGCACCACCACCGCATCTGCCCCTCCTGCACCCACCCCTCCCCCACCCACGCCACACCCCCAACCCTCGGAACCCCCGCAGCCGCCTTCCACCCCCCATCCGCACCACCACTGCACCCGCCATTGCCCCCCCACACCTGTCCACCACCCATGGCACAACGCCCCCACGCCCAGAACCCCCCCTCCCCTACCCACGACACTCCCACACCAGCTTCTCCCACAGCCCCCCAACCCTCCCAAACCCACAACACCCCTGCTCCCAACTCCCCACCCATGGCACCTCGACCCTTCACTACGCACAGCACCACTGCTCCCGCACCCCCACCCCTCCCCTACCTGCAGCACCCCCCCACCCGCCCCTGCAACCATATCACCCTCACACCCACCCACCCCCAACCGCACCACCCCGGAAAACTGCCCCCTCCCCCACCCGCGGCACCCCCGCCACTCGACCACTACACCCCTATACCCACCTCTCCCCCGCTACACCCCTCCACCCCACCCGCACCACCACCGCATCTGCCCCTCCTGCATCCGCCGCTCCCCCATCCGCAACACCCCTGCTCCCGCACCCCCTCCCCCACCTGCGCCAACCCTTGGAAACCCCCACAGCCGCTTCCCACACCCCAAACGCAGCACTACTGCACCCGTCCCTGCCCCCTGCACCTGTCCCCACACCCATGGCACCACACTCCCACCCGCAGCCCCCCCACCCACAGCACTCCCACACCAGCTTCTCCCACAACCCCTCCCACACCCATATCACCCCTGCTCCCAACCCTCCACCCATGGCACCCCGCCCCTCCCCTACGCACAGGACCCCTGCTCCCGCACCCCACACCTCTCCCCTTCCTGCAGCACCACCCGCCCCCGCGACCGTGGCACCCTCACACCCACCTCCCACCCAACCGCACCACCCCGCCAAATGGCCCCCACCCATAGCACCCCTGCACCCTCCCCTCCCCAACACCCACGCACCTGTCCCTCTACCACCCGCAACACCACCACAGCCGGCCCTCCCCAACTGCGTTAACCCCGCACCAGCCCCCCACCCACCCACAACGCCCTCTAATCCTCTCCCCCATCCGCCCCATCCCCGCACCCGCCTCTCCCCTGCCCGTGGCACATCCGGACCACCACCACACCCCCACAGCCACCACTCCCCCACCCACAGCACCTCCCCCACCCCCATCATCTACAGACACCTCCCCCACCCCCAGCACTTCTACAAACCATCACCCAACCTCCCCCTCTGCAACCCCACCTCCCCCTACATCGCCCTCCCCCACACACAGCACCTCCAGACCCCCTCCTTCATCCACAGCCTCCTGCACCTGCCCCTCCACCACCAGCATCTACAGACCCCATCCACACCCCCTCCCGCCCCCCCCCCCACCCGCAGCATCCTCACACTCGCCCCTTCCCCACCGCCGCACCCCCTCCCCTGCCCCTCCCCTACCCGCCACAGCTGCACCAACCGCCCTACCCCAACTGCGGTATCCCTGCACCGGCACCCTCCCCCACCCACTGCAGCAGCACACCTGACCCACCACAACCGCCGTAACCCCACACCCACCACTCACTCATCCACAGCGCCCACGGACCCCCTCCCCCATCCGTTCCCACGGATAGGAACCTCACTGAACCCACCCCCTTTCCAAACCCCCCAACTTTTGTGAGTATAGTTGCTACCAATGGACATTGGATTAATTAGAAACTCTAATACTGTGGCCATTATGTGTATAAGCAACACTGCTACCTGTGCCCATTGTGTATAAGTGGCGCTGCTACCTGTGCACACTGTGTGTAGAAGCGGCTCTGCTACCTGTGGTTACTGTGTGTATAAGCGGCTTTGCTACCTGTGGGTATTGTGTGTATACGCCGCTCTGCTACCTGTGGGTATTGTGTGTACACGTGGCTCTGCTACCTGTGCCCATTGTGTGTATAAGCACCTCTGCTACCTGTGGGCACTGTGTATAAGCGCCTCTGCTACCTGGGGGTATTGTGTGTATAAGCGGCTCAGCTAGCTGTGGGCACTGTGTGTATAAGCGTCTCTGCCCCCTGTGGGTATTGTGTGTATAAGCGGTTCTGCTACCTGTGGGTAATGTGTGTACATGTGGCTCTGCTACCTGTGCCCATTGTGTGTACAAGCCCCTCTGCTACCTGTGGGCACTGTGTGTATAAGCGCCTCTGCCCCTGTGGGTATTGTGTGTATAAGCGGTTCTGCTACCTGTGGGTAATGTGTATAAGCGGCTCCGCTACCTGTGGGTATTGTGTGTATAAGCGGTTCTGCTACCTGTGGGTATTGTGTGTATAAGCTTTTCTGCTACCTGTGGGCATTGTGTGTATAAGCGGCTCTGCTACCTGTGGCCACTGTGTGTATAAGCGCCTCTGCTACCTGTGGGTATTGTGTGTATAAGCGGCTCTGCTACCTGTGGCCATTGTGTGTATAAGCGGCTCTGCTACCTGTGGGTATTGTGTGTATAAGCGCCTCTGCTACCTGTGGGCACTGTGTGTATAAGCCCCTCTGCTACCTGTGGGCACTGTGTGTATAAGCGCCTCTGCCCCCTGTGGGTATTGTGTGTATAAGCGGCTCTGCTACCTGTGGGCACTGTGTGTATAAGCGCCTCTGCCCCCTGTGGGTATTGTGTGTATAATCGGTTCTGCTACCTGTGGGTATTGTGTGTATAAGCGGTTCTGCTACCTGTGGGTATTGTGTGTATAAGCGGCTCTGCTATCTGTGGGCACTGTGTGTATAAGCGCCTCTGCCCCCTGTGGGTATTGTGTGTATAAGCGGTTCTGCTACCTGTGGGTATTGTGTGTATAAGCGGTTCTGCTACCTGTGGGTATTGTGTGTATAAGCGGCTCTGCTATCTGTGGGCACTGTGTGTATAAGCGCCTCTGCCCCCTGTGGGCACTGTGTGTATAAGCGCCTCTGCCCCTGTGGGTATTGTGTGTATAAGCGGTTCTGCTACCTGTGGGTAATGTGTGTATAAGCGGCTCTGCTACCTGTGGGTATTGTGTGTATAAGCGGTTCTGCTACCTGTGGGTATTGTGTGTATAAGCGGCTCTGCTACCTGTGGGCATTGTGTGTATAAGCGGCTTTGCTACCTGTGGCCACTGTGTGTATAAGCGCCTCTGCTACCTGTGGGTATTGTGTGTATAAGCGGCTCTGCTACCTGTGGCCATTGTGTGTATAAGCGGCTCTGCTACCTGTGGGTATTGTGTGTATAAGCGCCTCTGCTACCTGTGGGCACTGTGTGTATAAGCCCCTCTGCTACCTGTGGGCACTGTGTGTATAAGCGCCTCTGCCCCCTGTGGGTATTGTGTGTATAAGCGGCTCTGCTACCTGTGGGCACTGTGTGTATAAGCACCTCTGCCCCCTGTGGGTATTGTGTGTATAAGCGGTTCTGCTACCTGTGGGTATTGTGTGTATAAGCGGTTCTGCTACCTGTGGGTATTGTGTGTATAAGCGGCTCTGCTATCTGTGGGCACTGTGTGTATAAGCGCCTCTGCCCCCTGTGGGTATTGTGTGTATAAGCGGTTCTGCTACCTGTGGGTATTGTGTGTATAAGCGGTTCTGCTACCTGTGGGTATTGTGTGTATAAGCGGCTCTGCTATCTGTGGGCACTGTGTGTATAAGCGCCTCTGCCCCCTGTGGGTATTGTATGTATAAGCGGCTCTGCTACCTGTGGCTACTGTGTGTATAAGCGGCTCTGCTACCTGTGGCCATTGTGTGTATAAGCGGCTCTGCTACCTGTGGCCACAGCACCTTCGTATCTTATCTACAGTGCATTGCTGTTACTCATCTGGTACTTCATAATGCAGACCCTAGCAATATATACTACACTCTACACTATGTTATTCATTGTGCCCTGCGGCCACTCTGCACGCCCTCACAAAGGCCTACGCCCCCTTGACAATCGCACGCCCTCCCCCCTTACAATATTTACCCACTGCCATAAAAAAAAAACAGGTAATACTCCATATAATAACAATTATAGCACAGCTGAAGCCCGTGCAGGGGATAATGGATCGTAGCCCCTTGCAACGGTATTTTCTGTCTAACACCTTCCCTCTCTTTATCCTCTCCTTACCACCCTGCCTCTCCCTATCCTTTACCGATTGCACAGCGTTTCTGTACATTCCCTTTCTCTCCCCCTACGCCTCTCTATCTTATCTCAACCGGACACCATTTCTGTATGCCCTCTATACTGCCCTGCGTTTCTGATTCTGTTATCTACCGCCCTGCGTATGTTCAAAGGCGTGCAGAGGTTAACGGGGCGTAGCCCCTAACAACGGTGTGAAGAACGCCCGTAGGGCGCGATGAATCACCTAGTACCATAATAAATAAATACACAAACATAATAGAACCAGTATTGCACTTTCTAAGCACACATTCTCCCACCTCATGGTAAGGCTCCTGTCTCTTCTTCCTGGTAGCTACTCTCTGGTCCAGTGCACTGACTGAGGACTCAGATCCTCACACACAGCAAACTTTGTAGAAGAAGCTGCTACTACTTGGCATGTGCAGCAGCTCTGTTCTGTCCCCTAAACAGCATGATGTGGTGGCATTTCTTGTAATTGTATTAAATACCATTGCTATTGTCATAATTTGAGCCACTTGCCAAGAGGAGGGGGGGTTTCTGGGCAACTGGAACCCCCCTGCATTTGCCTATGGTCAGTTGACACCCATAAACACCCTCTTTCTGTCAATATCCTTGTGATCGGCTGTGCAAATGGATTCTTCGTTAAATCCATCGCTCAGCAACGATCCGCTTTTACCCGTACGATGTGCCTGTGCATTGCGGTGCACACACATGCGCAGTTTTGCAGAGTTTTGAGCTGATCGGCAGCGAGCGATCAACTCATAATGACCCCCTAGTATTTATTATATAAAATATGTAGATAAACCCCTCAAGCATTCAACACACAGAATTACATTTGTTACAACATATATAGTCCCTGTTAACAATGTATCTGTAGTAATAGAAAACCAAGTCTCATAGTCCAGAGAATAGGCCACACAGTAGTTTTTTTAGTGTGTAGTCTGAACTCAGCTGGCTGTGATTAAGACGACCTTTTAGAAACAGCTTTAATTATTGGTAGAAAATCCTAATGGAGAGCTAAAGTTAATAGATGGTGCTAATGTCTTGACTAGTGCACGTTTGTAATATAGAAACTGTATAGTATATCCTCATGCTTAAAGCAAGACATGTTTGTAGTACCACACTAATCAGCATGTCTAATATCAATACCACTGCCACATGCTGTAATAACTTAGGTGTGGGACTTTTGCAGATAGTACTTGCCTTCAATAAGCGTGTCTCCATGGGATTCCACAGGTATCCAATGTGTGGCTGTGTCCCGGAGGTTCTCCCAGCATGCGGTCAGGATGGAGTAGTCGCTGCAGCTTCCATTGGCCGGGAAGCTAAGATGGGCAGGCTTCAGTTTAAACCGGGCTGTCCGCTAGAGGTGTTGGTCTGAATAGTTCCCGCAGCAAGCAGTTCTTGTGGAGTGGTTGCCGCAACTTCTATTAGCAAAGAATCCGGGATGAGCGGCTTCAATTGAACAGGCTGTCAGCTGGGTAATGTCCATCTAAGTGCATGCAACTGGATGGCCTTACAATCTGCATGGGCAACATGTCTTCCAGCTTCATCCATAGGACCACCGCTCCTCCCAGCTTACTTCACTGTCTATTCTCTACTCATGACTTTAGACCTTACTCCTACTCTGGGACTTCAACTGATGAGAAATTGAGAATATCAGAGATCTGCTTTTCCTCAAAGTCTAGCCCAGCTCACATGGAGCAGGATGAACTAAAAGTAAAATGTGAGCAAATCCCTGAAAACTGCTGTTTTTGGACTTTGCTGCATTTCCCATATGAACTAAGCACCAGAATGTGATTGCGGGGCTTGAATGCGGTGGAAAATGCCCGCTTTTGCTGGCGCTATCCTGTACAAGCCTATGGGCTTTATTCCGCATTTTATTCTCTCCCAATACCCCACCACCACCACACACACACACACACACACACTGCCACCATCTCTCTCTGAGCATGCACAGAGGGACTCCTGAGGTCAAAACCCTGAAGTCCCGACATCACAAATGGCAGATCTTATCAGGAGAGCTGTCCTTTGCAATACTAATCGCATGTCAGTCCATATGCGATTAGAATAAAAGTGGTAAGTGACGGTATGTACCGCATAACAGAAGCAATGCTTAGTACATCCCGCCCAAAGCATGTGGAGCAGAATAGGGAGAAAAAGCAAGAGACTGCAGTGCTCATCGAAGAGAGTCCCAACAAAGATGCACCCTGCCTGTGTAGTAACAGGTGACTGCTGACTAAACTGTATACAGTACATGAAACAGATTTACTGTAACTAACAATAGTGCTGCAGATGAGCAAAGAATGTTTTAATTTGTTACAGCTACAGTCCAGTAAGAACTGTTTACCTGGATGACTTGTATTAATGACAGATCATTTTCAATGCTGCTTTTAACTTGTTGCTATTGAGTAAATATTCCTTCCGGACTTTAAAATAACTTCCACAGCATTTGTTGGATTTGTGCACTGATCTATGGGTTGAGTATGAATGGTCAACAGTGAAGATGACAACATTCTTCTTCTGGTCTAGCAGTGTCTTAGCTTCTCCCGGCAGCTACAGTGGCTCCAGTCCTACTTCCAGGTAGCAGTGTTCACGTGAGGACACGTGAGGATGAGTTTTGGTGGTGCTATCTCTGCAGCAGCATTTTTGTGAGTATTAATCCCGGTAACCCTAATCCCTACCCCTACCCCTCTCCCTAGCGCCTAACCCTGATCTCCTCCCACAGACAACCCTGTCAGCCTCCTCAACATGTCAACCTCCAGCATCACTGGTCATGATAATGATTTCACATGACAACAGTCCAAACATCGACATGTCCACATTCTGAGGATGTCGACATAGTTTGATGATCCAGACTTGTTAATACCATTTTTGTTATTTTGATATGTTTGTCTTTTGTTTCTATTCACCTCACTCAGGGGTCTATTCATGTAGAAAACGAAAACAGAATTGATACGTATCACTATACATCGCATCGCTTCGATGCGATGTATAGCTGTGATAAGTAGCAATTCATGTATACTTACCCTTCCGACGATGCGCTGCGGTGTCTGGGGCTCCTGCGGTGAGGTCTTCTCCAGCGGTCCTTTCCAGCGATGCGCGGGGTCCAGCGGCGGGTCGCTTTGCGCATGCGCAGGGTGTTGACCTCCCGGCAGGCCATAGTGGTTGCTGGGAGGTCGGGGGGTGGAGCCAGCGCGAGGTGCAGAGCAGCGATCAGGAAAGCATTGAGTTACCCTGATGTCTCCGCACCACAGTTCAGGTTACGCCGTCCTGAGATGGCGAACCTAAACTCCATGGAGAAGCGGAAAGCAGAGCTTTCCGCACCTTCATGAATCGCACTCACCATACAAAGGTATGGTGATGCGATTCAGCCACAGAGCGGGGGTTCCGCTGGGGAAGTCAGGGACTTCTCCACGGTAACCCGCTCTGTGAATTGCGGTAAGCAGAGAAAAGCCCTGTTTAACGCAAAACAGGGCTTTTCTCTGCTGCATGAATAGACCCCTTAATGTGATGTATTTTATACTGATTTAATAAACGTTGTGTTTTAAATGACCTCTAATAGGGCGAGTGTCCCAAACAGAGTACTTTTCTTTCTCTATGCTTACACTGTAGTTTCAACCTTGTTATCATTGTGATGTCGGCATTTTAATGTCAACATTGTTACTGTCAACTTTCTTAACAGATACCCGAATCTATAAACTGTATACACTTAAATTCACCAATAGCCACAGTAGTTTCAATTTTAATTTAGAATTTTAATATTAATATCATTTTTTTGTATTTATCATAAAAGTGCCCCTCATGCAAATGTACAGTCATGATAAATAGGTATTGCAGAGATGGGGGATGTAATGACGCCTGAGATCGCCAGAAGTACAAGATGCCGGCCGATCTCTGACGTTTTTTAAAGGGGCAGTCACCTACAAGGCATAATCATGCCTTGAAAGTGATTACTCCTTCAAAAAATGTCCAAGATCGGCCAGCATCTCACACCTCCGGCGATCTCGGCGCCATTACATCCCGGCCATGATATTTATGAAAAATTTTCTCTTACATCCTAGAGGATGCTGGGGTCCACATTTGTACCCTGGGGTATAGACGGGTCCACTAGGAGCCACTAGCACTTTAAGAGTTTGAGAGTGTGGGCTGGCTACTCCCTCTATGCACCTCCTACCAGACTCAGTTTAGAAAATGTGCCTGGAGGAGCCGGTCACAGCTAGTGGAGCTCTCCAGAGTTTCTATGGTAAAAGTTTTTTTTTAGAGTTTATTATTTTACAGGGAGGCTGCTGGCAACAGCCTCCCTGTTTCGTGGGACTAAGGGAGGGAGTAGTGTCTGCCCTGAGAAGTCTGAGCCACTATCTCCGCTGGCAAGACACTGAACTGCTGAGGGGATCGAACGTTCACCGCCACAGGGGATCGCTCACCTCGGCAGCATGCCGCCACCCCCTTACAGAGCCAGAAGATCGGTGGCGAGTTAGTCACCGCCCCACCCCCAGCAAGCGGGGAGGCAGTGTGAAGATGGCGGCAACAGTGTATGGAGCGCAGTACTAACTGCGCTCCGGGGATCAGCGGTACATAGTGCAGCGCTGTGAGGGGCGCCCTCAGCCAGCACATACACCCTACACTGACCAACAAGCCTGTCAGGGTCCCAGAATCACTGCCAGCACTTTTCCTCAGGCCAATATAATCTTCAAAAGAGCGGAAAGCAGTGCCATGAAAGGTGGCGGAGCTTCTCCTCAGAGCGGACCCAGCAGCGTTCAGTGCCATCTTCCTGCCTGCAAAAGCGCTGACAGGGAGAGCTGTCCCTCCAAGTCAACTCCAGCTATCTTGTACAGTACCAGGGGGTTGTAGAAGGGAGGGGGAGGCTGTGTAGTCTATTAAGGTGCACAGACAGAGCTGGTAGTTTCATTAGTTCTACCTTAGAAAGCGCTGTGTGTGGGTTGGCTCCAATCTCTGTGTCTTTCTGTGGCATACTTGGGGAGAAACTGTGTCTGACATTTCCGTGTGTGTGTGTGTGTGTGTGTGTGTGTGTGTGTGTGTGTGTGTGTGTGTGTGTGTGTGTGTTACTATCTCACATAGCCAGGTCTAGGGACTCTGTGTCATATGCTGCAGAATAGATTTCCTCTAAGGAGGGATCCATTCCATGTACACAGGATTGTAAAGCTTTGTCTCAGATCCCTATTGTTGAAGCTAATACTGAGACTGAAACTCAGGTGTTAAAGAAGTCTATGGCAGTTTGGTCAGGCTCTGTCCCTATTCCTGCAGAACCCCCTAGCATGTTTCCACGGAAACGTGCACATGCCCAAATTATGCAAGATGACACGGATACCAATTCTGATACTTCAGACGGTAATGGGGATGTGCTGAGGGGGTCGGCATCCCTTGCAAAGGGGGTGCCGCTCATGATTGAAGCCATTAGAGATGTGTTAAACACCTGAGCAGGTTGAGGAGGAGTACTTCACTGATAATAAAAAAGCCCCGCTAACCTTTCCCGCGTCTAAAGAATTAAACGCTATATTTGAAAAATCCTGGGAAAACCCAGAGAAAAAATTCCAGATCCCAAAAAGAGTTCTGGTTGCTTTTCCCTTCCCTGAGGAAGATAGGAAAAAATGGGAAAACCCACCAATTGTTAACGCATCTGTCTCCATACTTTCTAAAAAGGTGGTTTTACCTGTCCCTGGTTCTACCGCATTGACAGAACCGGCTGATCGTAAGACTGACACTACGCTCAAATCCATATACACTGCTTCAGGAGTGGCCTTAAGGCCCACTATTGCCTGTGCATGGATTTCTAAAGCCATAGTAAAGCGGTCAGGCACATTACTAGAGGATTTGGATGCAATGGATAGAAGTGACATTGAATTGTTTTTACGTCACATACAGGATTCTGCAGGGTTCATGGTGGAATCCATGAAAGACCTGGGTACGCTGACTGCACGGATATCCTCCATGTCGGTATCAGCTCGCAGGGGACTCAGGCTACGCCAGTGGTCTGCAGATGCGGAATCCAGGAGAAGTGTGGAGAACCTACCCTACACAGGTCAGGCTCTATTTGGGGAAGCGTTGGATGCGTGGATTTCCACGGCAACCGCAGGTAAGTCACCTTTCCTTCCCTTTGCTACTTCTTCTACTGAGAAACCATTTCTTCAGCTGTGCAGCAGTCCTTTCGAACCACTAAGACAAACAAAGCCCAAGCCTTCTACCACTTTCTTTAGAGGTGGTCGGGCAAAATCCAAAAAGCCTGCACCTGCAGGCTCCCAGGACCAGAGACCTGCTTCTGGTTCCTCAAAATCCTCAGCATGACGGTGGACCTCAAAGCCTGGAGGACAGGCTGGCGGGTGTGAGACTCAGACGTTTCAGCCATGTCTGGGTGTCATCCATCCTGGATCCCTGAGTACAGGATATTGTGTCCCAGGGGTACAGACTGGAGTTTCAAGAACTCCCGCCTCACAGATTCTTCAAATCAGGCTCGCAAGCTTTGCTGACAAACAGGGCTATCCTACAGGAAGCCATCCTAAAATTGGGAAAATCACAGGTCCTTGTCCCAGTTCCACCTCATATGCAAAACAAGGGTTATTATTCAAACCTTTTCGTGGTACCGAAACCGGATGGATCGTTCAGACCAATTTGGATATTCAAAATGGAGTCTCTCAGAGCAGTGATTTCATGTCTGGAGGAGGGAGATTTTCTGATATCCATGGATATCAAGGATGCGTACCTCCACATTCCGATTTGGGGCACTACCATTCAGCCTCTCCACAGCACCAAGGGTGTTCACCAAGGTGATGGCAGAGATGATGGTTTTCCTCTGCATACATGGGGTGAACATAATCCCATATCTGGACGATCTGCTGATAAAGGCAGCATCCAAGGAGAGGTTGTTGCAGTCCATTGTTCTCATGACTCATATGCTCAGGGAACACAGTTGGATCCTGATTTTTCCAAAATCACATTTGGAGCCGACCAGGAGGTTGTCTTTTCTGGGGATGATACTCGACACAGAAGTGCAGAGGATGAGTCTTCCGGGTGGAAAAAGCATTGGTGACACAAACAATGGCCCGGATGTCCTGAAGCCAGTCCTGGTTTCGGTTTATCAGTGCATTTGCCTTCTGGGGAAGATAGTGACCTCTTATGAGGCTCTACAGTATGGAAGGTTTCATGCTCAGTCCTTCCAACTGTATCTCCTGGACAAGTGGTCGGGATCTCATCTACACATGCACCAGAGAATACGCCTGTCACCAAAGGCCAGGATTTCACTCCTCTGGTGGCTACAACTACCTCACGTTCTGGAGGGCTACTGGTTCGGGATTCAGGACTGGATCCTTCTAACCACGGATGCAAGTCTCTGGGGCTGGGGTGCAGTCACTCAGGGGGAAATCTTCCAAGGAAGGTGGTCAAGCCTGGAATCCAGCCTACCAATAAACATTCTGGAACTAAGATCCGTCTACAACGGTCTTCTCCAAGCGGCCCATCTTCTGCGAGGTCAAGATATTCAAGTGCTGTCGGACAATGTAATGACAGTGGCTTACATAAACTGACAGGGCGGAACGAAGAGCAAAGCTGCAATGTCAGAGGGAACGAGAATCATCCTCTGGGCAGAAAGACATGTGTTGGTGCTGTCAGCAATCTTCATTCCGGGAGTAGACAACTGGGAAGCGGACTTCCTCAGCAGACACGATCTCCATCCAGGGGAGTGGGGACTCTATCTGGAGGTGTTCATGGAGGTAACAGATCTTTGGGGTGTACCTCAAATAGACATGATGGCCTCTCGTCTCAACAAGAAACTTCAGCAGTATTGTTCCAGGTCAAGAGACCCACAAGCCGTGGCAGTGGACACCCTAGTGACTCCGTGGGTGTTCCAGTTGGTGTACGTGTTTCCTCCACATCCACTCTTTTCAAGAGTTCTAAAACTCATAAGGAGAACAAGAGTTCATGCGATCCTCATTGCTCCGGACTGGCCAAGAAGAACTTGGTACGTGGATCTTCTGGATCTACTGCTAGAAGAGCCGAGGCCTCTTCTTCTTCGGGAGGACCTGCTGCAGCAGGGGCTGTTCGCTTATCAAGACTTACCGCGGCTATGTTTGACAGCATGGATATTGAACACCAGAAATTAGCTCGGAGGGGCATTCCAAACAAAGTTATTCCTACCTTGATACAGGCTAGGAAAGGAGTAACGTCTAAACGTTACCATCGTATTTGGAAAAAATATGTATCTTGGTGTGAGTCCAAGAAATTTCCTACGGTGGAGTTTCAACTGGGACTGTTTCTCCTCTTCCTACAAGCAGGTGTGGATATGGGCCTTAGGTTGGGATCCGTAATGATCCAGATTTCGTCCCTATCCATTTTCTTCCAGAAACAGTTGGCTTCCCTCCCGGATGTTCAGACTTTTTTGAAAGGGGTTCTGCACTTTCAGCCTCTCTTTATGCTGCCTAAGGCACTATGGGATCTTAACATGGTGCTGCAGTTTCTCCAGTTGGATTGGTTCGAGCCTCTACAGGAGGTTGAGGTCAAGATTCTCACATGGAAGGCTGTCACTTTGTTGGCCTTAGCTTCTGCTAGACATGTGTCGGAGCTAGGGGCTTTGTCTTGTAAGAGCCCCTACTTGATCTTCCGTGAAGATAGAGCTGAGCTCCAGACACGTCAGCAGTTCCTTCTGAAGGTCGTGTTGGCATTTCATATCAACCAACCTACTGTGGTGCCAGTTGCTACTGTCTCCTCAATTTCATCAAAGTCCTTGGATGTTGTAAGGGCTCTGAAAATCTATGTGAAGAGGACTACTCGTCACAGAAAATCAGACTCTCTGTCCTGTATGATCCCAAGAAACGTGGGTGTCCTGCTTCTAAGCAGACTATCTCTCACTGGATCAGTTTCACTATCCATCATATGTATTCTACGGCAGGATTGCCATGTCCTACGTCTTTTAAGGCCCACTCTACTCATAAGGTGGGTTCTTCCTGGTTGGCTGCCCGGGGTGTCTCGGCTTTACAGCTTTGCTGAGCGGCTACTTGATCAGGGTCGAACACTTTTGCAAAATTCTAAAAGTTTGATACTTTGGCCGCTGAGGACCTGAAGTTTGGTCAGTTAGTTCTGCAGGAGCCTCCGCGTTCTCCCTCCTGTTTTGGGAGCTTTGGTACATCCCCATGGTACTAATGTGGACCCTAGCATACTCTAGGACGTAAGAGAAAATAGAATTTTAATTACCTACTGGTAAATCCTTTTCTCGTAGTCCGTAGAGGAAGCTGGGCGACCGCCCAGCACTTTGTGTTCCTGCAGTGGTTACTTTGTTCAGTACTGCTTAGTTCTTGGTTTAGTACTGTTTTGTTACTTGGTTAAGTAATATTGTTCAGCCGTTGCTGATGTTTCAAGCTAGTTAGCTTGGTTTGCCTTGTGTGTGTGTGAGCTGGTGTGAATCTCGCCACCATCTACGTAAAATCCTTCTCTCGAAGTTGTCTGCCACTTCGGGCACAGTTTCTAGACTCAGTCTGGTAGGAGGGGCATAGAGGGAGGGGCCAGCCTGCACTCTCAAACTCTTAAAGTGCCAGTGGCTCCTAGTGGACCCGTCTATACCCATGGTACTAATGTGGACCCCAGCATCCTCTACGGACTACGAGAAAATTATTTACCGATAGGTAATTAAAATCCTATTATTCACTCATCAAAGATTTGGAAACCCCCCTATTATTGATAAGTACAAGCATTTTATGTCACACAAGTACTTTGGAGACATTGCACCCAGTTTTATTGGTAAACACTTGAACTTGCGAAACAATATGATGGTATTTGCATGGGGAACATGTATTCATTAGCCAGTAGAAGTTTGGCAAATTTGGGCTTTCCTTTAAAGAATGATCACGTTTGGCACTGAGATGGAGAAACGAGATGTAATTTTGTGGGACAGGTTTATTTAAGGTTTATGTAAATGGATGAAGAGATGAAGAGGTAGAAAGGCTCAGGGGCATGAATGTAAAAGTTCTGACGTTCAGTTGAGAAATTAAATTATAGTTTGTGGACAAGATAATGTCATATGATAAAGGGGCAAAGATGGTGCTTTTATGGAATGTGTTTCGCAAGAGATCACACAATCTTTATGTCCCCTTAATAGGACACCTGCCTTACCTTTAATTGTGATGTCACCAGTAACTTCTCTACCTGTAATCCTCTACACGGGAAGCGGTTACGCTAGTCGGGATTCCGGAGGTCACAACGTCGATGCCGGAATCCCGACTAGCGATGAAATGGTGCTGCCGGAAAACCTGCACCACAGGCTGTTTTCCTCTGTAGGTGTCCATGACACTCATAGAGGGAGAATAGAACCTTTCTAGTGCATGCCCAGCTGCCGGCATTCTGGTGGCCGGGATGCCGCTGTCAGTGTATTGATGGCTGGCATTCCGACCGCAAATATTTCATACGGAACCCCTTTACACTTCTCTAGTGATCTTCTAACAGTATGTCATCCTTACTCCTTATTCTCTGCCTTCTCTTCTTGGATACATACTATAAATAGGATAATCCTGCAGCAATAACGTAAAATCAGTTTAGACTAATTTATATATACTACGACTACTACTACTATAACTGTAACTAATAATATTAACAACAATAATTAATAATGTAATAATAATAGATTACCAGAGGGAATTTCTGTCTCACTTTAAGGATGTAGAATTGCTGAGTTACATAATACAAAGTAATGGTTAACTCAACCCAAAAGCTGCATAAAAGACATTGTGCTCTCCCTGACCTCTTCATGCCAATGGACAATTGTGCCTGCACTGACTTGGAAGATTATTTTTTTCTAAATACTTTGAAAACAAAATGTCTAAATTCCAGATTCCAGAAGTCATTACATTTGATATTTTGGACTATGTTGTATTTGCAGCACTGTTTTTAGTATCCGCTGGAATCGGAGTGTTTTTCGCTATCAAAGAGCGAAAAAAGACAACTTCAAAAGATTTCCTTGTGGGTGGCAGAGAGATGTCCTTTGGACCAGTGGCTTTGTCCCTGACGGCCAGCTTTATGTCAGCGGTAACTGTCCTAGGAGCTCCCTCAGAAGTCTACCGCTTTGGCGCATCCTTCAGCATGTTCTTCGTAGCCTATGCTTTTGTTGTCATATTTACAGCTGAGCTCTTTGTGCCTATGTTCTATAGGTCGGGCATTACAAGTACTTATGAGGTAAGTGAATACTCACTTATAACCAGGCCTCTCAGCGGTATATTTACTAAAGTGCAGGTTTTTAGAAGTGGAGATGTTGCCCATAGCAACCAATCAGATTCTAGATATTAACTTCTTGAAAGTGCTAGATACATGATAAGTAGTGTCTGATTGGTTGCTATGGGCAACATCTTCACTTCTAAAACCCTGCACATTAGTACATATTCACCCCAATATCTTAAGTCACCAACTTATATCTGTTGTCTACAGGTTGTATTATTTATCAGTGGTGGATTTATAACTACGGTGGAGAAAATGCAAGATTAATAGAAGATTATATGCACACACACACACACACGCACGCACACACACATATATATATATATATATATATATATACATATAGCAATTGGTCCTGGCACTCCTCCAATGATATTCAGCAAAGTGTAGCTTGCTCCGGTGCCCTCTTAGGTATGCTCGTACCAAATGTAGCAGGCTAGATAAGTGGCACTCAGGTGTCAATGTGATAATGGTGAAACAAGCTTTATTACTGTATATATCCGATGTACATTTCGGGACTGCGCCCATCGTCAAGGACAAATGAAGGGTGCAATCCCGAAACGTACGTCGGATATATACGCTAATAAAGCTTGTTTCACCGCTATTACATCAACTCCTGAGTGCTGCTTATCCAGCCTGTTTTATATATATATATATATATATATATATTTATTTTATTTTTATATATATATATATATATATATATATATATTCTTTTTTCTTTAATTTTTTCAGAAAAACATTATTGTAGGAATAAAGCAATTCTTAAATGTCATTTCTGGATTATTGACAACCGAGCATGGCAATATCTGAACTAGAGTTGTAGCTCTCTAAGTTAAGTAGGCTTCCCTATACAAAGGCCGCTTGCCTTGGGCGTAATGAAAAGATACTTTGCTCTTTGATTAATCTGCCCAGTGTATGCGACAGGGTGCTGGTTGGTGACGGGCTGTGGCTCTGCTCTGTTTGGTTTGATCAGAGTAATGACTGACTTGGAAGAATAGAATAAATAAGGAAACAGAGTAGGTAATGTTTAAACATACCGTATAAATAAATTATAAATATAGTTATATCTGTTACTCTCTGGCATGGATTAAATATGTTCTAACGTGGCACCGTGGTGAATCATTTTCATGATCATTGATATCGGAGGCTGAAAAAGATAGGAATTGCTTCAGAAATTATTTTTCAGGTATAATATTCAAATATATTACTAGAGATGTTACAGATTTTTTTATCACAAAATACTTACAATTCTGAGATTTGCTTGTCTAGTTATTTGGGATAAGGGGTTTGCTATGTGTTGCTATATGTTCTAATAAACATCCAAAACTCAGCAGAGTCTGTAATAACACAAACCTATAAGAAGTCTGTAATAACACAAACATATAAAGATATTGTATAACAGGACTCGTGCTCAGATAACCTTGATGTAAAGGAGCTGCTGAGACACAGGCGACGGGATGTAAGTGAGTTTGAGATCGCCAGAGGTGCAGGTTGCAGGCTGATCTCAGACATTTTTTTAAAGTGACAATCACTTACAAGGCAAACCCATGCTTGTAAGTGATTGTCTCTTTAAAAAAATATCCGAGATCGTCCGGCAACCCGCACCTCCTGCGATCTCTGACTCCATTACATCCCGCCGGACGTGTCCAGCCTCAATAACGGGCATATTTACCAGCAACTGCATATAAAATGTTGTTGTGGTTCGAAAATGTTGCCCAAACTCGCAATGTGGCCATGAACAGGGCCGAAACTAGGATTTTTGTCACCCGGGGCAAGGTAGTGATTTGGCGCCCCCCCACCCAAAATAAATAATAATAATAAATTAATAAATTACATATATATATATATATATTAGAGATGAGCGCCTGAAATTTTTCGGGTTTTGTGTTTTGGTTTTGGGTTCGGTTCTGCGGCCGTGTTTTGGGTTCGAACGCGTTTTGGCAAAACCTCACCGAATTTTTTTTGTCGGATTCGGGTGTGTTTTGGATTCGGGTGTTTTTTTCAAAAAACACTAAAAAACAGCTTAAATCATAGAATTTGGGGGTCATTTTGATCCCAAAGTATTATTAACCTCAAAAACCATAATTTACACTCATTTTCAGTCTATTCTGAATACCTCACACCTCACAATATTATTTTTAGTCCTAAAATTTGCACCGAGGTCGCTGTGTGAGTAAGATAAGCGACCCTAGTGGCCGACACAAACACCGGGCCCATCTAGGAGTGGCACTGCAGTGTCACGCAGGATGTCCCTTCCAAAAAACCCTCCCCAAACAGCACATTACGCAAAGAAAAAAAGAGGCGCAATGAGGTAGCTGTGTGAGTAAGATTAGCGACCCTAGTGGCCGACACAAACACCGGGCCCATCTAGGAGTGGCACTGCAGTGTCACGCAGGATGTCCCTTCCAAAAAACCCTCCCCAAACAGCACATGACGCAAAGAAAAAAAGAGGCGCAATGAGGTAGCTGTGTGAGTAAGATTAGCGACCCTAGTGGCCGACACAAACACCGGGCCCATCTAGGAGTGGCACTGCAGTGTCACGCAGGATGTCCCTTCCAAAAAACCCTCCCCAAACAGCACATGACGCAAAGAAAAAAAGAGGCGCAATGAGGTAGCTGACTGTGTGAGTAAGATTAGCGACCCTAGTGGCCGACACAAACACCGGGCCCATCTAGGAGTGGCACTGCAGTGTCACGCAGGATGTCCCTTCCAAAAAACCCTCCCCAATCAGCACATGATGCAAAGAAAAAGAAAAGAAAAAAGAGGTGCAAGATGGAATTGTCCTTGGGCCCTCCCACCCACCCTTATGTTGTATAAACAAAACAGGACATGCACACTTTAACCAACCCATCATTTCAGTGACAGGGTCTGCCACACGACTGTGACTGATATGATGGGTTGGTTTGGACCCCCCCCAAAAAAGAAGCAATTAATCTCTCCTTGCACAAACTGGCTCTACAGAGGCAAGATGTCCACCTCATCTTCACCCTCCGATATATCACCGTGTACATCCCCCTCCTCACAGATTATCAATTCGTCCCCACTGGAATCCACCATCTCAGCTCCCTGTGTACTTTGTGGAGGCAATTGCTGCTGGTCAATGTCTCCGCGGAGGAATTGATTATAATTCATTTTAATGAACATCATCTTCTCCACATTTTCTGGATGTAACCTCGTACGCCGATTGCTGACAAGGTGAGCGGCGGCACTAAACACTCTTTCGGAGTACACACTTGTGGGAGGGCAACTTAGGTAGAATAAAGCCAGTTTGTGCAAGGGCCTCCAAATTGCCTCTTTTTCCTGCCAGTATAAGTACGGACTGTGTGACGTGCCTACTTGGATGCGGTCACTCATATAATCCTCCACCATTCTATCAATGTTGAGAGAATCATATGCAGTGACAGTAGACGACATGTCCGTAATCGTTGTCAGGTCCTTCAGTCCGGACCAGATGTCAGCATCAGCAGTCGCTCCAGACTGCCCTACATCACCGCCAGCGGGTGGGCTCGGAATTCTGAGCCTTTTCCTCGCACCCCCAGTTGCGGGAGAATGTGAAGGAGGAGATGTTGACAGGTCGCGTTCCGCTTGACTTGACAATTTTGTCACCAGCAGGTCTTTCAACCCCAGCAGACTTGTGTCTGCCGGAAAGAGAGATCCAAGGTAGGCTTTAAATCTAGGATCGAGCACGGTGGCCAAAATGTAGTGCTCTGATTTCAACAGATTGACCACCCGTGAATCCTTGTTAAGCGAATTAAGGGCTGCATCCACAAGTCCCACATGCCTAGCGGAATCGCTCCCTTTTAGCTCCTTCTTCAATGCCTCCAGCTTCTTCTGCAAAAGCCTGATGAGGGGAATGACCTGACTCAGGCTGGCAGTGTCTGAACTGACTTCACGTGTGGCAAGTTCAAAGGGCATCAGAACCTTGCACAACGTTGAAATCATTCTCCACTGCACTTGAGACAGGTGCATTCCACCTCCTATATCGTGCTCAATTGTATAGGCTTGAATGGCCTTTTGCTGCTCCTCCAACCTCTGAAGCATATAGAGGGTTGAATTCCACCTCGTTACCACTTCTTGCTTCAGATGATGGCAGGGCAGGTTCAGTAGTTTTTGGTGGTGCTCCAGTCTTCTGTACGTGGTGCCTGTACGCCGAAAGTGTCCCGCAATTTTTCTGGCCACCGACAGCATCTCTTGCACGCCCCTGTCGTTTTTTAAAAAATTCTGCACCACCAAATTCAAGGTATGTGCAAAACATGGGACGTGCTGGAATTTGCCCATATTTAATGCACACACAATATTGCTGGCGTTGTCCGATGCCACAAATCCACAGGAGAGTCCAATTGGGGTAAGCCATTCCGCGATGATCTTCCTCAGTTGCCGTAAGAGGTTTTCAGCTGTGTGCGTATTCTGGAAAGCGGTGATACAAAGCGTAGCCTGCCTAGGAAAGAGTTGGCGTTTGCGAGATGCTGCTACTGGTGCCGCCGCTGCTGTTCTTGCGGCGGGAGTCCATACATCTACCCAGTGGGCTGTCACAGTCATATAGTCCTGACCCTGCCCTGCTCCACTTGTCCACATGTCCGTGGTTAAGTGGACATTGGGTACAACTGCATTTTTTAGGACACTGGTGAGTCTTTTTCTGACGTCCGTGTACATTCTCGGTATCGCCTGCCTAGAGAAGTGGAACCTAGATGGTATTTGGTAACGGGGGCACACTGCCTCAATAAATTGTCTAGTTCCCTGTGAACTAACGGCGGATACCGGACGCACGTCTAACACCAACATAGTTGTCAAGGCCTCAGTTATCCGCTTTGCAGTAGGATGACTGCTGTGATATTTCATCTTCCTCGCAAAGGACTGTTGAACAGTCAATTGCTTACTGGAAGTAGTACAAGTGGGCTTACGACTTCCCCTCTGGGATGACCATCGACTCCCAGCGGCAACAACAGCAGCGCCAGCAGCAGTAGGCGTTACACGCAAGGATGCATCGGAGGAATCCCAGGCAGGAGAGGACTCGTCAGAATTGCCAGTGACATGGCCTGCAGGACTATTGGCATTCCTGGGGAAGGAGGAAATTGACACTGAGGGAGTTGGTGGGGTGGTTTGCGTGAGCTTGGTTACAAGAGGAAGGGATTTACTGGTCAGTGGACTGCTTCCGCTGTCACCCAAAGTTTTTGAACTTGTCACTGACTTATTATGAATGCGCTGCAGGTGACGTATAAGGGAGGATGTTCCGAGGTGGTTAACGTCCTTACCCCTACTTATTACAGCTTGACAAAGGGAACACACGGCTTGACACCTGTTGTCCGCATTTCTGGTGAAATACCTCCACACCGAAGAGCTGATTTTTTTGGTATTTTCACCTGGCATGTCAACGGCCATATTCCTCCCACGGACAACAGGTGTCTCCCCGGGTGCCTGACTTAAACAAACCACCTCACCATCAGAATCCTCCTGGTCAATTTCCTCCCCAGCGCCAGCAACACCCATATCCTCCTCATCCTGGTGTACTTCAGCACTGACATCTTCAATCTGACTATCAGGAACTGGACTGCGGGTGCTCCTTCCAGCACTTGCAGGGGGCGTGCAAATGGTGGAAGGCGCATGCTCTTCACGTCCAGTGTTGGGAAGGTCAGGCATCGCAACCGACACAATTGGACTCTCCTTGTGGATTTGGGATTTCGAAGAATGCACAGTTCTTTGCTGTGCTGCTTTTGCCAGCTTGAGTCTTTTCATTTTTCTAGCGAGAGGCTGAGTGCTTCCATCCTCATGTGAAGCTGAACCACTAGCCATGAACATAGGCCAGGGCCTCAGCCGTTCCTTGCCACTCCGTGTGGTAAATGGCATATTGGCAAGTTTACGCTTCTCCTCCGACAATTTTATTTTAGGTTTTGGAGTCCTTTTTTTACTGATATTTGGTGTTTTGGATTTGACATGCTCTGTACTATGACATTGGGCATCGGCCTTGGCAGACGACGTTGCTGGCATTTCATCGTCTCGGCCATGACTAGTGGCAGCAGCTTCAGCACGAGGTGGAAGTGGATCTTGATCTTTCCCTAATTTTGGAACCTCAACATTTTTGTTCTCCATATTTTAATAGGCACAACTAAAAGGCACCTCAGGTAAACAATGGAGATGGATGGATTGGATACTAGTATACAATTATGGACGGGCTGCCGAGTGCCGACACAGAGGTAGCCACAGCCGTGAACTACCGCACTGTACTGTGTCTGCTGCTAATATATAGACTGGTTGATAAAGAGATAGTATACTCGTAACTAGTATGTATGTATAAAGAAAGAAAAAAAAACCACGGTTAGGTGGTATATACAATTATGGACGGGCTGCCGAGTGCCGACACAGAGGTAGCCACAGCCGTGAACTACCGCACTGTACTGTGTCTGCTGCTAATATATAGACTGGTTGATAAAGAGATAGTATACTCGTAACTAGTATGTATGTATAAAGAAAGAAAAAAAAACCACGGTTAGGTGGTATATACAATTATGGACGGGCTGCCGAGTGCCGACACAGAGGTAGCCACAGCCGTGAACTACCGCACTGTACTGTGTCTGCTGCTAATTTATAGACTGGTTGATAAAGAGATAGTATACTCGTAACTAGTATGTATGTATAAAGAAAGAAAAAAAAACCACGGTTAGGTGGTATATACAATTATGGACGGGCTGCCGAGTGCCGACACAGAGGTAGCCACAGCCGTGAACTACCGCACTGTACTGTGTCTGCTGCTAATATAGACTGGTTGATAAAGAGATAGTATACTCGTAACTAGTATGTATGTATAAAGAAAGAAAAAAAACCCACGGTTAGGTGGTATATACAATTATGGACGGGCTGCCGAGTGCCGACACAGAGGTAGCCACAGCCGTGAACTACCGCACTGTACTGTGTCTGCTGCTAATATAGACTGGTTGATAAAGAGATAGTATACTCGTAACTAGTATGACTATAAAGAAAGAAAAAAAAAACACGGTTAGGTGGTATATACAATTATGGACGGGCTGCCGAGTGCCGACACTGAGGTAGCCACAGCCGTGAACTACCGCACTGTACTGTGTCTGCTGCTAATATATAGACTGGTTGATAAAGAGATAGTATACTCGTAACTAGTATGTATGTATAAAGAAAGAAAAAAAAACCACGGTTAGGTGGTATATACAATTATGGACGGGCTGCCGAGTGCCGACACAGAGGTAGCCACAGCCGTGAACTACCGCACTGTACTGTGTCTGCTGCTAATATATAGACTGGTTGATAAAGAGATAGTATACTCGTAACTAGTATGTATGTATAAAGAAAGAAAAAAAACCCACGGTTAGGTGGTATATACAATTATGGACGGGCTGCCGAGTGCCGACACAGAGGTAGCCACAGCCGTGAACTACCGCACTGTACTGTGTCTGCTGCTAATATATAGACTGGTTGATAAAGAGATAGTATACTAGTCGTAACTAGTATGTATGTATAAAGAAAGAAAAAAAAACCACGGTTAGGTGGTATATACAATTATGGACGGGCTGCCGAGTGCCGACACAGAGGTAGCCACAGCCGTGAACTACCGCACTGTACTGTGTCTGCTGCTAATATAGACTGGTTGATAAAGAGATAGTATACTCGTAACTAGTATGCATGTATAAAGAAAGAAAAAAAAACCACGGTTAGGTGGTATATACAATTATGGACGGGCTGCCGAGTGCCGACACAGAGGTAGCCACAGCCGTGAACTACCGCACTGTACTGTGTCTGCTGCTAATATAGACTGGTTGATAAAGAGATAGTATACTCGTAACTAGTATGTATGTATAAAGAAAGAAAAAAAAACCACGGTTAGGTGGTATATACAATTATGGACGGGCTGCCGAGTGCCGACACAGAGGTAGCCACAGCCGTGAACTACCGCACTGTACTGTGTCTGCTGCTAATATAGACTGGTTGATAAAGAGATAGTATACTCGTAACTAGTATGTATGTATAAAGAAAGAAAAAAAAACCACGGTTAGGTGGTATATACAATTATGGACGGGCTGCCGAGTGCCGACACAGAGGTAGCCACAGCCGTGAACTACCGCACTGTACTGTGTCTGCTGCTAATATAGACTGGTTGATAAAGAGATAGTATACTCGTAACTAGTATGTATGTATAAAGAAAGAAAAAAAAACCACGGTTAGGTGGTATATACAATTATGGACGGGCTGCCGAGTGCCGACACAGAGGTAGCCACAGCCGTGAACTACCGCACTGTACTGTGTCTGCTGCTAATATAGACTGGTTGATAAAGAGATAGTATACTCGTAACTAGTATGACTATAAAGAAAGAAAAAAAAACCACGGTTAGGTGGTATATACAATTATGGACGGGCTGCCGAGTGCCGACACAGAGGTAGCCACAGCCGTGAACTACCGCACTGTACTGTGTCTGCTGCTAATATATAGACTGGTTGATAAAGAGATAGTATACTCGTAACTAGTATGTATGTATAAAGAAAGAAAAAAAAAACACGGTTAGGTGGTATATACAATTATGGACGGGCTGCCGAGTGCCGACACAGAGGTAGCCACAGCCGTGAACTACCGCACTGTACTGTGTCTGCTGCTAATATAGACTGGTTGATAAAGAGATAGTATACTACTAATATTATATATACTGGTGGTCAGGTCACTGGTCACTAGTCACACTGGCAGTGGCACTCCTGCAGCAAAAGTGTGCACTGTTTAATTTTAATATAATATTATGTACTCCTGGCTCCTGCTATAACCTATAACTGGCACTGCAGTAGTGCTCCCCAGTCTCCCCCACAATTATAAGCTGTGTGAGCTGAGCAGTCAGACAGATATATATAATATTATATATAGATAATAGATGATGCAGCACACTGGCCTGAGCCTGAGCAGTGCACACAGATATGGTATGTGACTGACTGAGTCACTGTGTGTATCGCTTTTTTCAGGCAGAGAACGGATATATTAAATAAACTGCACTGTGTGTCTGGTGGTCACTCACTATATAATATATTATGTACTCCTGGCTCCTGCTATAACCTATAACTGGCACTGCAGTAGTGCTCCCCAGTCTCCCCCACAATTATAAGCTGTGTGAGCTGAGCAGTCAGACAGATATATATATAATATTATATATAGATAATAGATGATGCAGCACACTGGCCTGAGCCTGAGCAGTGCACACAGATATGGTATGTGACTGAGTCACTGTGTGCTGTGTATCGCTTTTTTCAGGCAGAGAACGGATTATAAAGTAAACTGCACTGTCCTCACTAGTAAACTCTCTCCACTCAGTCTCTACACTTCTACAGTAACAGTACTCCTCCTAGTCAGCTCCAGTAAATCTCTCTCAGTCTCTTATAATCTAAATGGAGAGGACGCCAGCCACGTCCTCTCCCTATCAATCTCAATGCACGTGTGAAAATGGCGGCGACGCGCGGCTCCTTATATAGAATCCGAGTCTCGCGATAGAATCCGAGCCTCGCGAGAATCCGACAGCGTCATGATGACGTTCGGGCGCGCTCGGGTTAACCGAGCAAGGCGGGAAGATCCGAGTCGCTCGGACCCGTGAAAAAAAAACATGAAGTTCTGGCGGGTTCGGATTCAGAGAAACCGAACCCGCTCATCTCTAATATATATATATATATATGTACAGCAGCAAAAAACTCTGGCACTTGGATGGATCCCTAATGCGGGATTGTCTTGCTCAGGTGCCCTCCTCCGTGGACTGAATCCACATGGATACCAACATGCAATGACGAGGCGGCACTCAGAGTCTTCAAAACAGCAGCAAACTTTATATTAGTGCATATCAACGTTTCGGGGATCCTGACGAAGGGGGGGACCCCGAAACGTTGATATGCACTAATATAAAGTTTGCTGCTGTTTTGAAGACTCTGAGTGCCGCCTCGTCATTGCATGTTGGTATATATATATATGAAAATAAATAAAAGAAATATATATAAAAAATTTTTTTATATATATATATATATTTCAGAACTTTTTGACATGAAAAATTGCCTTAGCAATTTTAGCTGGGACCTGCATGTGTGTGTGGTAGGTGCACAAATACCTCCCATTCTGCAGGATCTCTCTCCACCCGTCTGGCTCTTTTTCCTGTTGGTGGCAGGTGCATCCTTGGCTCTGCAAAAACTTCGCCACACAGCGGACATCTGCAAATCCGTTCGCAACTCACTCACCATCGAATGATTTTTCCAGCCTGTGCAGTCTGTGCGTAGCCCAGGACTTACTCCTACAGTGCGATACAAACAGGCTGATCATGCCGGAGCTGACGTCATACACCATCCCTAAAAACGCTTGGGAACGCCTGCGTTATTCCTGACACTCTCAGAAAAAGTCCAGTTACTACCACCAAATGTCCGCTTTCGGTCAATCAGCATGCGTTCGCCTAGTGATTAAAAAGGACGCAGGATTTTTTTTTTGCTGTTTGGCGTCGCGTCTCCACATTAATATCCATGCGCAGTTATTTAGTAATTGGCCGCTGCACAACAGCGATCAGATCTGTATTAGGCAAACAGTACATTACACCATTTTGTCCATTGTTGTTAAGGGCAACTCTACTTAAACCTGTGCGCCAGTTTTGATAAATATGATAAATATCCCCAAATGTTGTAATGCACAGTGTGGATTTAATAGTGGACAGTACTATATAGTGGGTGTGGGTTCACAAGCTGGATCCATATTTAATTTAGCGTCACAGTCACACATGTAAATTCTCACATACACACAGTCATTTGCACACACAGCCACATATGCAAAGACACACAAGTGCCCACACACACACAGCCACATATACAAATCCACACATACAGCCACATATACAAATCCACACATGCACACACACAGCCACATATATACACAGCCATATATACAGAGCCACACATGCGTGCGCATACACACACAGCCACATACGTACACAGCCATATGCACACACACATACTAAGAGACTTTTAAGTTCTCTTCTTGCCCACCTGTCCTGAGCCTGACTGCACGCCCCATCAATGTCCTCTGCCAGAAAGCTCACCTATTGTATGCTCCTCGCACCCTGCTCATCACGTGCAGGAGACAGGTGGAAGGAGAAGCCTTCAGGCAGGAGACGGGCAGCGGAGCTGGGGAGAGATTAGAGGTTTCCGGGCGGGAGAAGGGCAGCGGGTGGTTGAAAAGAAATATGTTCAGGCGGGAGTCGGGCAGCGGGGGTGGGGAGAAATGAGAGGCGTTCGGGTGGGTGACGGGCAGCGGGACTGTGAGGAGGCGGAAGCACCGATTGTCTGCCACTGACTGCAGAGAGGAAATTGAAAGTAAACTACAGCTCCTGAGGGCTGCTGGGAGCTGTAGTTTATTTTCAGTTTACTCACAGATGGCTCTGAACTGATACCATTGCTGCATAGGTAGAGCATGTTAGGGGGTCTCGGCGCCCCCTCCAATCCAGCGCCCAGGTCGCCTGCCCCCCTAGCCACCCCCTAGTTGCGGCTCTGCCATGAAAACAACACTTGCATTTACCATGGTTGGGGCACTGGGAAAAAGCTTTAGAAAAAGCTCTGTCCCAGCAAATGCCAAGAAGCACAGTGATAACTATAGCTAGAACTTTGCTACCATATTCAGCATTGGCAAGCTTACTGCGCATGTTCAGCCATCAGTGGGGTTGCTGGAGAGCAGTGGTGCAAGTAGAAATATTTTCTTAGTGGTACTGAGTGTGCAAGAAAATGGGCATGGTCACGTGTCATGAGGGATCATGACCACATGAGACTAGGGGGAGTGGCTACATTACACTAGGGGTGTGGCCGCACAGCATAGCCCCTTTTCTTTGCACTCTGGAGGCAAGGCTAGAAATATATAGCATTGCCTCCAGTATAATAGAAATATAAAGAAATAGAAATATATAGTAATAACCCCAGTATAATAGAAATATACTGTAATTCCCCCAATTTAATAAAAATACATAGTAATGCCCCCATTATAACAGGAATATATACTGTAGTAGTGCCCCCGTTATAATAGAAATATATAATATTGTCCCACATTACAATATAAATATATAGTAATGCCCCATAATAATAGACATATATAGTAGTGTCCCACATTACAAAAGAAATATATAGGAATGCCCCATAATAATAGACATATATAGTAGTGCCCCACATTACAAACGAAATATATAATAATGCCCCATAATAATAGAAATATATAATAGTGTCCCACATTACAAAATAAATATATAGTAATGCCCCATAATAATAGACATATATAAGGTAGTAGTGTCCCACATTATAAAAGAAATATCTAGTAATGCCCCCATAATAATAGACATATATACAGCAGTAGTGTCCCACATTACAAAATAAATATATAGTAATGCCTCGTTAATAATAGAAATATAAAGTAGTATCCCACATTACAAAAGAAATATATAATAATACCCTATAATATAATAGACATATATAGTAGTGTCCCACATTACAAAATAAATATATAATAATGCCCCCATAATAATAGAAATATATAATAGTGTCCCACATTACAATATAATTATTTAGTAATGCCCCATAATAATAGACATATATATTAGTATCCACATTATATTAAAAAAAATGAATTACCCCACACAGTGAAGCCAGAAACATGCCCGGCAGCCCAGCCTGTGAAGAACAAAAGCTGCTCAGTGCCGATGCGTCACTCGAGCCGAGTTAAGGAAACAGCTGGACACTGCGGGAAAAGGCCCCAGCCCCCCAGGCTCCTCTATTCATGCAAGGCACAGCAGCCAGGAGTGGAATCATGATGTGATCTCATGATGTCACCGTCGCGCTCCCTGTAGCCCTGAGAAAGTGGGAGGCGTCACCATGCTGCTGAACACCATGGTATTGTTGCAGTAATGGCAATCACAGGTGCAAAGTGTGCAGTGGGTGGTACTGCATATCTGCTGCCAAATTCTCAAGGGTACAACGTGCCTGAGCGTACCTGCATTCTTGCACCACTGCTGGAGAGTAAAAAAAAAAAAAGTCGCTCATACAGTGGGCTACTATGGCCTAACAACAGATGGCGATAGCTGCCAGGGTCAGGCTCCGGAATGCTCTGTGTTCTGGAGCTTGGTAAATTGGACTTACATAGCATCCCCCAAATAAACCTATGTGGATGTTTTTGCAGATGGAGATATCTGCCGCAATCCCTCAATGTTTTACATTTAGGAGATACTTGTTTGTTTCCGGGGGGATTTCTCCCAAAATAGTTATAATAAATATGTCCCTAAAAATGGGATGTCCAGCGCTCAACTTCTAATTGCTGGTCAAAGTGATTTTTGTAATGTATGTGTACTGCTGTGTGTGTATGTGCAGACAAGAAAATTCAACATACTGTACAGTACAGTATTAAGGCAAAGCAATCATATATGTGAAACTATAAATTGCAACTACTGTACTGAGCAGATGTTTTAACTAGAGATGAGCGCCTGAAATTTTTCGGGTTTTGTGTTTTGGTTTTGGGTTCGGTTCCGCGGCCGTGTTTTGGGTTCGACCGCGTTTTGGCAAAACCTCACAGAATTTTTTTTGTCGGATTCGGGTGTGTTTTGGATTCGGGTGTTTTTTTCAAAAAACCCTAAAAAACAGCTTAAATCATAGAATTTGGGGGTAATTTTGATCCCAAAGTATTATTAACCTCAAAAAACATAATTTACACTCATTTTCAGCCTATTCTGAACACATCACACCTCACAATATTATTTTTAGTCCTAAAATTTGCACCGAGGTCGCTGTGTGAGTAAGATAAGCGACCCTAGTGGCCGACACAAACACCGGGCCCATCTAGGAGTGGCACTGCAGTGTCACGCAGGATGTCCCTTCCAAAAAACCCTCCCCAAACAGCACATGACGCAAAGAAAAAAAGAGGCGCAATGAGGTAGCTGACTGTGTGAGAAAGATAAGCGACCCTAGTGGCCGACACAAACACCGGGCCCATCTAGGAGTGGCACTGCAGTGTCACGCAGGATGTCCCTTCCAAAAAACCCTCCCCAATCAGCACATGATGCAAAGAAAAAGAAAAGAAAAAAGAGGTGCAAGATGGAATTATCCTTGGGCCCTCCCACCCACCCTTATGTTGTATAAACAAAACAGGACATGCACACTTTAACCAACCCATCATTTCAGTGACAGGGTCTGCCACACGACTGTGACTGATATGACGGGTTGGTTTGGACCCCCCCCAAAAAAGAAGCAATTAATCTCTCCTTGCACAAACTGGCTCTACAGAGGCAAGATGTCCACCTCATCTTCACCCTCCGATATATCACCGTGTACATCCCCCTCCTCACAGATTATCAATTCGTCCCCACTGGAATCCACCATCTCAGCTCCCTGTGTACTTTGTGGAGGCAATTGCTGCTGGTCAATGTCTCCGCGGAGGAATTGATTATAATTCATTTTAATGAACATCATCTTCTCCACATTTTCTGGATGTAACCTCGTACGCCGATTGCTGACAAGGTGAGCGGCGGCACTAAACACTCTTTCGGAGTACACACTTGTGGGAGGGCAACTTAGGTAGAATAAAGCCAGTTTGTGCAAGGGCCTCCAAATTGCCTCTTTTTCCTGCCAGTATAAGTACGGACTGTGTGACGTGCCTACTTGGATGCGGTCACTCATATAATCCTCCACCATTCTATCAATGTTGAGAGAATCATATGCAGTGACAGTAGACGACATGTCCGTAATCGTTGTCAGGTCCTTCAGTCCGGACCAGATGTCAGCATCAGCAGTCGCTCCAGACTGCCCTGCATCACCGCCAGCGGGTGGGCTCGGAATTCTGAGCCTTTTCCTCGCACCCCCAGTTGCGGGAGAATGTGAAGGAGGAGATGTTGACAGGTCGCGTTCCGCTTGACTTGACAATTTTGTCACCAGCAGGTCTTTCAACCCCAGCAGACCTGTGTCTGCCGGAAAGAGAGATCCAAGGTAGGCTTTAAATCTAGGATCGAGCACGGTGGCCAAAATGTAGTGCTCTGATTTCAACAGATTGACCACCCGTGAATCCTTGTTAAGCGAATTAAGGGCTGCATCCACAAGTCCCACATGCCTAGCGGAATCGCTCCGTGTTAGCTCCTTCTTCAATGCCTCCAGCTTCTTCTGCAAAAGCCTGATGAGGGGAATGACCTGACTCAGGCTGGCAGTGTCTGAACTGACTTCACGTGTGGCAAGTTCAAAGGGCATCAGAACCTTGCACAACGTTGAAATCATTCTCCACTGCACTTGAGACAGGTGCATTCCATCTCCTATATCGTGCTCAATTGTATAGGCTTGAATGGCCTTTTGCTGCTCCTCCAACCTCTGAAGCATATAGAGGGTTGAATTCCACCTCGTTACCACTTCTTGCTTCAGATGATGGCAGGGCAGGTTCAGTAGTTTTTGGTGGTGCTCCAGTCTTCTGTACGTGGTGCCTGTACGCCGAAAGTGTCCCGCAATTTTTCTGGCCACCGACAGCATCTCTTGCACGCCCCTGTCGTTTTTTAAAAAATTCTGCACCACCAAATTCAAGGTATGTGCAAAACATGGGACGTGCTGGAATTTGCCCATATTTAATGCACACACAATATTGCTGGCGTTGTCCGATGCCACAAATCCACAGGAGAGTCCAATTGGGGTAAGCCATTCCGCGATGATCTTCCTCAGTTGCCGTAAGAGGTTTTCAGCTGTGTGCGTATTCTGGAAAGCGGTGATACAAAGCGTAGCCTGCCTAGGAAAGAGTTGGCGTTTGCGAGATGCTGCTACTGGTGCCGCCGCTGCTGTTCTTGCGGCGGGAGTCCATACATCTACCCAGTGGGCTGTCACAGTCATATAGTCCTGACCCTGCCCTGCTCCACTTGTCCACATGTCAGTGGTTAAGTGGACATTGGGTACAACTGCATTTTTTAGGACACTGGTGAGTCTTTTTCTGACGTCCGTGTACATTCTCGGTATCGCCTGCCTAGAGAAGTGGAACCTAGATGGTATTTGGTAACGGGGGCACACTGCCTCAATAAATTGTCTAGTTCCCTGTGAACTAACGGCGGATACCGGACGCACGTCTAACACCAACATAGTTGTCAAGGACTCAGTTATCCGCTTTGCAGTAGGATGACTGCTGTGATATTTCATCTTCCTCGCAAAGGACTGTTGAACAGTCAATTGCTTACTGGAAGTAGTACAAGTGGGCTTACGACTTCCCCTCTGGGATGACCATCGACTCCCAGCGGCAACAACAGCAGCGCCAGCAGCAGTAGGCGTTACACGCAAGGATGCATCGGAGGAATCACAGGCAGGAGAGGACTCGTCAGACTTGCCAGTGACATGGCCTGCAGGACTATTGGCATTCCTGGGGAAGGAGGAAATTGACACTGAGGGAGTTGGTGGGGTGGTTTGCGTGAGCTTGGTTACAAGAGGAAGGGATTTACTGGTCAGTGGACTGCTTCCGCTGTCACCCAAAGTTTTTGAACTTGTCACTGACTTATTATGAATGCGCTGCAGGTGACGTATAAGGGAGGATGTTCCGAGGTGGTTAACGTCCTTACCCCTACTTATTACAGCTTGACAAAGGGAACACACGGCTTGACACCTGTTGTCCGCATTTCTGGTGAAATACCTCCACACCGAAGAGCTGATTTTTTTGGTATTTTCACCTGGCATGTCAACGGCCATATTCCTCCCACGGACAACAGGTGTCTCCCCGGGTGCCTGACTTAAACAAACCACCTCACCATCAGAATCCTCCTGGTCAATTTCCTCCCCAGCGCCAGCAACACCCATATCCTCCTCATCCTGGTGTACTTCAACACTGACATCTTCAATCTGACTATCAGGAACTGGACTGCGGGTGCTCCTTCCAGCACTTGCAGGGGGCATGCAAATAGTGGAAGGCGCATGCTCTTCACGTCCAGTGTTGGGAAGGTCAGGCATCGCAAACGACACAATTGGACTCTCCTTGTGGATTTGGGATTTCAAAGAACGCACAGTTCTTTGCGGTGCTTTTGCCAGCTTGAGTCTTTTCAGTTTTCTAGCGAGAGGCTGAGTGCTTCCATCCTCATGTGAAGCTGAACCACTAGCCATGAACATTGGCCAGGGCCTCAGCCGTTCCTTGCCACTCCGTGTGGTAAATGGCATATTGGCAAGTTTACGCTTCTCCTCCGACAATTTTATTTTAGGTTTTGGAGTCCTTTTTTTTCTGATATTTGGTGTTTTGGATTTGACATGCTCTGTACTATGACATTGGGCATCGGCCTTGGCAGACGACGTTGCTGGCATTTCATCGTCTCGGCCATGACTAGTGGCAGCAGCTTCAGCACGAGGTGGAAGTGGATCTTGATCTTTCCCTAATTTTGGAACCTCAACTTTTTTGTTCTCCATATTTTATAGGCAGAACTAAAAGGCACCTCAGGTAAACAATGGAGATGGATGGATTGGATACTAGTATACAATTATGGACGGACTGCCACGGTTAGGTGGTATAAAAAAACCACGGTTAGGTGGTATATATTATAATAATAATACAATTATGGATGGACGGACTGCCTGCCGACTGCCGACACAGAGGTAGCCACAGCCGTGAACTACCGCACTGTACACTGGTTGATAAAGAGATAGTAGTATACTCGTAACAACTAGTATGACACTATGACGACGGTATAAAGAAAGAAAAAAAAATACCACAGTTAGGTGGTATATATTATAATAATAATACAATTATGGATGGACGGACTGCCTGCCGACTGCCGACACAGAGGTAGCCACAGCCGTGAACTACCGCACTGTACACTGGTTGATAAAGAGATAGTAGTATACTCGTAACAACTAGTATGACACTATGACGACGGTATAAAGAATGAAAAAAAAACCACGGTTAGGTGGTATATATTATAATAATAATACAATTATGGATGGACGGACTGCCTGCCGAGTGCCGACACAGAGGTAGCCACAGCCGTGAACTACCGCACTGTACACTGGTTGATAAAGAGATAGTAGTATACTCGTAACAACTAGTATGACACTATGACGACGGTATAAAGAAAGAAAAAAAAATACCACGGTTAGGTGGTATATATTATAATAATAATACAATTATGGATGGACGGACTGCCTGCCGACTGCCGACACAGAGGTAGCCACAGCCGTGAACTACCGCACTGTACACTGGTTGATAAAGAGATAGTAGTATACTCGTAACAACTAGTATGACACTATGACGACGGTATAAAGAAAGAAAAAAAAATACCACAGTTAGGTGGTATATATTATAATAATAATACAATTATGGATGGACGGACTGCCTGCCGACTGCCGACACAGAGGTAGCCACAGCCGTGAACTACCGCACTGTACACTGGTTGATAAAGAGATAGTAGTATACTCGTAACAACTAGTATGACACTATGACGACGGTATAAAGAATGAAAAAAAAAACCACGGTTAGGTGGTATATATTATAATAATAATACAATTATGGATGGACGGACTGCCTGCCGACTGCCGACACAGAGGTAGCCACAGCCGTGAACTACCGCACTGTACACTGGTTGATAAAGAGATAGTAGTATACTCGTAACAACTAGTATGACACTATGACGACGGTATAAAGAAAGAAAAAAAAATACCACAGTTAGGTGGTATATATTATAATAATAATACAATTATGGATGGACGGACTGCCTGCCGACTGCCGACACAGAGGTAGCCACAGCCGTGAACTACCGCACTGTACACTGGTTGATAAAGAGATAGTAGTATACTCGTAACAACTAGTATGACACTATGACGACGGTATAAAGAAAGAAAAAAAAATACCACAGTTAGGTGGTATATATTATAATAATAATACAATTATGGATGGACGGACTGCCTGCCGAGTGCCGACACAGAGGTAGCCACAGCCGTGAACTACCGCACTGTACACTGGTTGATAAAGAGATAGTAGTATACTCGTAACAACTAGTATGACACTATGACGACGGTATAAAGAATGAAAAAAAAACCACGGTTAGGTGGTATATATTATAATAATAATACAATTATGGATGGACGGACTGCCTGCCGACTGCCGACACAGAGGTAGCCACAGCCGTGAACTACCGCACTGTACACTGGTTGATAAAGAGATAGTAGTATACTCGTAACAACTAGTATGACACTATGACGACGGTATAAAGAATGAAAAAAAAACCACGGTTAGGTGGTATATATTATAATAATAATACAATTATGGATGGACGGACTGCCTGCCGACTGCCGACACAGAGGTAGCCACAGCCGTGAACTACCGCACTGTACACTGGTTGATAAAGAGATAGTAGTATACTCGTAACAACTAGTATGACACTATGACGACGGTATAAAGAATGAAAAAAAAACCACGGTTAGGTGGTATATATTATAATAATAATACAATTATGGATGGACGGACTGCCTGCCGACTGCCGACACAGAGGTAGCCACAGCCGTGAACTACCGCACTGTACACTGGTTGATAAAGAGATAGTAGTATACTCGTAACAACTAGTATGACACTATGACGACGGTATAAAGAAAGAAAAAAAAATACCACGGTTAGGTGGTATATATTGTAATACAATTATGGATGGACGGACTGCCTGCCGAGTTCCGACTGCCGACACAGAGGTAGCCACAGCCGTGAACTACCGCACTGTACTGTGTCTGCTGCTAATATAGACTGGTTGATAAAGAGATAGTATACAATACATACAACAATATACTACTATACTGGTGGTCAGGCACTGGTCACCACTAGTCACACTGGCAGTGGCACTCCTGCAGCAAAAGTGTGCACTGTTTAATTTTAAATTAATATAATATTATGTACTCCTGGGGGCTCCTGCTATAACAACCTGCAGTGCTCCCCAGTCTCCCCCACAATTATTATAAGCTTTGCCTTTTATACATTGATGTGCAGCACACTGGGCTGAGCTGAGTGCACACAGACTGAGTCACACTGTGTGACTGGCTGCTGCTGTGTATCGTTTTTTTTCAGGCAGAGAACGGATATAGCAGAGAACGGATATATTATATTAAAATAAATAAAAGTTAACTAACAACAACTGCACTGGTCACTGTGGTAAACTCTGTCTGACTCTGCACAATCTCTCTCTCTCTTCTAATCTAATTTCTAATGGAGAGGACGCCAGCCACGTCCTCTCCCTATCAATCTCAATGCACGTGTGAAAATGGCGGCGACGCGCGGCTCCTTATATAGAATCCGAGTCTCGCGAGAATCCGACAGCGTCATGATGACGTTCGGGCGCGCTCGGGTTAACCGAGCAAGGCGGGAGGATCCGAGTCTGCTCGGACCCGTAAAAAAAACATGAAGTTCGTGCGGGTTCGGTTTCAGAGAAACCGAACCCGCTCATCTCTAGTTTTAACCAGAGATGTGCAGTACGATTATCTAGAAATTGGAATCCAGCTGAATTTTGTGTATACGCACCAAACCAAAACCTGGTCCAGATCTCCCGAGGAGATCCAATCTGAAATTGGTCCCAGTTCGGATCTTCCTGCTGTTCGGAATTTGGATTTTAAATCCAAATTTCGGGTTTTGGATTGCAAAAATTAAATAATTATAATTTATCGATGTTTATCAATGGTTATAGAATTTTTTTTTATCGATTAAATGGAAACGAAATCCGAATTTGAACCCAACCACTTGACGGTGGTTTTGCAAAACCAAAACATAAGGATGAAATTAGAACCAAAACCGCACACATCTCTACTTTCAACTCTAAACTATAATGCTATAATGCAGAAAAAAACAGGAACATCGGAAAACAAGATTTTGTTTAAACTCAATTAGTTACTGCAGGAGTAATTATACCAAATATTGCATTATTCCAGAAACTCATTACCCGATGGGTCACTGTATATTACAGCGATATCATTAGCCAGTATTTAGTTGCATAGGTGCACGTAGGGAGTCATTCAGGTGCAGTTGGTTTAGCTATCACTGCTGATTCCTTGGAAGCAACAGTGATAGCTCTGTATGGTAATGCAGCAGGAGGTGTCTATTACATACAGACGCCTCCTGCTGCACTAGTGATTCGAGCTCTAGAATAAAGCTTCGGATCAAACCACCCACCATCGAGCGGCTTGCGGCACCCATGGTATCGTACAAGCTGCCCTTTGCAGACGCCAGGAAATCTTTGTCCTATGATCGAGATCCCTGCCCATTTTCCACCCCCAATGTGCCGGCGACATACCTCCATTTTCACTAACAGAGGCTGTCACCGCCCACTCCCCACCCCTTAAACAGCATCAGCCTGTCAATCAAAAACAGTCTGATACCAGGATGCACGCTATGCAGCAGGACCCATTCTTGCACGTGCAGAACGGGTCCTGCACATGCGCAAAGTATCGAAAATCTTTACTTTGCGCCGATGGTTGCAGGAGCAGCCGCACCTGAATGACCCCCCATAATACAAATTATTACATAGAAAACTTCCTAATGGAGGCAGGTTTTTTTTTTTTTTTCAGATAATCCTTTTTAGAGCATTATACTTTTTAGATGAAAAGTCTTCTCAGCAGATCAGTTCCAATCCATATTTTAAATTAAAAAAACGATTGATTTGCCTTAATCTGATAAATTTCCTCCATTTGGGGAGTTGTATCAACCTTGGAGAGAGTAAATGAAGAAGTTGCTCCAATCAATCAATCAATCAATCAATCAATCAATCATCTTCTATCATTAATCTTGCACAATCTTTGAAATTACAGTTTGATGTTTATTGGTTGTTTTTAACATCGTCTCAATTTTATCTCTCTCCAAGTCTTGATACATCTCTCCAAAACTGCACGCCACATACGCACAATGCATAGGTTGGGTTTCTCATACCCAAAAACCATAATATTCCAAAAGCTGGAATATTCTGGCCCTGTAGCGACATCATGACGTGACCTGATGTCATGATGTCACTCGTGTCAGGAACCAATGACACCAGTGGAAGAGTGGCTTTGCAGCCATTCCCTCACTGCTAGCCCTTCCTGGACCTGTCACCGACTGCCCAAGCACGCCACTAACCACTCCCGATACATGGCAAACCCACCGACCACCCCGCCGGACCCACCGCATATCCCATATCTACAATGCTGCTGGTCCCAAGCATTGCGTATTGAGAGACTCAGCAGTCTATTCATGAAGCAGCGGAGTAGTGGAGAAGTGTGCCTGTGGAGAAGTTGCCCACGGCAACCAATCAGCTGCTCCACACAATTGTATATTATGCAGATTATAAATGTTACGTCAATGCTGATTGGTTGCCATCGGCAACGTCTCCACTGGCACACTTCTCCACACTTTTCGTTGCTTCGTGAATAGACCCCTTAATCTGTACAGTACACATAAAATCTGTTCTTGTATTGTAGCATCATATGGCATTTTGGAAGCAGAGGGGTGCAGACATACATTTTATGATCATGGCAACTTAAATATTAGGGCCAGATGTACTAAGCCTGAAAAGTGATAAATATCACTGTGATAAAGCACCAGCCAATCGGCTCCTAACTGTCATTTTTCAAACACAGCCTGTAACATGGCAGTTAGGAGCCGATTGGCTGGTGCTTTATCACAGTGATATTTATCACTTTTCAGGCTTAGTACATCTCCCCCTAAGAATGGCTAAATAAAAGCCATACTAAATGTGTACTTTCCATTCTTCTCATTATAATTACTGTATGTCAACTGACCCAAAGTAAACTTGTTTATGCATGTCATATGGCATAAACAGGCACGTTCAAAGGCCAAAGGCCCTGCTCATTCCATCAAAAGAAGTTACATTGTGATTTCTAGATCCCAACATTTGGTACCTCCTCAATGTCATATAATGGTGAATACTCAGGTAAAAAAATAAACAAAAAATATACACTGCTCAAAAAAATAAAGGGAACACTAAAATAACACATACTAGATCTGAATGAATGAAATATTCTTATTAAATACTTTGTTCTTTACATAGTTGAATGTGCTCACAACAAAATCACACAAAAATTATCAATGGAAATCAAATTTAAACTCAAAATTAAAGTGGAAAAACACACTACAGGCTGATCCAACTTTGATGTAATGTCCTTAAAACAAGTCAAAATGAGGCTCAGTAGTGTGTGTGGCCTCCACGTGCCTGTATGACCTCCCTACAATGCCTGGGCATGCTCCTGATGAGGTGGCGGATGGTTTCCTGAGGGATCTTGTCCCAGACCTGGACTAAAGCATCTGCCAACTCCTGGACAGTCTGTGGTGCAACGTGGCGTTGGTGGATGGAGCGAGACATGATGTCCCAGATGTGCTCAATTGGATTCAGGTCTGGGAAATGGGCGGGCCAGTCCATAGCATCAATGCCTACGTCTTACAGGAACTGCTGACACACTCCAGCCACATGAGGTCTAGCATTGTCTTGCATTAGGAGGAACCCAGGGCCAACCGCACCAGCATATGGTCTCACAAGGGGTCTGAGGATCTCATCTCTGTACCTAATGGCAGTCAGGCTACCTCTGGCAAGCACATGGAGGGCTGTGCGGTCCCCCAAAGAAATGCCACCCCACACCATTACTGACCCACTGCCAAACCGGTCATGCTGGAATATGTTGCAGGCAGCAGAACGTTCTCCTTGGCGTCTCCAGACTCTGTCACGTCTGTCACATGTGCTCAGTGAGAACCTGCTTTCATCTGTGAAGAGCACAGGGCGCCATTGGCAAATTTGGCAATCTTGGTGTTCTCTGGCAAATGGCAAACGTCCTGCACAGTGTTGGGCTGTAAGCATAACCCCCACCTGTGGACGTCGGCCCCTCATACCACCCTCATGGAGTCTGCTTCTGATCGTTTGAGTAGACACATGCACATTTGTGGCTTGCTGGAGGTCATTTTGCAGGGCTCTGGCAGTGCTCCTCCTGTTCCTCCTTGCACAAAGGCGGAGGTAGCGGTCCTGCTGCTGGGTTGTTGCCCTCCTACGGCCTTCTCCACGTCTCCTGATGTACTGGCCTGTCTCCTGGTAGCGCCTCCATGCTCTGGAAACTACGCTGACAGACACAGCAAACCTTGTTGTCACAGCTCGCATTGATGTGCCATCCTGGATGAGCTGCACTACCTGAGCCACTTGTGTGGGTTGTAGTCTCCGTCTCATGCTACCACTAGAATGAAAGCACCGCCAGCTTTCAAAAGTGACCAAAACATCAGCCAGAAAGCATAGGAGCTGAGAAGTGGTCTGTGGTCAGCACCTGCAGAACAACTCCTTTATTGGGGGTGTCTTGCTAATTGCCTATAATTCCCACCTGTTGTCTATTCCATTTGCACAACAGCATGTGAAATTGATTGTCAATCATTGTTGCTTCCTAAGTGGACAGTTTGATTTCACAGAAGAGTGATTGACTTGGAGTTACATTGTGTTGTTTAAGTGTTCTCTTTATTTTTTTGAGCAGTGTATTATATCTACACAGAGGCATCACTCACCTCTGTAATACCCGGTGCGGCAGTGAGAAAAGGGGATGGGGCTTCACCGAAATGGGTGGGGCTTAAATAGAGGGGCGGGGCTTCGCATCCCGACACCCGTTTTTTGGGGCACTAGGGGGTGTGGGAGGTGAGGGCTGACTCCCAGGGGTGCTGTCCCTGCAGTGCTGGCTCCTACACAGTGACAGGAGCCGAGTGCTGCACATAATATAACAGTGCAGCACTTGGCTCCTGTCACTGTGCAGGAGCCGGCATTTTGGTGTCACCCCTCAGCGAGTGACACCTGGGAGCGGGCCGCACCCCCCCGCTCCCCCCTTGTGATGCCACTGTATCTACAGTACTATGGAATGTTATCAGGATCCCGGCGCTGGCGGTCAAAATACCAACAGTGGCATCCCAAAGTTTAGGATGCCGACACCAAGGTGGTAATATCACTAGCTGTAATTCCCAACCCCCCTAACTCTAACTCTCCTTACCCGTGCCTGAACCTAACCACTCCTCCCGTCCCCGTGCCCACAGCCTAACCCAGACTCTCCCTGGTGGTACCAAACCTTAACCCACTTACCCGCAGCCTAACCCTCCCCAGGGGTGCCTAACCCTATGTCCACCAACCTGCAGCCTAACCCTAACCCTTCTCCCACAGCCTAAACATAACCCTCCCCCCCCCCCCCCGCCCCACAGGCACACACCATGGCTGCCATACATTGGGGGAAGCGGTACAGCCCACATAATGACTTTCCATACATTTACTCTATATTTTTTATGCACAGTGGAAATCAGAGTGAGAAGTATTACTTTCATAATGTCAGTGTAAGTTTTGTGTGAGTTTGTGTTACAGGCCTGGGTAGAAGTTGGAGTAGAAGCTGTGTGTAGAAAGCTAGGAGGTCTGATAAAGTTCCTGCGCTTGGAAACAGGGCATGTATACTGTTGAAGAACCACTCAGGAGATACTATGAGAACAGGAAGCTATCGGCTCTGGAGTTCAAGGAGTAACACAAGATTAACATGAACCAGGCTAGGACCAGTAATGTGTAACTTAGGAACCAGGCATTATAGAGGTATCTGTGACACTGGAAGCTTGGCTAGATCAAGGCTTAGAGACCGGACTGGAACCAGTAGATGAGATAACTAGACTGAAAATGTTGGGTGAGTTAAATGGACTGGAACCGGTGGATGAGATGACCAGACTGGAACCTTTGGTACTGAGAACCGTACTGAAACCAGTGGCACTGAGAACCGGACTGGAACTGGTGGCACTGAGAACCAGACTGGAACCAGTGGATGCTGGTGCAGAATCAGTGTTATAACACTGCGGAGCACATGCTGCTGGCTAAGAGCAATTTTGCACTGGCAACCAACCACCCTCCAGGAAGTCTTCTTATAGGGGCTGCTTGTTGCTGATTTGCTGCTGAAGTCAGATGTTCTGGAGACTGGGCCACAATGTTGGTGCAGCAGGCACCTGATTGAAGCATACAAGGCCGCACAAAGTGTCCAGAGATGGCGGTAGCCACGCACAGAGAGTTGATGGAGCCACCTTCTAGTTTACTGTGCAGGTGCCAGCGGGAGTCAGCGAAGGAGGATGCAGCCATGAGCAGAGGCTGATGGACCCCCGGGAATCTCCACCACAGCTGAGGTGGCATCGTCCAGAGAGATAGGTAATAGGGGCTGTACTAGGAGTAGCGCTGAACTACTGTATGACAGTCAGGCAATGCTGGGTGCTACCTCATCTGACGCTCCTAATTTATGTGCCTTTGGGGCGATGGTTTATCTTCAGAACCTGCTAAGCTCTTCTCCCAGCAGGTGCACTTCCTGTTAGAGTGGGAAAGGCTCTAAATGACTGATGATGTCACAGGGAGTGGCAACTTCTTATTACTAAGCCTATATAAACCCTATTGGCAGACCCTACTATTGGTATATGTAGCAGCGGTATGTGATGGAGGCCAGTCCACTTTATAGATAACTTAACCAGGTCTTTGGTTTATTAACCAAGTAGAACAGGTTTACATAGGCTTAATGCAGCAGGTATATACAACAGGCACACAATGCACATACTGTACCTGTAGAATGGATGTACCAGGTCCAGCCAGGAATGTATTGGGCAGCACAGGTGGTGTACGGACACCTGTGTGCATATTAACAGTGGCAGCAATGAAGTATGCACACATGGGCTTATATAGCAGTGGTGATGCAGTGGAACTTTGCTGGGTCACTGGTTTCGTAATTCCATCTCTCTACATTATGGAGACTCTCAGGGGCACTAACTATGGATGACAGAGCTGAAGACGCACAGTATGGCTGCAGTATGTTCGGTCGTCAAGCCTCAAGCAGTACATGGTCCTTGTGCCACCAGACAGAGACAGCGCAGGGCATTCTCAACAAACCCACCTCTGGCAGTCATATTTTACAGTTTCAAGCTGAGGATTTATTCCAGAGGAGAGATGTTGAGCTTTTACATATTTATTCTAAAAAACAAATAATCACAAGCCCGACAAGGAGTGTCTGGAGACAACCTCTGAAAGGAGGGGCTACATGCCAAGTTGTGGCCTGTATGGTGCTTACTGGGTCTCACATTGCTGTTCTCATGCCTCCAGGCCAGGGCCGAAACTAGGATTTTCGTCACCCGTGGCAAGGCAACAGTTTGCGCTCCCCCCCCCAAAAAAAAAAAAATCAACAACAGTAAAACAAACTCCTTCAGACTAAAATAGATTACCAGGAAATTTGAAAAAAGGAGGTACTATTGGACAATGGGGGTCATTCCGAGTTGTTCGCTCGCTAGCAGATTTTAGCAGCATTGCAAACGCAAGGCCGCCGCCCTCTGGGACTGTATCTTAGCATAGCAGAATTGTGAATGAAAGATTAGCAGAATTGCGAATAGAAAATTCTTAGCAGTTTCTGAGTAGCTCGAGACTTACTTTTACACTGCGATCAGCTCAGCCCGTTTCGTTCCTGGTTTGACGTCACAAACACGCCCTGCGTTCTGCCAGCCACTCCCCCGTTTCTCCAGACACTCCTGCGTTTTATTCTGGCACGCCTGCGTTTTTCCGCACACTCCCAGAAAACGGTCAGTTTCCGCCCAGAAACACCCACTTCTTGTCAATCACACTCCGATCACTTCAACGATGAAAATTCTTCGTTCGGACGTGGGTAAATTTACTAAGTTTTGTGCTAAAATACTCAGCGAATGCGCACTGCATACCATGCGCATGCGCATTTTTGCCTTAATCTCTCCGTTGTGAAAATCGGCAACGAGCGAACAACTCGGAATGACCCCCGATATTCTCCTATGTGCATCAAATGCCCTACAGTATGCATCACATGCCCTGCCAGCGTGTTCAACTACATGATCCACTGTGTGTCCCCATACATTGCACTATATCATAACACTTCGTCACTGCACTACATTCTCCTTTCCACTGCACCACATCACTATATTACATCACCTACACGCTGAACTACATCACTACACTACATGCCCCTATGCTCTGCACTACATACCCTATATGCTACACTGCATCACAACACTAAATCCCCTTATATGCTACACCACATCAGTGCACTACATGCCCCTATATACTGCAATACATTACTACACTACATACCCTATATGGTACACTACATCACTACACTACATCCCCTTATATGCTACACCACATCAGTGCACTACATGTCCTATATACTGCAATACATTACTACACTACATACCCTATATGGTACACTACATCACTACACTACATCCCCTTATATGCTACACCACATCAGTGCACTACATGTCCTATATACTGCAATACATTACTACACTACATACCCTATATGGTACACTACATCACTACACTACATCCCCCTTTAAGCTACATCAAATCCCCCCATGTGGGAGGCAAATCGGAGCTTGATACTGCTAACTGAGAGGACAGTGCGCTTCTATAGCTTGTACAGTGCACTGCACGCTAGTCGCAGCACTGCATGGCAAAGAAGAGAGTTTAAGACAGTAGCCGGAATAGAAGAGATCCCAAGTACTGGAGCTCACCTGCACAGCATTGGAGCCAGCTGTGGGCAGACAGGTGGGTCAGAGACATTGCCAAGGGTGCTGTCTGTTGCCTTACTGGAGCAGCACAGCACTGCCGGTTAAAAAAAAAAAAATCTTAAAAAAACCCACTGTTCCTCTGTAACTCCTTGGCGCCCCCTCAAATCCTGCACCCGGGGCGCATGCCCCCTTAGTCCCCCCCCCCCTAGTTACAGCCCTGCTCCAGGCTGATGGTTCTCTCTCTTCTTCTCTCAGCTGGAGTACTATAGATTTGGGTACTTCTTTCATTTTATCTAGAGATTTGCAGCAGACTCTTTTCGGGGTTTGTGTTTTGGTTTTGGATCTGGATCATTGCTCGTGTTTTGGATCTGGATTGGTTTTGCCAAAACCACCCTTTCGGGGTTTGGTTTTGGATCTAGATGATTTTAAAAAAAAAACATAAAAACAGCTAAAATCACAGAATTTGGGGGTAATTTTGATCCTACGGTATTATTAACCCCAATAACATTAATTTCCACTAATTTCCAGTCTATTCTGAACACCTCACAATATTGTTTTAGGCCAAATGGTTGCACCGAGGTTGCTGTATGACTAAGCTAAATGACACAAGTGGGCGGCACAAACACCTGGCCCATCTAAGAGTTGCACCTCAGTGGCAGACAGGATGGCAGTTTTAAAAACTAGGCCCCAGAGAGCACATAATGCAAAGAAAAAAAAGAGGTGCAAGGTGGAATTGTTTTGGGCCCTCCCACCCACCCTTATGTCGTTTAAACACGACATGCACAGTTTAATAAACCCATTATTTCAGCGACAGGTGGTCCCCATGGAAAAAGCTCGCCAAGTTCTCCGAATCATAGCTAGCTACAAACATACCACCTCCTTCTTTGATGACTTTTCACATTATGAGAAGAGGCAAGAGGAAGTGAACAGTGCCAAGACGGTGATTACAAATTAGAGAGGCACACGCAATCAGGAATAACACACAGGCTTTCACCTCCACTCCTATATTGGTGTGGAACAGAAAGAACTTCAACCAATCAAATATATAATTATTAATTACCACATTACTGGACAAACTGAAAAACTAGGGACCAAAGCCTCCAAATTTGTGCCCCCTTCTCTATGTTCAGGAATTAAGATAATCTCGAATTTAATGCTGGGATGCAAATAAACTGGTGTATACTACAAGATGAAGATTGAATATTTTCCCAGCTCCCAGTTACACGCATGTGAGCATACCTGTGTGTCCCAGTTACACGCATGTAAGAATACCTGTGTGTCTTGTTTATTTTATTCATATTTAATTTTTAAATAAAGCAGCCTTAGATGTTTTAGCAGCTCCTCCTGAGCCCCCACACCAGCACCGGGTGAGGCAAGTTGAGTTTGGGTGGGTTCAGTAAAATACTAAGCATGACTGTGCAGTGATTTTTTTTGTTATTTAGCCCCTGCCCTAGTGAGGCTTACCACTCTACAGTCGAAACTCATTTCATACTATAAGTAGGACTGTGGGAGGAAACAATGCTAACCTCTGTGCCAACAGCATACCTCAGCCTGGCAAGCCAGACATCTTCCTGGCTGAAAGCCACCATGAGACTCCATACTGGGCCTTATTCAGTAACTGTGCCTCACAGGAGCTCATGGCCCATCTAGTGCTGCAGTGCAATGGAACCTGATGCAATGCAAGATCACTGAAGCTCTGTTCTTCTACCACCGCAAGGTCTTACGATAAGCCTACGCAGCCCTTAGGAAAAGAAGATCCCTGTACAACAAATGCACATCTTCTAAATAAATATTCCCAAATTGTGGAACATCAATAATAAATCAAAATTAAGGTTGGCTAATTGGAGCCATTCATTTGATTGAATCCCTAACATGAAATAAATGCGAAGAAACTCTATCTAGTGCTCCGGCAGAAAATATCACTTTTACCTCTCCGGCAGTTGCGCTGAATTATGATTTAGGGGTACATTTACTAAGCAGTGATAAGAGCGGAGAAGTGAGCCAGTGAAGATATTTCCCCATCAACCAATCAGCAACTCTGTATCATTTTATAGTATGCAAATTATAGATGTTACTTCAGTGCTGATTGGTTGCCATGGGCAACTTCTCCACTGGCTCACTGCTCCGCTCTTATCACTGCTTAGTAAATGTACCCCTTAGTCTCTTCTGAGTCACACACTGACTTTGGCCACAAATGTGGTCTATCCCCACTTTATTTAAAAACACTTAGAATCAAAATAGCAATTTCCATTTCCACCTTTGCATCTATGTTTTCACAAATCTGTTTGTGATGTTGTAGCTTTCCTCATATCTGCTCTAGGCTTTCATTTAAACCTAGGATCAAGTACAGAAGCACCCCTGGAATTATAAGGCACACCCCTGGATTTATACAACATAGGCAGCACCCCTGGTGAATTACAGAGCACAGCAGACTGGCAACCGCACCCCTGGACTTAAACAGCAGTGGTGCAGCACCCCTGGAATGATAGGGCAGAGGGGCAGCACCACATATAGGGCAGCACCCCTAGAATGATGTGGCAAAGAAAAGCCGTGCAAGATAGAATTGACCTTGGACCCTCCCACCCACCCTTATGTTGTATAAACAGAACATGCACACTTTAACAAACCAATCATTTCAGACACAGGGTCTGCTATATGAATGTGGCTGAAATGTTTGTTTGGGCCCGAACCAAAACAAAAAAAAAAGCAATTAATCTCTCCTTGCACAAACCGGCTCTACAGTGGCAAGATGTCGTTCACATCCCCAGATTCCCCCATACACCTTCAGTTTTAACATCCTCATCCTCACAGAGAAATAATATTAATAATATTCAAACAACCCACATCATTTAGGTGTTAGTGGACTGCTTATGCTATTACCCAAAGTTTCTGAACTTGACAATGACTTATGATGAATGCACTGAAGGTGACCTATAAGGGAGGATGTTCCTAGGTGGTTACCGTCCTTACCCCTACTTATTATGGATTGACAAAGGCAACAGATGGCTTGACACCTGGTGTCTGGATTTGTGGAGAAATAATTCCACACTGAAGAGGTGGCTTTTTTGCTTTTTTACCCAGGCATGACAATGGGCTTTTTCATCCCATAGCCAACAACTGTCTCCACTGGTGCTTTATTCAAACAAACCACAACACCATCAGAATCCTCATCGTCAACTTCCTCTGCAGTGCCAGCTACACCAATATCCTCCTCATCCTGGTGTACTTCTACAGTGACATCCTCAATCTCAATATCAGCAACTGCACTGGCGGTGCTCCTCCCAGCACTTGCAGAGGGCGTGCAAATTGTGGTAGGAGCCTCCTCTTCCCATACAGTGTTGTGAAGGTCAGGCCTAGACATCACAACCGCAGACAGTGCCAGCACCCCTGTATTTTCACAACACCCCTGTAATTTTACAGAATTCAAGACAAGGCCAGTGTACATTTATTTTCACTGTACCCCTGTATTTTACAGCATACAGGGCCAGTGTACTTTTATTTTAACAACAGCACCCCTGTAGTTTTACAGCATACAGGACCAGTGTACTTTTATTTTAACTGCAGCACCCATGTATTTTTACAGCTTACAAGACTGGGCCAGTATACATTTATTTTACTGCATCCCAGAATTTTTACAGCATACAAGACAGGGCCAGCGTACATTTATTTTACTGCACCCTTGATTTTTTACAGCATACAAGACAGGGCCAGCGTACATTTATTTTCACTGCAACCCAGATTTTTTTACAACCAGCACCCCTATATTTTCACAGCAGTGCCCCTGCCCCCTGTAGAACATAGTGACAGCCAGGACAGTAACACCCATGTACAGCTGCAGCACACCTAATAGCACATGAAACACCAGTGACAGTCAGTACAGCACTCCTAACATCACAGTTACAGGACAGCACCCCTAACAGCACCCCTAGAAAGTACATGCTGACCCCACCCGATGTCACCACACAGAGAGAGAGACAGAGGTCTGTCTCCCTCACTCTCCAAGTGCGAGTGAAAACTGCGGCGAGGCTGTTTATATGGAATCCAAAACCCGCGAGAATCCGACAGCAGGATGATGACGTTTTGCCACATTCTGGTTTCCGAGTCTGGCGGGAAGTCCTGAGACGGACTCGAAAACTGGCTTGGAACGGGATGTTTGGGGGAAGGTTGGTTCTCTGGGAGCCGAACCCGCTCATCTCTAATTTTATCACAGGGCGCTGCAAGTTCTAATAATTAAGCCTATATACACCTGCCATTGGTAGCTCGAAGATGCCTGGGTATTGAGCTTGACCTAGACTTCAACATTCCTGTTTGTGTCTGCTCCTGGTATACCTGTTTGATGCAGTGTATTTCCACCCACTCCATTGCTCCTCCTTTGACTCTGAATGTGTGTTTCCTAAGTTTGGCCTTGGTTGGTTAGTTATTTTGACCATTCTTTAATTTGCTTGTTCTGGCTTTGTCATTTCCACTCTGTACCAGTTCCTGCTTGTTGAGAATTACCCAGGCTACTATGCTAGGAGCAAACTAAGGTATACCTGACCTGTTTGCAAGGCACAGTAAGCACAAACCTCCTAGCAAGTGTCCGGATGAAAACCACTGGTTCATTAGACTCCATGCCTCTAAACAGATAGAATTAATCCACGTCTGAGCCAAACTTGTGTTTCATAAATAGCTAGTTCTGCAATCACTGATTTATTAATTATTTTAGATGTGGCTGACCCTGTGTGTATAAGCCCCACCTTATCTTTAGTCGTTAATTACTATAATATTTTGGTTGTGATGTGCAAGTAAAAAAAATTGTGATTCATCTAGGTAAAACCTACTGACGCAGGGTAGAGTGATGGCAGGAATGGGGGATGCATCTGCACCACATATTTTTTTATAATATTTCCCTTTAGCCTGACAAGTTATCTAAACAGTATGTCTTGTTAAGGCCCCCATACACAGGTCTGACATGTCTGAGCCACAAGTCTGACCTGATTTCCCCGGCAGCTGCCTGGCAGGGCTACATCAGATTTGGCACTTGATATGCCATTTTTTACATGAGATTTGCATCAGATAAATCTCATCAGATTTTTCTGATCTTGGTCCTGTGTGGGTGGGCCCACACAGGATGCCAGTGAAGTATGCATGTGATAAATCACATGCGATATATTGCAGGTGCTTAAAAAGCACCTGCGATGTGCCACTGATGGCCCTAAATCCGATTTATCCTATGTGCTTCACTTAAGATCTGTAGGGCCTGATCCGATGTGCACAGGAATGCGCATCGGATTTGACCTCATGTCAAACACAGACAATTTGGACAGTTGTCATCCGATTTATAGGAACGATTTGTCGGAATCGGATAAAATCAGGACAAATAGCGCCTGTGTATAGGGGCCTTGAGTGTTTAAAAAAGTGAGTTTTCAATTAGCCACGAATGAAATCTGTGGTACATGGCCAGAGATGAGCATATAGGTGTGACATATCCTCTAAAGCTATTTTAATAGCATCAGCAGTAATTGGCATCCACTGATATAAATGTATTGAATGAGTAATGGAATCTAAGAACTTTGCCATTTAATTCTAAGAAAATGTGTTACTAGGAAAGAATTGCACAATATTGAAAGATAATGTACAGTCATTAAACCGCTTAGGTGACCAGAAATAAAATAAGGTGTATTTTAACAATGTTACACAGGTTGAGTATCCCATATCCAAATATTCCGAAAAACAGAATATTTACGGAATTTTTTGAGTGAGAGTGAGATAGTGAAACCTTTGTTTTCTGATGGCTCAATGTACACAAACTTTGTTTAATACACAAAATTATTAAAAATATTGTATTAAATGACCAGGCTGTGTGTATAAGGTGTATATGAAACACAAATGTATTCTGTGCTTAAACACTTAGGGGGTAATTCCAAGTTGATCGCAGCAGGATTTTTGATAGCAATTGGGCAAAACCATGTGCACTGCAGGGGAGGCAGATATAACATGTGCAGAGAGAGTAAGATTTGGGTGGGTTATTTTGTTTCTGTGCAGGGTAAATACTGGCTGCTTTATTTTTACACTGCACATTAGATTGCAGATTGAACACACCCCACCCAAATCTAACTCTCTCTGCACATGTTATGGGGTATATGCAATTAGCGGCGAATCACGCCAATTTTTCGCCCGTTTTTTAATTCGACAAAATTCGCCCGTCGAATTTCAGCAAGTGGGTGCCGAAATTCACCACATTCAATGAAAAACGGATTTGACAGTCCCACTGTCGAAAAACGGCCGATTTGCCGTTTTTTGATCCGATTTTTAAAAAACGTGAAAAAACTGTAAACCCCCCCCCAAAAAAAATGGCGTGGGTCCCCCCTCCAAAGCATAACCAGCCTCGGGCTCTTCGAGCTGGTCCTGGTTCTAAAAATCCGGGGGGGAAATGGACAGGGGATCCCCCGTATTTTTAAAACCAGCACCGGTCTCTGCGCCTGGTGCTGGTGCAAAAAATACGGGGGACAAAAAGAGTAGAGGTCCCCCGTATTTTTAACACCAGCATCGGGCTCCACTAGCTGGACAGATAATGCAACAGCCGGGGGTCACTTTTATACATCGCCCTGCGGCCGTGGCATTAAATATCCAACTAGTCACCCCTGGCCGGGGTACCCTGGGGGAGTGGGGACCCCTTCAATCAAGGGGTCCCCCCCCAGCCACCCAAGGGCCAGGGGTGAAGCCTGAGGCTGTCCCCCCCATCCAAGGGCTGCGGATGGGGGGCTGATAGCCTTGAGAAAATATCAAGAATATTGTTTTTTCCAGTAGTACTACAAGTCCCAGCATGCCCCCCCCCCCCGCAAGCTGGTACTTGGAGAACCACAAGTACCAGCATTCGGGAGAAAAACGGGTCCGCTGGTACCTGTAGTACTACTGGGAAAAAAATACCCAAATAAAAACAGGAGACACGCACCTTGAGAGTAAAACTTTATTTCACACCCACCGACACACACATACTTACCTATGTTGACCCGCCGACTGTCACGTCTCCTGATCCAACGATCCGGGGTACCTGTGAAAAAAGTATACTCACCTCAATCCAGTGTCCAGAGATAAATCCTCATACTTGGCAAAAAAACTAAACGAACACCCGACCAGCGGACTGAAAGGTGTCCCATGTTTACACATGGGACCCCTTTCCCCGAATGTGCCGGGACCCCACGTGACTCCTGTCTCAGAGGTCCCTTCAGCCAATCAGGAAGCGCTACTTCGTAGCGCTCACCTGATTGGCTGTATGCACGTCTGAGCTCAGACAGCGCATCGCACAGCTCCCTCCATTACTTTCAATGGTGGGAAATTTGCTGTCAGCGGTGGGGTTACCCGCGGTCAGCCGCTGACCGCGGGTGACCTCACCGCTAGCCGCAAAGTTCCCACCATTGAATATAATGGAGAGGCTTTGCGATGCGCTGTTTGACAGCTCAGACGCGCAGCCAATCAGCACAGTGCAAAGACGTTGCGCTCGCTGATTGGCTTAAGAGACCTTTCTGTGACAGCAGTCACGGGGGACGGGGTCTCTCTGCATTCGGGGAAAGGGGTCCCATGTGTAAACATGGGACCCCTTTCAGTCCGCTGGTCCGGGTGTTCGTTTTGATTTTTTGCCAAGTACGAGGATTTATGTCTGGACACTGGATTGAGGTGAGTATAATTTTATTCACAGGTACCCCGGATCGTCGGAGACGAGACGTGCCAGTCGGCGTGTCAACATAGGTAAGTATGTGTGTGTCGGCAGGTGTGAAATAAAGTTTTACTCTCAAGGTGTGTGTCTCCTGATTTTATTTGGGTATTTTTTCCCAGTAGTACTACAGGTACCAGCGGGCACGTTTTTCTCCCGCATGCTGGTACTTGTGGTTCTCCAAGTACCAGCTTGCGGGGGAGGCTTGCTGGGACTTGTAGTACTACTGGAAAAAACAATATTCTTGACATTTTCTCAAGGCTATCAGCCCCCCATCCACAGCCCTTGGATGGGGGGGACAGCCTCAGGCTTCACCCCTGGCCCTTGGGTGGCTGGGGGGGGACCCCTTGAATGAAGGGGTCCCCACTCCCCCAGGGTACCCCGGCCAGGGGTGACTAGTTGGATATTTAATGCCATGGCCGCAGGGCGCTGTATAAAAGTGACCCCCGGCTGTGGCATTATCTGTCCAGCTAGTGGAACCTGATGCTGGTGTAAAAAATACGGGGGACCCCTACTCTTTTTGTCCTCCGTATTTTTTGCACCAGCACCAGGCGCAGAGCCCGGTGCTGGTTTTAAAAATACAGGGGATCCCCTGTCCATTTCCCCCCCGGATTTTTAGAACCAGGACCACCTCGAAGAGCCCGAGGCTGGTTATGCTTTGGAGGGGGGACCCCACGCCATTTTTTTCCGGGATTTTACCATTCCATCTAAAAAAATAAATAAAAAATAATAATAATATTTTTAAAAATATATAAATAATACTTGTGCCTCCAAAAAAGACAAACCAAGTACCTAATCCCTTCTAATATAAATAGATATGCTATTACCAATTAAAAAAACACCCAAAAAAACATGTTTTAATTTTTTTTTTATTAGTTTCACCCACCAAAGTGTGGCGGATTGAAAATGACGAATTTACTGTCTAAAAGCACTGTTGTCGAATTTCCAAACTTCAATTGAATATACTTTTGTCGAATTGCAGCATTTGTACCATTGCAGAAAAGTCGAATTTGACAAAAGTCGAATTTCAAAAAGTCGAATTTTGAAAGTTCGTTTTTTTGACGGAAAGTACTGAATTGCATTGACGATTTTTTTTTTTGGGCGAAAAAGTCCAGTTTTTCGACAATTTCGGGAATTCGACCGCAATTCCATATACCACTCTATCTGCCTCCCCTGCAGTGCACATGGGCCCTCATTCCGAGTTGTTCGCTCGCAAGCTGCTTTTAGCAGATTTGCTCACGCTAAGTCGCCGCCTACTGGGAGTGAATCTTAGCTTCTTAAAATTGCGAACGAAAGATTCTCAAAATTGCGATTACACACCTCTTAGCAGTTTCAGAGTAGCTCCAGACTTACTCGGCATCTGCGATCAGTTCAGTGCTTGTCGTTCCTGGTTTGACGTCACAAACACACCCAGCGTTCGCCCAGACACTTCCCCGTTTCTCCAGCCACTCCCGCGTTTTTTCCGGAAACGGTAGCGTTTTTTCGCACACACCCATAAAACGGCCTGTTTCCGCCCAGTAACACCCACTTCCTGTCAATCACATTACGTTCACCAGAACGATGAAAAAGCCGTGAGTAAAAATCCTAACTGCATAGCAAATTTATTTGGCGCAGTCGCAGTGCGAACATTGCGCATGCGCAGTAAGCGGAAAATCGCTGCGATGCGAAGATTTTTACCGAGCGAACAACTCGGAATGAGGGCCATGGTTTTGCCCAATTGCTAACAAAAATCCTGCTGCGATCAACTTGGAATTACCCCCTTAGGTCCCATCGCCGTGATATCTCATTATGGTATGCAATTATTCCAAAATACGGAAAAATCCGATATCCAAAATACTTCTGGTCCCAAGCATTTTGGATAAGGGATACTCAACCTGCATTTGTAATAGTTTTTTTTACTGGTTATGTTACATAAAGACGAAAATTTCTGTATTTTAAAATGATTTATCCACTTTTAGTAACTTTGATAGATAAATAAATAGCTTTAAGTTTCTGTCTCCTATCTATTTTTCAGCAATACGTTTCATCAACCAGATTTAAATATTTTTGTTGTCAATGGATTATACTCATCTCTGTATTGGGTAAAACTGAGTCTAGCAACATACTTTGGGCCTAATTCAGACCTGATTGCTGATGTGCGTTTTCGCACAGTAGTTGACGAGGTCTGAACTGCGCATGCCAGAGAGCCGATGGCCATCTCAGCCCTGTGATTGCCTCAGCCTGATTGACAGGCAGAGGCGGTCGCTGGGCGGTAGGGGGCGGCAGTGCCGTAACTAGACATTTTAGTGCTGTGTGCAGGAAACAGCATCGGCGCCGCCCATATATACAAATAAGGGCCAGTGCGAAAAATATATAGGGATGTGGCTTCATGGGGAAGGGGCATGACCACAACGCTCCCTTTTATACATTACGGCAGGCAGAGCCCCCTTTTACACATTAGGCAGGTAGAGCTCCCTTTTACAAATTATGGCAGGCATAGCTCCCTTTTATACATTACAGCAGGCAGAGCTCACTTTTACACATTACGGCAGGCAGTGTACCACTTTTTTTATTTTACACATTAAGAAGGCCCCCTTTTTCACACATTAGGTAGGCAGAGTCCCCTATTTTACACATTATGGTAGGCAGTCCCCATTAAAAAAAAAAACATTATGGCAGACAGTCCCCATTTTTTTTGTAAAACATTATGGCAGGCAGTCCCCATATTTACAAATTATTGAAGGCAGAGTCCCATTTTTTACACATTAGGCAGGCAGAGTCCCCTATTTTACACATTATGGCAGGCACTCCCCATTTTTTTAAACATTATGGCAGGCAGTCCTCCTATGTACACATTATGGCAGGCAGTCCCCATTTTTTTGTAAAACACTATGGCAGCCAGTCCCCCTATTTACACATTATGGCAGGCAGTCCCAATTTTTTGTAAAACATTATGGCAGGCAGTCCCCCTATTTACTAGTGATGAGCGGGTTCGGTTTTACTCGGTTCTCAAAACGGCATTTTATTGGCTCACGGATGTCACGTGTTTTGGATAGCCAATAAGGTTCGGTTTTGAGAACCGAGTAAAACCGAGTAAAACCGAACCCGCTCATCACTACTATTTACACATTATGTCAGGTAGCCCCCCATTTATTTTACACATTATGGAAGGCAGTCCCCTTTTTATGAGAGGGGGAGAAAGAGAGAGATACCTGTGACCTGCGATCTGGCATCCATCTGCTGTTTCAAGGCAGAGAGAGACAGAGACCCGGGAGCTGGCTGCAGCGCTCTCGCGTCCCCTGTAGAGGAAGCGCCGGCGGCAGACAGGCGCCTGCGGGACTCGGGTACCTGACATCGTGGCAGTGCGGGGGGAATGCAGCACTGAGGGCGGGATGTTTAACATACATCGCCGCCCATCGCACCGATGTTTATCGCATATGTACTAACATATGCAATTAACTTTGCAATGCGGTGAAGGAGGCCCCCCGCTATACCTGTGGGGTGGTGTGCGGGGGAGCTCCGTCACATCCCTGGGGTCTCCACCTGCTCGGAAGCAGGTAGCAGGCTGTACCTGGCTCCTCCTCCTCCCTGCAGCCGTAAGGACCTTAAGCTGTGTTGCTAGGGGGAGGAGGAGTTTAGCTTCCGGGACTTGAAGGCACGCCGGGGAGAGAGGGGGAGGCACCTGCAGCGGGTTGCGGCGGCCGGTGTTAAGCCCATAGGCGATGGCGATACCCTCAGGGGCGAAAACGCAGCAGACGTTGGTTAAAACATATGAAAATGCAATAAAACCCACGAAAATGGGGTTTTTATTGCATTTTCCCTCTAGTACATCCCGCCCTCAGAGTCCTTCACAGTCCGCGGCTCCGGCAGGTGGCGGGCCACGGGAGACAGATGACAGTACTAGGGGAATGCGGAGGTCAGAGTCTTTCAGAGGCATCGGCTCCGGCGGGCCGCGGGAAAGAGGTGGCAGAGCTGTACTCTATAGTAGTGAGTATACTGACAGTGGCTGCAGTGGCCGTGCTGAGGGGGTGTGCTGCTGATGGTGCGCCTTCAGTGCATGTGCGCTGTGGGCAACGCACCTTTGGCAGACACCTAGATATGGCCCTGGTGGGGTGCAGGACGGGCAATGCAGGCGTGCCCGGACCATGCGGGGGGCGGTCCGCTGCGGCTGCATGACGTCACACGCAGCCACTGCATCCTGGACAGCGATGAGTAGCTCCCTGCCAGCGCGCAGGAGCTACGCTGGTAGGGAGCTACTCGTCAAGTACAAAAGCATTGCCACTGTGCACTGCTTTTGTACTTGTGCGGTGGGGCAGAGCCAGACATGTGGGGTAAATTAGCCCTGTGCTGGGCGTCCCCCTGCATGTCTGAGTAACTGATTGTAGCCGTGCTACGATCAAGTCTGAATTACCCTGTTTATGCTGTGTAACAGAGTGGAAAAATAGCACTGCCTGATTATATGAAAACTAGTGATGAGCTGATTCGATTCCTCGGGATCCGAACCCCAACGAACTTCACCCATTTTACACGGTTCCGAGCCAGCCTCGGATCTTCCCGCCTTGCTCGGTTAACCCGAGCATGCCTGAACATCATTATCCCGCTGTCGGATTCTCGCGAGATTCGTATTCTATATAAGGAGCCGCGTGTCGCCGCCATTTTCACTCGTGCTTTGGAGATGATAGGGAGAGGATGTAGCTGCGTTCTCTCAGTTTCTGTGTTCAAGGTGCGGCAAATATTTGTGCTCAGTGTGCTGCAAATATCTGTGCTCAGTGTGCTGAAAATATATACGTTCTCTGCCTGAAAAACGCTCCATATCTGTGCTGCATTGTAGTATATAGTAGGAGGACAGTGCAGAATTTTGCTGTGACCACCAGTATATATATAGCAGTACGGTACAGTAGTCCATTGCTCTACCTCTGTGTCGTCAAGTATACTATCCATCCATACCTGTGCTGCATTTTGGTTGTGCGCAGTATATAGTAGGAGGACAGTGCAGAACGTGGCTGACCACTAGTATATATATATAGCAGTACGGTACAGTAGTCCACTGCTCTACCTCAGGGCCGTCTTAACAGCAGTGTAGGCCCCTGGGCACAGCAATGCACTGGGCCCCCCTACCCATCCTCCAGCGGTAGGTGTGGGGGGCGCTATCAGCGGCACCTTTGATGTATAATTGGCGGTAGGGGGTGTTCTATCTTCTGCTCAGCATGTAGGACATGGAGCAGTAGTTTCTGCTAATTACTCCTTTACTGCACAAATGGGGCTGAACTGTAGAAGGGGGCATTGGGCTGAATGAAGGGGCCCTGGTATACGGCTTCCAGGGTGGTAAGGGGTGTTTAATACGTAGGGAAGGGGTTCCTGAAATTAGATTTCTTAGCTTTGAATGGGATTAAAAAAACTAGAGAGTCCCACCTTTCAGGAGGTACTGGGGACACCTTTCAGGAGGTATTGGGACACCTTTTGGAGGTACTGGGGACACCTTTCAGGTGGTACTGGGGACTTGGGGATCAGAGCTCAGGAGCCAGAGCAATTCACCAATACAAATATAAAACTGCATCCCAGGCGTTTGGAGCTGGAGCAGGGACTGGCTGCTTGAAGGCTGATATCCCTGGTTCTGGGCATAGTAGAGACAAGCTGCCAATGTCCGCCAAAAGGAGACAGTCCCAGCTTTTGGTGTATACACTCAGAGAAATTCTAAGCCAGACAGAACCCGAGATATCTGTCTGGGAAGAGCAATTAACAGGCTTGGATGGGGACCACGGCTTTCAAGTCAGATATCTCCAGTTCCCCTGGGCCGATTTTCAAAAATCTGGTACCCCTGGAAAGAGGGGACCCTCAGCTCTCAGCCTAGGGTCCTTATACTCCTGGGGCCCTTGGGCAAGAGCCCATTGAGCCCATATGAAAAGACGGCCCTGCTCTACCTCTGTGTCGTCAAGTATACTATCCATCCATACCCGTGCTGCATTTTAGTTGTGCGCAGTATATAGTAGGAGGACAGTGCAGAATTTTGCTGACCACCAGTATATATATAGCAGTACGGTACAGTAGTCCACTCCTCTACCTCTGTGTCATCAAGTATACTATCCATCCATACCTGTGCTGCATTTTAGTTGTGCGCAATATATAGTAGGAGGACAGTGCAGAATGTTGCTGACCACCAGTATATATATAGCAGTATGGTACAGTAGTCCATTGCTCTACCTCTGTGTCGTCAAGTATACTATCCATCCATACCTGTGCTGCATTTTAGTTGTGCGCAGTATATAGTAGGAGGACAGTGCAGAGTTTTGCTGACCACCAGTATATATATATATAGCAGTACGGTACAGTAGTCCACTGGTCTACCTCTGTGTCGTCACGTATACTATCCATCCATACCTGTGCTGCATTCTAGTTGTGCGCAGTATATAGTAGAAGGACAGTGCAGAATTTTGCTGTGACCACCAGTATATATATAGCAGTACGGTACAGTAGTCCACTGCTCTACCTCTGTTTCGTCAAGTATACTATCCATTCATACCTGTGCTGCATTTTAGTTGTGCGCAGTATATAGTAGGAGGACAGTGCAGAATTTTGCTGACCACCAGTATATATATAGCAGTACAGTACAGTAGGCAATTGCTATTGATATATATTACTGGCATATAATTCCACACATTAAAAAATGGAGAACAAAAATGTGGAGGGTAAAATAGGGAAAGATCAAGATCCACTTCCACCTCGTGCTGAAGCTGCTGCCACTAGTCATGGCCGAGATGATGATATGCCATCAACGTCGTCTGCCAAGGACGATGCCCAATGTCATAGTAGAGAGCATGTAAAATTCAAAAAACAAAAGTTCAGTAAAATGACCCAAAAATCTAAATTAAAAGCGTCTGATGAGAAGCGGAAAATTGCCAATATGCCATTTATGAGACGGAGTGGCAAGGAACGGCTGAGGCCCTGGCCTATGTTCATGGCTAGTGGTTCAGCTTCACATGAGGATGGAAGCACTCATCCTCCTGCTAGAAAAATCAAAAGACTTAAGCTGGCAAAAGCACAGCAAAGAACTGTACGTTTTTTCTAAATCACAAATCCCCAAGGAGAGTCCAATTGCGTCGGTTGCGATGCCTGACCTTCCCAACACTGGACGGGAAGAGGTTGCGCCTTCCACCATTTCCACGCCCCCTGCAAGTGCTGGAAGGAGAACCCACAGTCCAGATCCTGATAGTCAAATTGAAGATGTCACTGTTGAAGTACACCTGGATGAGGATATGGGTGTAGCTGGCGCTGAGGAGGAAATTGACAAGGAGGATTCTGATGGTGAGGTGGTTTGTTAAAATCAGGCACCCAGGGAGACACCTGTTGTCCGTGGGACGAATATGGCCATTGACATGCCTGGTCAAATTACAAAAAAAATCACCTCTTTGGTTGGAATTATTTCAACAGAAATTCGGACAACAGGTGCCAAGCCGTGTGTTGCCTTTGTCAAGCTGTAATAAGTAGGGGTAAGGACGTTAACCACCTAGGAACATCCTCCCTTATACGTCACCTGAAGCGCATTCATCAGAAGTCATTGACAAGTTCAAAAACTTTGGGTGACAGTGGAAGTAGTCCACTGACAACTAAATCCCTTCCTCTTGTAACCAAGCTCCTGCAAACCACACCACCACCTCCCTCAGGGTCAATTTCCTCCTTAGACAGGAAAGCCAATAGTCCTGAAGGCCATGTCACTGGCAAGTCTGACGAATCCTCTCCTGCCTGGGATTCCTCCGATGCATCCTTGAGTGTAACGCCTACTGCTGCTGGCACTGCTGTTTTTGCTGCTGGGATTCGATCGTCATCCCAGAGGGAAGTCGGAAGACCACTTGTACTACTTCCAGTAAGCAATTGACTGTCCAACAGTCCTTTGTGAGGAAGATGAAATATCACAGCAGTCATCCTGCTGCAAAGCAGATAACTCAGGCCTTGGCAGCCTGGGTGGTGTTAAACGTGTGTCCGGTATCCACCGTTAATTCACTGGGAATTAGACAATTTAATGAGTTAGTGTGTCCCCGGTACCAAATACCATCTAGGTTCCACTTCTCTAGGCAGGCGATACCGTGAATGTACACAGACCTCAGAAAAAGAGTCACTGTGATGTTAGTGTATTAGAATGCTTAATATTTGTAGACACTCCCTTACTAACATGTGTAAGCCTGAATCTTCAGTGATGGTCCCTGGGACCAGGGGGATGCTGCGAAGTGGGTGGTCCAGTGTGCAGTGTGTCTGGAGTTGGTGATGGAATAAACAGCACAGCAGTGGTGTCAGAAGAAGTTTAACTTGGACTGCTAGTGCTTTCAGAGTGTGAAAGAATTTTGCAGAAGTCTGTGGCTGTGATACTCTGTGTCTGCAAAGCCTGCCGTGTGCTCCTATCATCAAACAGTGAGTAACCATGGATAAACTAGCTCCTCCAACCGGCATGCTGATGTCTGGTAACTTGTCTGAAAACTGGAAAAGATTTAAGCAAAGGTTTAATATATATCTTGCTGCATGTGGAGCTGATTCAGAGGCTGACAAAACAAAGGCATCCATTTTCCTCCATGTGATAGGAGAGGATGTGCTGGACATTTATAATAGTTTTCAGTTTGCTGAGGGGCAGAATATGGTGCTATATTCTATAATGCAAAAGTTTGAAGATTACTTTGTGCCAAGGAAAAATGTGACATATGAAAGATATAAGTTTTTCACATGTGATCAGAAGTCTGGAGATGGATTTGATCAGTATGTTACAGTAGTGCTTGATAATTATGACTCCTAAAATTATCAAATCAGGCGCTCTGATATAAGGCACAAAATAAAGCTGTTGGTCACCCAATTTATATAATAGAATTGATATACTGATATCTATATACTTATAGCTGCTCCCACATGAGTATTCTGCGATACTCAAATAGATACAAAGTAATTGTGAAACATGCAATATCACAAGAGAGCGCTAGATAACGATCATTACTATATAAACATTTTATTCAATCACATAAAATAAAAGCATAAAAAATGCAATGCATATTTTCATAAAAGAATTATTCTCACTGCTGATATTATTTACAGGCTGCCATATACTGTATCCCAATTGTATATTGCACAGATGTCCACATCCAAAAGACCAGTGTGGCTGGTTCGCTCCACAGCAAATTATAAAGTCCCAATTTGTTTTAGGGAATGTGAATGGTGTTCACTAGATGGTGAATGTTCAGCTGTATAAATGAACAAACAATTTTGTGCTCACCACTTATTCCTTAGAGTGTCATGTTAGGCTGGCTGTCAGCATGCGGAATCCGTTGTGGTTGGTGGGAGCGACAGTGTTCTATTCAGTTCACCGGGGAGGGAGGGCGCCGTTCGTAGCTGCAGAATTCAGGCAGTTTGCCCTGTGCTGGAGTCCAGACTGTGGTGCTGTGCTTGTGTATATCTCAGGGAAAAACAGCAGCGTAAGATGTCCTTAACATGTTTCTCCATGAAAATCAAACCAGGTTTCATCAGAAAAGAAAAGAAAAATGGACAACTCAGAATATGTCTAGACCCCAGAGATTTAAACAAAGCTAGTAAACGAGAACATTTCAAACTACCAACCAGAGATGAAATCATGTCGCAATTTGCGGGTGCAAAATGGTTCAGTAAATTGGACGCATCTTCAGGATTCTGGCAAATGAAGCTAGATGAGGCCAGCTCAAAGCTTTGTACATTTAAAACACCAGAAAGTCGATACAGATTTCTTAGACTACCATATGGAATTTTGTCTGCTCCAGAAGTATATCACAAAAAGATACACATGATTTTTGAACATATTCCAGGTGTTAAAACAATGATGGATGACATTATTGTCTGGGGATCTACAAAGGAAGAACATGATTCTAGATTCAGACAAGTAATGGAACTTGACAAGAAAGTGAAGCTAAAGCTAAACAAGGACAAATGTGAATTTGGCATGAATACACTTACCTTTATGGGCGACGTGGTCACGGATCAAGGTGTAAAACCAGACCCAAGGAAAATATCAGCCATAGTGAACATGGAACATCCTAACAACAAAGTCAACGTCAGAATATTCCTAGGAATTATTAATTACTTAGGAAAGTTTATTTCTCAACTCTCTGAATGAACAGCCTCTCTTAGATGGTTGTTGGACAAAGATAATGAGTGGATGTGGTCACATGAACAAGAAGAAAGTTGTCAAAACTTGAAACAGATTATTACAGAGCAACCAGTGCTAAATTTATTTGATCCTGCGAAAAGAATAAGAATTTCATCAGATGCTTCGCAATTTGGCCTAGGCTCAGTGCTGTTACAAGAACATGAGGATACATGGCAACCAGTAATCTATGCATCAAGAGCACTGACAAGGGCTGAAACAAGGTATGCTCAGATAGAAAAAGAACTTCTGTGGATCACATATGCATGTGAGCGATTTCATCAGTTTGTGTATGGTCAAACATTTACAGTGGAAACTGACCACAAGCCATTGGTAGCTATCATGACTAAATCATTGCATGACTTTCCCATGAGAATTCAACGAATGCTTATCAGACTACATAAATTTGATGTACACTTGCTGTACTGTCTGGGCAAATACATGTACATTGCTGATACACTTTCTCATGCTGTGGACAAAAGTGAAGGTTCCAAAAGTCTGATGGATGAAGAGATAGAAGCCTATGTTAATTTGATCGTAGCTTCTCTACCAGTGTCTCTTGCTAGACAAGAACATATTAGGAAAGAAACTGAGACAGATGACACAACGAAAGTGTTGAAAGACATAATTCTGAAAGGTTGGCCAGCAGAAAAACATGCGTGCCCGCTGTCTATCCATGATTATTGGATGTACCGCAGTGACCTTACAGTTGTCGATGGTATTATTTACAAAGGCAATAGGTTTGTCATACCTGAACGACTAAGAAAAACTATGCTGTGCAAGATACATGAAGGCCACTTAGGAGAAGAAAAATGTAAGCGGAGAGCACGTGAAGTTATGTATTGGCCAAGAATGAACCAAGACATACAGTAGCACAGACTACAGCTACATGTGAATTATGTCTTACTTATAGACCGAGACAACAAGTTGAGCCACTGAGTCCTCACGCAGTACCAGCGAGACCGTACCAGAAAGTTGGCGCAGATTTGTGTGATTGTAATGGGAAAACGTACATTGTCGTGACTGATTATTACTCTAACTACCCTGAGGTGAAGACATTACATACAACTACTAGTAAAGCCGTAATCAATTGCATGAAGTCAATCTTTGCAAGGCACGGTGTTCCTATGGAAGTGTTCACTGACAATGGTCCTCAGTTTTCCAGTGCTGAATTTAGACAATTTGATGATGAGTGGTCCATACTACGTCAAGTCCCCACTATCCACGCTCAAATGGGTTGGTGGAAAGTTCAGTAAAAACTGTAAAGAGTCTCATGAAAAAAGCTCAAGAAGGTAAAGAAGATTTCTACAAAAGTCTTTTAATCTACCGCAGTACACCTTTACAGAATGGACTTTCTCCTGCGCAAATGCTGATGGGAAGGAGGATTAGAGCAAATCTCCTGATACATGATGAACTGCTTAATACACATAACTCAGCATTGGTCAGACTGAGTAAGGAACGTCAACAGGCGAAACAGAAACTGTTCCATGACAGGCGAGCAAAAAGATTATCTGATCTAAAATCGGGTGACCAAGTCCGTCTCAGAGATCACGAGAAAGGTATTTGGGTGTAGAAAGGTATTGTGCAAACACAAGTAGCACCAAGATCTTATACTATACGTACAGAGTGTGGAACGGAAGTAAGAAGAAATCGGGTGGATTTAAGATCTCAACCTAACCATAATGAAGACAACATAACTGAAGAATACCCTTCATCTGACATATATGATGATCCTGATAATGGTGAACAAACCACGATTCTAGAAAGGTCCAATATGGTTGATGAAATGCAGACTGTGTATGAAAGACCCAAAAGGGAAATACGCAGACCTGAGAGACTCATTGAAACGTGTTAGATGATGTTCTATCTTAATATCACGTTGTTAATTGGTGCATTGAAGCGTACAGGGCTTATCTTTAAAGAAAAGAGGATGTGATGTTAGTGTATTAGAATGCTTAATATTTGTAGACACTCCCTTACTAACATGTGTAAGCCTGAATCTTCAGTGATGGTCCCTGGGACCAGGGGGATGCTGGGAAGTTTGTGGTCCAGTGTGCAGTGTGTCTGGAGTTGGTGATGGAATAAACAACACAGCAGTGAACTTACATGTCTCTGTGTCCTGATGACTGGATTTACAAACATATGAACAAAACAGTCACCAGTGTCCTAAAAAATGCAGTTGTACCCAATGTCCACTTGATCACGGACATGTGGATAAGTGGAGCAGGGCAGACTCAGGACTATATGACTGTGACAGCCCACTGGGTAGATGTATTGCCTCCGGCATCTCGCAAACGCCAACTCGTTTCTAGGCAGGCTACGCTTTGTATCACTGCTTTCCATAAGAGGCACACAGCTGACAACCTCTTACGGAAACTGAGGAACATCATCGCAGAATGGCTTATCCGAATTGGACTATCCTGGGGATTTGTGACATCGGACAATGCCACCAATATTGTGCGTGCATTACATGTGGGCAAATTCCAGCACGCCCCATGTTTTGCACATACATTGAAATGGCATCATGTGCTGTTTGGGGACTATTTTTTGAAGTGCCATCCTGTCTGACACTGCAGTGCCACTCCTAGATGGGCCAGGTGTTTGTGTCGGCCACTTAGGTCGCTTAGCTTAGCCATCCAGCGACCTTGGTGCACCTCTTTTTTTCTTTGCATCATGTGCTGTTTGGGGACTATTTTTTAAATCTGCCATCCTGTCTGACACTGCAGTGCCACTCCTAGATGGGCCAGGTGTTTGTGTCAGCCACTTGGGTCACTTAGCTTAGTCATCCAGCGACCTCGGTGCAAATTTTAGGACCAAAAATAATATTGTGAGGTGTTCAGAATAGGCTGAAAATGAGTGGAAATTATGGTTATTGAGGTTAATAATACTATGGGATCAAAATGACCCCCAAATTCTATGATTTAAGCTGTTTTTGAGGAGTTTTTGTAAAAAAACACCCGAATCCAAAACACACCCGAATCCGACAAAACATTTTCAAGGAGGTTTTGCCAAAACGCGTCCGAATCCAAAACACGGCTGCGGATCCGAATCCAAAACCAAAACACCAAACCCGAAAAGTTTCCGGTGCACATCACTACGTGATTATCAAAGTCTCTCTCTCTCTCTCTCTCTCCACCCTGCTTAGCTGCGGGAGGTGTAACTTATTGAGGATGCTAGCTGAAGTGTCAGTTAATAAGGATGATTCAACAGCGTCCCTTTTCTCTGAGGTAATAGTTGCTGGGCTGACAGCTATTGACTATGCCCCCAGTGTCAACTGGCAGTAACAGGGCGGTGGAAGTGCAGGGCAGCTGTCAGGGGGTAGCATCTTAATAACAAGCAGGGAAAGGTTGGTAGGTAAGATACCTGTGGCTGCGCTGCACTCCCGAGTCCCTCTGCCCGTCGGTTCTCTGTGTGATGTCCGGTCTCCCTCTCCCAGCTGCAGTCACGACTCCCAGTGGTCCTCTCCACAATCACCGCTCCATTCTCAGCTGCTCACTGCTGTCGGATCCTCTGCTGGACAGCTCCCGCTCCTGCCTCCTCAGCACCACGGCTCTCTCCGACTCCCCTTGGTAAGGCGCGGCTGGCGGCGGTGCTTGATCTCCGGCTCACGCGGCCCTTCACTTATGTTCTTCCCGGCGCGATCACTTCATCAGCCGCTTTCCCTGCAGCTTCTCTCAGTACTGGGCAGGCTGGTGTCACTGCAGCGGCTGGTGGCTCTCACAGCTGTCTCCTCAGCAGCAGCTCCGCTCTCCACGGCGTGTCTCCTCATAGCGGTCTCCTCAGCGGCAGCTCCAATCTCCACAGCGTGTCTCCTCTCACAGCGGTCTCCTCAGCGGCAGCTCCGCTCTCCACAGCGTGTCTCCTCTCACACACACTGGTGCGAACTCCGCCTCCTTTTTCCTGATCTGCCACAGCCAATCAAAACTCCATCAGCCTTCTCACTCCATCCTCCAGTATAAGTAAGTCCAATGGTCCTAGTGCCTGTCTGCTCACTGGTCCTGCTGGCATCTCCCAGACAACAGCAGAAGGGGGTGTTGGCCCCTTCAGCATTAACAGGATGAGTAGTAATCGAAGCTCAGCAAGGGGAAAATTAGGGGACCTTACACATGTCTTATCATGTCCGACAGTTGCCTGCAATGCATACCATTTGTAGTACAAATTAAGGGGGTCCAGTTCAGAGTGTCACAATTAGATGGTGAGTGAGTTGCGAACGGATTTGCAGCTGACTGTCATTTGCAAAGCTTGTGCATGGCATACGCAGACTTGCACGGGGCGGGTTTTCCCTCTGCCTGGGCTGCGACTATCCGATCGCAAACCTTTGCAGATTCACAGAGGAGCGATCAGGTCTGAATTAGGCCTTCAGTTCAGAAGCATGCACAATACAAAGACATGCAACATACACTCTGCCAACAGGCATAAATTTAATTCAGCAATAGACCGCAGGCAGTGGCGACACTGGGGTCAATGACAACTGGTGTGGCCAAGAGATTCTCCTGTGCACATCAAAGGTGCGCATGTTCAAAAAGAAGTCGTGGCCACACCAATGGGCACAGCCTCGCAGGAGTCCACTGACGTCACAAAAGGGGTTCGTGGTCTCATGGGAAGCCCCCAATGTGGGCTCCCCTTGAAGACTCTTCCAGTACTACCGGCTCCTTCTCAGTGACTGGTGCCGAATGCCGCAGAATGTCACACTTCAGCACCCGGCTCCTGTCTCTGCAGAGGAGTCAACATTTTGGTGTCAGCCCTTTAAAGGATAACACCTGGTTTTTTTTTTATGAGTATCTTTTACCTAACTTTATTGCTTTTTATAACATTACAAATGTATTTCTGTGAATCGTTTCAAATCTGTTCTGCGTTATTGACATACTATTGTCAATACAATTAGACAACAATCTATCAGTAATTAAATGTAAGAAATAAAGCTCCTACAGTATCGCTCCAGATCAGTCTGACCCATAGAATAATCTACTTTCTTGTTTAGATTGCTGTACATAAATACTCAGTTTACAGTGCCTTGGGTGCATCATAGTCGGCTTTCATTTGCCTTAGTAATGTTTAACTAAATAAGAATAACAGATACCACATGAGTAAGTTATCAAGTGCTGTCATTGGCTGTCTAATGGCCCTTTGCCTCACCTGAGAACTTGAGAAGAAACAATTTATGGTTTGATAAGTCATCAATATTCCCTTTGCACTTCGAGCACTTACAGACATCTGTTTACACATTATATATTATGGTTTTATGCTTCAAGTCCATAGTGATTTCTGTGCTCACCTAATGGATGCAGTGTGTACGTTGAATTTGTTTATATTTTTATTCTGAGGAAAAGTCGCCAGATACCCAAGATGTCCAAATTCGAAAAACCTGAGTTTACTGGCTTTATCGTTTGGGACTATGTTGTGTTTTCCTGTCTCTTAGTCATCTCAGCAGGAATTGGGGTCTTCTTTGCAATTAAAGAAAGGAAAAAGAAAACATCAAATGAATTTCTAGTCGGAGGCAGACAAATGACTTGTGGTCCTGTGGCTCTGTCACTCACAGCTAGCTTTATGTCTGCAATCACCGTTTTGGGGACGCCGTCGGAAGTTGTTCGTTTTGGATCTTTCTTTTTATATTTCTATATTTCCTACACATTTGTAATCATTTTTTCTGCTGAGCTATTTGTTCCAGTGTTCTACAGGTCTGGCATAACTAGTACATATGAGGTAAGTACAGTAAAACTAAGCATCGAGTCTGCTCGGACCCGTGAAAAAAACATGAAGTTCGTGCGGGTTCGGTTTCAGAGAAACCGAACCCGCTCATCTCTAGAATAAATATCAGGGCTGTGACCATATTCTGCATATTTGAATGGAACACTGGGGGTAATTCAGAGTTGATCGCAGCAGCAAATTTGGTAGCAGTTGGGCAAAACCATGTGCACTGCAGGGGGACAGATATAACATGTGCAGAGAGAGTTAGATTATCATTTGGGTGAGTTATTATGTTTCTGTGCAGGGTAAATACTGGCTGCTTTATTTTTACACTGCAATTTAGTAGAGATGAGCGGGTTCGGTTTCTCTGAATCCGAACCCGCACGAACTTCATGTTTTTTTCACGGGTCCGAGCAGACTCGGATCCTCCCGCCTTGCTCGGTTAACCCGAGCGCGCCCGAACGTCATCATGACGCTGTCGGATTCTCGCGAGACTCGGATTCTATATAAGGAGCCGCGCGTCGCCGCCATTTTCACACGTGCATTGAGATTGATAGGGAGAGGACGTGGCTGGCGTCCTCTCCATTTAGATTAGGGTTGAGAGAGAGAGAGAGAGATTGACCTGAGGCTGTGATACTGTAGAAGAGAGTGCAGAGTTTAGTGACTGACGACCACAGTGACCACCAGACAGTGCAGTTGTTTGTTTTATTTAATATATCCGTTCTCTGCCTGAAAAAAACGATACACACAGTGACTCAGTCACATACCATATCTGTGTGCACTGCTCAGCCCAGTGTGCTGCATCAATGTATATATATATCTGACTGTGCTCAGCTCACACAGCTTATAATTGTGGGGGAGACTGGGGAGCACTGCAGTGCCAGTTATAGGTTATAGCAGGAGCCAGGAGTACATAATATTATATTAAAATTAAACAGTGCACACTTTTGCTGCAGGAGTGCCACTGCCAGTGTGACTAGTGACCAGTGACCTGACCACCAGTATATATAATATTAGTAGTATACTATCTCTTTATCAACCAGTCTATATTAGCAGCAGACACAGTACAGTGCGGTAGTTCACGGCTGTGGCTACCTCTGTGTCGGCACTCGGCAGCCCGTCCATAATTGTATATACCACCTAACCGTGGTTTTTTTTTCTTTCTTTATAGTCATACTAGTTACGAGTATACTATCTCTTTATCAACCAGTCTATATTAGCAGCAGACACAGTACAGTGCGGTAGTTCACGGCTGTGGCTACCTCTGTGTCGGCACTCGGCAGCCCGTCCATAATTGTATATACCACCTAACCGTGTTTTTTTTTTCTTTCTTTATACATACATACTAGTTACGAGTATACTATCTCTTTATCAACCAGTCTATATTAGCAGCAGACACAGTACAGTGCGGTAGTTCACGGCTGTGGCTACCTCTGTGTCGGCACTCGGCAGCCCGTCCATAATTGTATATACCACCTAACCGTGGTTTTTTTTTCTTTCTTTATACATACATACTAGTTACGAGTATACTATCTCTTTATCAACCAGTCTATATATTAGCAGCAGACACAGTACAGTGCGGTAGTTCACGGCTGTGGCTACCTCTGTGTCGGCACTCGGCAGCCCGTCCATAATTGTATATACCACCTAACCGTGGTTTTTTTTTCTTTCTTTATACATACATACTAGTTACGAGTATACTATCTCTTTATCAACCAGTCTATATATTAGCAGCAGACACAGTACAGTGCGGTAGTTCACGGCTGTGGCTACCTCTGTGTCGGCACTCGGCAGCCCGTCCATACTTGTATATACCACCTAACCGTGGTTTTTTTTTCTTTCTTTATACATACATACTAGTTACGAGTATACTATCTCTTTATCAACCAGTCTATATTAGCAGCAGACACAGTACAGTGCGGTAGTTCACGGCTGTGGCTACCTCTGTGTCGGCACTCGGCAGCCCGTCCATAATTGTATATACCACCTAACCGTGTTTTTTTTTTCTTTCTTTATACATACATACTAGTTACGAGTATACTATCTCTTTATCAACCAGTCTATATATTAGCAGCAGACACAGTACAGTGCGGTAGTTCACGGCTGTGGCTACCTCTGTGTCGGCACTCGGCAGCCCGTCCATAATTGTATATACCACCTAACCGTGGTTTTTTTTTCTTTCTTTATAGTCATACTAGTTACGAGTATACTATCTCTTTATCAACCAGTCTATATTAGCAGCAGACACAGTACAGTGCGGTAGTTCACGGCTGTGGCTACCTCTGTGTCGGCACTCGGCAGCCCGTCCATAATTGTATATACCACCTAACCGTGGTTTTTTTTTCTTTCTTTATACATACATACTAGTTACGAGTATACTATCTCTTTATCAACCAGTCTATATATTAGCAGCAGACACAGTACAGTGCGGTAGTTCACGGCTGTGGCTACCTCTGTGTCGGCACTCGGCAGCCCGTCCATACTTGTATATACCACCTAACCGTGGTTTTTTTTTCTTTCTTTATACATACATACTAGTTACGAGTATACTATCTCTTTATCAACCAGTCTATCTTAGCAGCAGACACAGTACAGTGCGGTAGTTCACGGCTGTGGCTACCTCTGTGTCGGCACTCGGCAGCCCGTCCATAATTGTATATACCACCTAACCGTGTTTTTTTTTTCTTTCTTTATACATACATACTAGTTACGAGTATACTATCTCTTTATCAACCAGTCTATATATTAGCAGCAGACACAGTACAGTGCGGTAGTTCACGGCTGTGGCTACCTCTGTGTCGGCACTCGGCAGCCCGTCCATAATTGTATATACCACCTAACCGTGGTTTTTTTTTCTTTCTTTATACATACATACTAGTTACGAGTATACTATCTCTTTATCAACCAGTCTATATATTAGCAGCAGACACAGTACAGTGCGGTAGTTCACGGCTGTGGCTACCTCTGTGTCGGCACTCGGCAGCCCGTCCATACTTGTATATACCACCTAACCGTGGTTTTTTTTTCTTTCTTTATACATACATACTAGTTACGAGTATACTATCTCTTTATCAACCAGTCTATATTAGCAGCAGACACAGTACAGTGCGGTAGTTCACGGCTGTGGCTACCTCTGTGTCGGCACTCAGCAGCCCGTCCATAATTGTATATACCACCTAACCGTGGTTTTTTTTTCTTTCTTTATACATACATACTAGTTACGAGTATACTATCTCTTTATCAACCAGTCTATATATTAGCAGCAGACACAGTACAGTGCGGTAGTTCACGGCTGTGGCTACCTCTGTGTCGGCACTCGGCAGCCCGTCCATAATTGTATATACCACCTAACCGTGGTTTTTTTTTCTTTCTTTATAGTCATACTAGTTACGAGTATACTATCTCTTTATCAACCAGTCTATATTAGCAGCAGACACAGTACAGTGCGGTAGTTCACGACTGTGGCTACCTCTGTGTCGGCACTCGGCAGCCCGTCCATAATTGTATATACCACCTAACCGTGGTTTTTTTTTCTTTCTTTATACATACATACTAGTTACGAGTATACTATCTCTTTATCAACCAGTCTATATTAGCAGCAGACACAGTACAGTGCGGTAGTTCACGGCTGTGGCTACCTCTGTGTCGGCACTCGGCAGCCCGTCCATAATTGTATATACCACCTAACCGTGGTTTTTTTTTTCTTTCTTTATACATACATACTAGTTACGAGTATACTATCTCTTTATCAACCAGTCTATATTAGCAGCAGACACAGTACAGTTCGGTAGTTCACGGCTGTGGCTACCTCTGTGTCGGCACTCGGCAGCCCGTCCATAATTGTATATACCACCTAACCGTGTTTTTTTTTTCTTTCTTTATACATACATACTAGTTACGAGTATACTATCTCTTTATCAACCAGTCTATATATTAGCAGCAGACACAGTACAGTGCGGTAGTTCACGGCTGTGGCTACCTCTGTGTCGGCACTCGGCAGCCCGTCCATAATTGTATATACCACCTAACCGTGGTTTTTTTTTCTTTCTTTATAGTCATACTAGTTACGAGTATACTATCTCTTTATCAACCAGTCTATATTAGCAGCAGACACAGTACAGTGCGGTAGTTCACGGCTGTGGCTACCTCTGTGTCGGCACTCGGCAGCCCGTCCATAATTGTATATACCACCTAACCGTGGTTTTTTTTTCTTTCTTTATACATACATACTAGTTACGAGTATACTATCTCTTTATCAACCAGTCTATATTAGCAGCAGACACAGTACAGTGCGGTAGTTCACGGCTGTGGCTACCTCTGTGTCGGCACTCGGCAGCCCGTCCATAATTGTATATACCACCTAACCGTGGTTTTTTTTTCTTTCTTTATACATACATACTAGTTACGAGTATACTATCTCTTTATCAACCAGTCTATATATTAGCAGCAGACACAGTACAGTGCGGTAGTTCACGGCTGTGGCTACCTCTGTGTCGGCACTCGGCAGCCCGTCCATAATTGTATATACCACCTAACCGGGGTTTTTTTTCTTTCTTTATACATACATACTAGTTACGAGTATACTATCTCTTTATCAACAAGTCTATATATTAGCAGCAGACACAGTACAGTGCGGTAGTTCACGGCTGTGGCTACCTCTGTGTCGGCACTCGGCAGCCCGTCCATAATTGTATATACCACCTAACCGTGGTTTTTTTTTCTTTCTTTATACATACATACTAGTTACGAGTATACTATCTCTTTATCAACCAGTCTATATTAGCAGCAGACACAGTACAGTGCGGTAGTTCACGGCTGTGGCTACCTCTGTGTCGGCACTCGGCAGCCCGTCCATAATTGTATATACCACCTAACCGTGGTTTTTTTTTCTTTCTTTATACATACATACTAGTTACGAGTATACTATCTCTTTATCAACCAGTCTATATATTAGCAGCAGACACAGTACAGTGCGGTAGTTCACGGCTGTGGCTACCTCTGTGTCGGCACTCGGCAGCCCGTCCATAATTGTATACTAGTATCCAATCCATCCATCTCCATTGTTTACCTGAGGTGCCTTTTAGTTGTGCCTATTAAAATATGGAGAACAAAAATGTTGAGGTTCCAAAATTAGGGAAAGATCAAGATCCACTTCCACCTCGTGCTGAAGCTGCTGCCACTAGTCATGGCCGAGACGATGAAATGCCAGCAACGTCGTCTGCCAAGGCCGATGCCCAATGTCATAGTACAGAGCATGTCAAATCCAAAACACCAAATATCAGTAAAAAAAGGACTCCAAAACCTAAAATAAAATTGTCGGAGGAGAAGCGTAAACTTGCCAATATGCCATTTACCACACGGAGTGGCAAGGAACGGCTGAGGCCCTGGCCTATGTTCATGGCTAGTGGTTCAGCTTCACATGAGGATGGAAGCACTCAGCCTCTCGCTAGAAAAATGAAAAGACTAAAGCTGGCAAAAGCAGTAGCACCGCAAAGAACTGTGCGTTCTTCGAAATCCCAAATCCACAAGGAGAGTCCGACTCCAATTGTGTCGGTTGCGATGCCTGACCTTCCCAACACTGGACGTGAAGAGCATGCGCCTTCCACCATTTGCACGCCCCCTGCAAGTGATGGAAGGAGCACCCGCAGTCCAGTTCCTGATAGTCAGATTGAAGATGTCAGTGTTGAAGTACACCAGGATGAGGAGGATATGGGTGTTGCTGGCGCTGGGGAGGAAATTGACCAGGAGGATTCTGATGGTGAGGTGGTTTGTTTAAGTCAGGCACCCGAGGAAACACCTGTTGTCCGTGGTAGGAATATGGCCGTTGACATGCCTGGTGAAAATACCAAAAAAATCAGCTCTTCGGTGTGGAAGTATTTCACCAGAAATGCGGACAACAGGTGTCAAGCCGTGTGTTCCCTTTGTCAAGCTGTAATAAGTAGGGGTAAGGACGTTAACCACCTCGGAACATCCTCCCTTATACGTCACCTGCAGCGCATTCATAATAAGTCAGTGACAAGTTCAAAAACTTGGGCCGACAGCGGAAGCAGTCCACTGACCAGTAAATCCCTTCCTCTTGTAACCAAGCTCACGCAAACCACCCCACCAACTCCCTCAGTGTCAATTTCCTCCTTCCCCAGGAATGCCAATAGTCCTGCAGGCCATGTCACTGGCAATTCTGACGAGTCCTCTCCTGCCTGGGATTCCTCCGATGCATCCTTGCGTGTAACGCCTACTGCTGCTGGCGCTGCTGTTGTTGCTGCTGGGAGTCGATGGTCATCCCAGAGGGGAAGTCGTAAGACCACTTTTACTACTTCCACCAAGCAATTGACTGTCCAACAGTCCTTTGCGAGGAAGATGAAATATCACAGCAGTCATCCTACTGCAAAGCGGATAACTGAGGCCTTGACATCCTGGGTGGTGAGAAACGTGGTTCCGGTATCCATCATTACTGCAGAGCCAACTAGAGACTTGTTGGAGGTACTGTGTCCCCGGTACCAAATACCATCTAGGTTCCATTTCTCTAGGCAGGCGATACCGAAAATGTACACAGACCTCAGAAAAAGAGTCACCAGTGTCCTAAAAAATGCAGCTGTACCCAATGTCCACTTAACCACGGACAAGTGGACAAGTGGAGCAGGGCAGGGTCAGGACTATATGACTGTGACAGCCCACTGGGTAGATGTATGGACTCCCGCCGCAAGAACAGCAGCGGCGGCACCAGTAGCAGCATCTCGCAAACGCCAACTCTTTCCTAGGCAGGCTACGCTTTGTATCACCGGTTTCCAGAATACGCACACAGCTGAAAACCTCTTACGGCAACTGAGGAAGATCATCGCGGAATGGCTTACCCCAATTGGACTCTCCTGTGGATTTGTGGCATCGGACAACGCCAGCAATATTGTGTGTGCATTAAATCTGGGCCAATTCCAGCACGTCCCATGTTTTGCACATACCTTGAATTTGGTGGTGCAGAATTTTTTAAAAAACGACAGGGGCGTGCAAGAGATGCTGTCGGTGGCCAGAAGAATTGCGGGACACTTTCGGCGTACAGGCACCACGTACAGAAAACTGGAGCACCACCAAAAACTACTGAACCTGCCCTGCCATCATCTGAAGCAAGAAGTGGTAACGAGGTGGAATTCAACCCTGTATATGCTTCAGAGGTTGGAGGAGCAGCAAAAGGCCATTCAAGCCTATACAATTGAGCACGATATAGGAGGTGGAATGCACCTGTCTCAAGCGCAGTGGAGAATGATTTCAACGTTGTGCAAGGTTCTGATGCCCTTTGAACTTGCCACACGTGAAGTCAGTTCAGACACTGCCAGCCTGAGTCAGGTCATTCCCCTCATCAGGCTTTTGCAGAAGAAGCTGGAGACATTGAAGGAGGAGCTAACACGGAGCGATTCCGCTAGGCATGTGGGACTTGTGGATGGAGCCCTTAATTCGCTTAGCAAGGATTCACGGGTGGTCAATCTGTTGAAATCAGAGCACTACATTTTTGCCACCGTGCTCGATCCTAGATTTAAAGCCTACCTTGGATCTCTCTTTCCGGCAGACACAAGTCTGCTGGGGTTCAAACACCTGCTGGTGAGTAAATTGTCAAGTCAAGCGGAACGCGACCTGTCAACAACATCTCCTCCTTCACATTCTCCCGCAACTGGGGGTGCGAGGAAAAGGCTCAGAATTCCGAGCCCACCCGCTGGCGGTGATGCAGGGCAGTCTGGAGCGACTGCTGATGCTGACATCTGGTCCGGACTGAAGGACCTGACAACGATTACGGACATGTCGTCTACTGTCACTGCATATGATTCTCTCCCCATTGAAAGAATGGTGGAGGATTATATGAGTGACCGCATCCAAGTAGGCACGTCACACAGTCCGTACTTATACTGGCAGGAAAAAGAGGCAATTTGGAGGCCCTTGCACAAACTGGCTTTATTCTACCTAAGTTGCCCTCCCACAAGTGTGTACTCCGAAAGAGTGTTTAGTGCCGCCGCTCACCTTGTCAGCAATCGGCGTACGAGGTTACATCCAGAAAATGTGGAGAAGATGATGTTCATTAAAATGAATTATAATCAATTCCTCCGTGGAGACATTGACCAGCAGCAATTGCCTCCACAAAGTACACAGGGAGCTGAGATGGTGGATTCCAGTGGGGACGAATTGATAATCTGTGAGGAGGGGGATGTACACAGTGATATATCGGAGGATGATGATGAGGTGGACATCTTGCCTCTGTAGAGCCAGTTTGTGCAAGGAGAGATTAATTGCTTCTTTTTTGGTGGGGGTCCAAACCAACCCGTCATATCAGTCACAGTCGTGTGGCAGACCCTGTCACTGAAATGATGGGTTGGTTAAAGTGTGCATGTCCTGTTTATACAACATAAGGGTGGGTGGGAGGGCCCAAGGACAATTCCATCTTGCACCTCTTTTTTCTTTTCTTTTTCTTTGCGTCATGTGCTGTTTGGGGAGGGTTTTTTGGAAGGGACATCCTGCGTGACACTGCAGTGCCACTCCTAGATGGGCCCGGTGTTTGTGTCGGCCACTAGGGTCGCTTATCTTACTCACACAGCTACCTCATTGCGCCTCTTTTTTTCTTTGCGTCATGTGCTGTTTGGGGAGGGTTTTTTGGAAGGGACATCCTGCGTGACACTGCAGTGACACTCCTAGATGGGCCCGGTGTTTGTGTCGGCCACTAGGGTCGCTTATCTTACTCACACAGCTACCTCATTGCGCCTCTTTTTTTCTTTGCGTCATGTGCTGTTTGGGGAGGGTTTTTTGGAAGGGACATCCTGCGTGACACTGCAGTGCCACTCCTAGATGGGCCCGGTGTTTGTGTCGGCCACTAGGGTCGCTAATCTTACTCACACAGCTACCTCATTGCGCCTCTTTTTTTCTTTGCGTCATGTGCTGTTTGGGGAGGGTTTTTTGGAAGGGCCATCCTGCGTGACACTGCAGTGCCACTCCTAGATGGGCCCGGTGTTTGTGTCGGCCACTAGGGTCGCTTATCTTACTCACACAGCGACCTCGGTGCAAATTTTAGGACTAAAAATAATATTGTGAGGTGTGAGGTATTCAGAATAGACTGAAAATGAGTGGAAATTATGGTTTTTGAGGTTAATAATACTTTGGGATCAAAATGACCGCCAAATTCTATGATTTAAGCTGTTTTTTAGGTTTTTTGGAAAAAAACACCCGAATCCAAAACACACCCGAATCCGACAAAAAAAATTCGGTGAGGTTTTGCCAAAACGCGGTCGAACCCAAAACACGGCCGCGGAACCGAACCCAAAACCAAAACACAAAACCCGAAAAATTTCCGGCGCTCATCTCTACAATTTAGATTTCAGTTTTAACACACCCCAACCAAATCTAACTCTTTCTGCACATGTTATATCTGCCCCCCCTGCAGTGCACATGGGGGGTCATTCCGAGTTGTTCGCTCGTTGCCGATTTTCGCTATGCTGCGATTAGTTGCAAATTGCGCTTAGTTATTTAACACAAAACTTAGCTGTTTAGCTGTGGCTTCTGCGGCGCTTTTCAGTCGCACTGCTGTTCGGTAAATGATTGACAGGAAAGGGGCGTTTATGGGCGGCAACTCAGCGTTTTCCCGGCGTTTGCTAAATAACGCAGGCGTGTCAGGGAAAAACGCGGGAGTGTCTGGAGAAACGGGGGAGTGGCTGGCCGAACGCAGGGCGTGTTTGTGACGTCAAACCAGGAACTAAACGGACTGAGTTGATCGCAATTCGTGAGTAGGTCTGGAGCTACTCAGAAACTGCTAAGAATTATTTATTAGCAATTCTGCTAATCTTTCGTTCGCAATTCTGCTATGCTAAGATACACTCCCAGAGGGCGGCGGCCTAGCGTGTGCAATGCTGCTAAAAGCAGCTAGCGAGCGAACAACTCGGAATGAGGGCCATGGTTTTTCCCAACTGCTAACAAATTTGCTGCTGCGACCAACTCTGAATTAGGCCCATTGTTAACAAATGTACAAATCGGCTTATGCATAAGCAATTGTTTGTGGAGCAAAATTGGCAATAGCATTTACAATTCTTGAAAGGTTGAATTATATAGACCTGCGTTTGTTTTTCAAACTTTTGCTATTTACAAGCCTGTGTAAACGTTAGAATTGAAACAAAAAAAAAAAAGGAGCAAAAGAGGAGCAATTTGCACCTATGCAAAACCATGTTGCCCTACAGGGTTGGTCATATCTGATGTGCAGAGAGATTTACATGTGAGGAGGGGTGTGTTCTAGCTTTGTTTTATAATTTAAGGGTCTATTAATGGAGCAGAGAAAAGCCTTGTTTTTCAGTAAATAGGGCTTTTCTCTGCTCAGTGCTAGTCATAGCGCGTGTTACCGTGGAGAAGTTCCTGACCTCTCCAGCGGCACCCCCGCTCCGTGGCTGCATCGCAGCGGCATCACCATGTACTTTTGTATGGTGAGTGCAATTCGTTAAAGGATGGAAAGCTCAGCTTTCCGCTTCTCCTGTGTGTTCAGATTTGCCATCTAAACTAAAGATGGCCTAATCTGAACAACAATCCGAAACGGGCAGGGAAATTGCTTGCTTCCCAATCTCCTGCCCGACATCCGTTCTGGCTCTGCCCCCTTGATGTCTCAGCAGCCACTACAGTCTCCCCAAAGCTTAACCAACACCGCATGCACAGGATGGACCTGCCTTTGCCTTCACACTTCTCACACTGGACCGCAGCTGAAGGCCAGCCACTAGCAACTAGGTCGCAAATAAATAATAAATATAAAAATTGTATTTCTATTTTCTGCATAAAATTATGCAATTTTTATACTTTTACATATTTAGGGAGACATAGGTGCTGATAGTGTAAAGGTGTACACACCCACATGGCACTGGCCAGAAACACATGACACTGGCCAACAACCACATGGCACTGGTCACACCGACATGGCACTGTACACATTTCTTCTGCAGATGATACTAAACTGTGTAAGGTAATTAATTAAGAATTGGATGTGGAGTCCTTGCAGAATGATCTATATAAACTTGAACTCTGGGCGTCTAACTGGAAAATGAGGTTCAATACAGACAAATGCAAGGTTATGCATTTTGGGACTAAAAACAAACTTGCATCCAACATATTAAATGGGGAACGCCTAGGGGAAACAGAGTTGGAAAAAGATTTGGGGGTATTCATTGATAATAGGCTTAATAACCGTACACAATGTCAAAACGCAGTAAAGAAGGCAAGTAAGGTGCTAGCGTGCATAAAAAGGGGAATTGAGACAAGGGACTCAGATGTAATCATGCCGCTGTATAAGGCATTGGTACATCCGCACCTGGAATATTGTGTTCAGTTTTGGGCACCATCGTATAAAAAAGACATCAGTGAATTCGAAAGTGTTCAAAGGCGAGCTACTAAATTGATTAAAGGCCTAGAAGGACTGGACTGTATGGAAAGACTTACTAGGCTGAATATGTATACACTAGAAAAGAGGCGCCTAAGCGGAGATATTATTAATATCTTCAAATATGTAAAGGGACATCACAAAGAGTTATCAGAGGAATTATTTATTAAAAGAACACAGTTTAGGACACGTGGGCACTCGCTGAGGCTGGAGGAGAGAAAGTTCCGAACGCAACGGAGGAAAGGGTTCTTCACTGTTAGGGCAATTAGGATGTGGAATTCCCTGCCAGGGAAGGTGGTAATGGCGGACTCTGTAATTGGATTTAAAAGAGGAATGGATACATTTCTGAATGAAAAAGCTATCCAAGGTTATAATACTTAAAATATCAACGTGGTTAATCCGGGGGTAATATGAGTTATAGTAGCTAACTAGTCATAAAACATTATTTAGCAAGTATGTAGAATCATCACAACTTAAAACAGGTTGAACACGATGGGCAATTTGCCTCTATTCACCCTCAAATACTATGTTACTATGGGGTACATTTACTAAGCAGTGATAAGAGCGGAGAAGTGAGCCAGTGGAGAAATGTCCCTATCAACCAATCAGCAGCTCTGTATCATTTTATAGTATGCAAATTATAGATGTTACTTCAGTGCTGAATGGTTGCAATGGGCAACTTCTCCACTGGCTCACTTCTCCGCTCTTATCACTGCTTAGTAAATGTACCCCTATGTTTCTTACGGGTTCACTACGATATGCCGGCGGTCGGGCTCCCGGCAACCAGCATACCGGCGCCGGGAGGCCGACCGCCGGCTTACCGACAGTGTGGCGAGCGCAAATGAGCCCCTTGCGGGCTCGCTGCGCTCGCCATACTACGGGCACGGTGGCTTATTTTATTCTCCCTCCAGGGGGGTCGTGGACCCCCACGAGGGAGAATAAGTGTCGGTATGCCGACTGTCGGGATCCCGGCGCCGGTATACTGTGCGCCGGGATCCCGACAGTCGGCATACTGAAGACCACCCATTTCTTACTATAGGCCCTTGAACTATTTCAGCCCCAGGTCCATGTGGCCCTCAATCCAGCGGTTGATCATCTGTGTATGCAAACACTTTCACGAACACGACCGCAACACTTCTATAACATACGCATGTGATGGACTATCTGTACATATGCTAACACCTCCCTGCCACTGCCCAGGGTTCCCCACTGCATAATCAATACAATTCATGCGACTAAAACCGCAACTCTATACGAACACGATCGGGACGCATGCGTGGTGCAACTTAGACACGTGTACAGTTGCAAAAACAGTTGTTCACTATATCCAACATCAACAGTGTATCACCATTGTATCAGTTCATCATGGTTTGGTCCGCGAGCATATTACTAATGTCTTGCTCCTTTGACAGCACTCTCTTAGTATGGTGTCATAAAGATGCACCTAACTAATATATTTTGATATGAGCAGGGCCGCCGAGAGGGTGAGGGGGAGCAGGTACTCTTTACCCGGGCCGGTTGGAGGGGCCTGGCAGGGGTCTACGCTGTTGTGTACTGGGCTGAGGAGAGAGGCTGCTGTGGCTGCAGTCAGTCTTCTCTACCTGCATGATGTGCAGAGGGGTGAAGGAGGAGACGGAGGGTCTCTGCCCCTATGACCAGTCCGAGCCACCGACATGTGCCCCCCTGTGCGCCATAGTAGCATTTTAATCTGCAAGTAAGGAGGATCCACACGTCCCCATGTTGGCCACGCCCCCTCCAAATATGGGGGCCAGGGTGAGCTGTTGACAGCCCTAGATATGAGATAGATAGACAGACAGACTGGAACAGAGGCTGACTCAGCCTCAGTCACATGAGTACCAGAAAAGCACATGTTCAGTTCCTCCACTCAGGGCCCAGCAAATTTTCTCCGGACCCTTCCTGCTCTGCCTCATAGACGACACTAGATAAATGTTGTACCTGAGAGGTGATTGATAATTGGGAAATTTATTCAGAAATCTGTTCAGAAATGCGGATGTTATTTGTGTGATCACAGTAATCTGCTTTACTTTCACCAATCACAAAATGAGCACGTCAGAAATCAGCATTCTCCAGGAAATTCACATTTTCTTACATATACACAATACACGGGGAAGCTGTTGCTGCCTAATTCATGATTTAGCTATGCATCAGCCATGTGTGTAACAAATTGTAGATATATTACAACATCTTAACATGACAGGCAGAAGCAACCTTTGACTTGTTAATTGTTACAGAACCATAAGTCCCAGCATGCACTATTGACCAGAGCACCCATAGACTTGTAATTACACAATCATACAGTAGGTTGGCTATTTCTGTTTAGACATCAGATAAATTGCTGAGAAGCACGTGGTTTCTGTATTACACCACTATATATGTGTATATATATACATTGCATGCTGAGGTCTATAGGCAGGTGATACCTTTATCATATATTGCATTAATGTTATTGCTGGCAGAGATAGACAGTGACACCACCCAGGACTCAGCCACAGATATCCCTGGGGCGGAATGTTCCAAAGGGAAAATGCGGTAAAACTGCTGTTTTCGGGGATTTTACCTCTGTACTTACCCCCAGCTGCTGGGTTTTCGACACCAAGGGTATCGCCTATAGAAGCCTATAAAAGCCTATGGGCTTCTTACTGCATCCCACTGCCATCGCTGCCACGCGTCGCTCAGGGCCAGATTAACAATGGAGCGGATGGAGCTACAGCTCCAGGCCTCCACATAAAAATAGACCCATCATCATGGTAGCATGCTGATCACTAGCCACCAGCTGGGCACATAGTCGGCCATAAATCATAACTATTAAGATTGTATTTATATATTATGCAATTTTTATTTTTTATATTTTTACATATTTATAGAGACATTAAAGCTGATAGTGTAGAGCAGGTGTGGCCAATCAGTCAGCAACAAAGATCCAAGAAAAATCTTTGGGCATGTCAAAGAGCCAACACTATGTGCACGCCGAAGGCACACGTGCAAAAATGGGGTGTTGTCTTGTGCCCGCTAGGCCACGCCCACTATAAAATACACTGAAAAAGCCAGATCCAAAATAAAATACATAGAAATGGACAAATCCACATAAAATAAATTTTAAAAGCCACATCCACATAAAATACATTAAAAAAAACAGATCCAAATAAAATACTTTTCAAAAGCAAGATTAACATAATACACTTGAGTTCCCCTATGTGTCACTCCAGCCCCCCCATGCCACTATAGTAGCTCTTCATGTGTCCAGCAGCCCCTGCCACATGTGTTCAGTAGCCCCTGCTCCAAACCCCAGGTGGTCCATGCTGAGGTAGCTGTAGTCCCGCTCTGCTTGCCAGTGGGTTCTCACATAGTATCCGGCTCCCTCAGTCCACTTAGTGACGCTGGCACTGTGTGCCCGGCTGGATTTTTGCGGTCACCTGTCCTCAAATGTCAGGAGCCACATCTGAATGAAGAAAGAGCCGCATGCGGCTCAAGAGTCACTGGTTGGCCACCGCTGGTGTAGAGGGTGTACATGCCCATATGGCTCTGGCAACACCAGCACAGCACTAATCACACCTTCCCTGTTTCTCACAATAGGTCCTTGAATATTTTCAGCCCCAGGCACATGTGGCCCTTGATTCGTCCGTAGCGCCGCACACGCCGACCCCTCCCCCCCCCCAGCATAACTGTGAGCAGGCAGCCAATGGCCCCAAAACTTAAACTCCGCCTGCCCCAGCAACACAGCTGGAGGTCCTTCTGGCTGCAGGGAGGAGCCCGGGACTGGTTGCTGGCGTTACCTCCCGGGGCTAGGAGGTGACAGAGCCCCCTCGGAGATGACAGAGACCCCCCTGCACGCCTTCTCACAAGTATCGCGGGTGGCCTCTGTCATTGCATTGCGATGTTAATCGCATATGTTAGTACATATGCGATTAGTATCGCTGCAGTGGGCGGCGAGGAGCAGCGACGTATTTTTAATACATCCCGTCCTAAAGGGTCTATACAGTATATCTATTTATATAGAGTGATTTCCCTGTGAAGCTAGACCCTTAAATTGTTTAATGTGCTGTTATGCAAAAGATTGGAACAACCTCTGAAATTCTACAATTACTGATGAACAATTGGGATATTCCATTACTATTCATTCAGCCCTAAATGGTTGTCAAAATTTGTTCCCCAGTATCATGTTCTCTTATTTTTACACTCTCCTTCATAGGCCACACACCACAACCCCCTCCTGTGCGGACTGGCTGAAAGACATGTTTGGCACTGCAGCTCCTTCTGCCAGTCAGTAACCATCTCAGCGATACGCATTTATCAGACACCCATCCCTTACCATGCGCAACACAGGCACCGCTGGCTACTAAAGCTGGGCGCACACTTGTCCAATTCTCAGCAGATCTGACTCCCAACTGACCGGTTTGTCCGACACTTCACAAGTGTGTAGACTCCGCCGACTAAGCCATGCACCCGATCCTGGTCAACCGTCAGGTCTCCTGGTTCTTAAACGTTCTTAAAAACCTGGAGACCTGACCGCCGACCAGCTGACCAATATTGTAGGCTGCCGAGACTGGAGCTGGTAACCAATCTCCAGTCCTGGCAGCCCAGCACACAATCAGTGTGGCGGTGGTGCAGCATCCGGAGTGATCTCAGCATTGTCCGCCGCTGCTGTGGGACCCTGGCGCAATGGGTGACCATTAGGATTGCTCAGTTCCTGCTGCAGGCTACCCTTCTTGTAGATTAATTATGCTTTATAAGTTTATATAGTTAAAAAACAATTTCTGATGTACAGTTTGTACTGTATGAGTTGGGTTCGGGAGGCCGGCGTTTGGGAACCCAGTGGTCACCATACTAACGCCCATCTTTAGATTGCCGATGGGGGGCGAGCGTAATGAAGCAGCGGGCTCGGTGGCTCTCTGTGCTCGTCACAGGTTCTATTCCCACTCTATGGGTGTCATGGACACCCATGAGTGGGAATAGTCCCCTTCAATTGGCATGCAGACTGTCGGGCTGTAAGCGGTCGGGTTACCGGCATTGGTATAGTGACCGGCAGACTCCTGACCGGAGGTCATATAACTACGTCCCATACTGTATGTATGTATCTATCTGCATATTTGTTAATATAATTACACAGAATCAAGTTTATATATTTTCTCGATCTGATCATAAAAACATTTAATATTTTTTAGGACATTTATGGAATAAATATTAGTCAGTTAAGTGGATAAATTGCAATCTTCATGAGGGGTTGTATCGAAAAATAGGATAATGTTTTCAAGTATTCTCTCTGTGCATCTACTGTGTGTATTTATATATTCTAATGAAATGTTTAATATCCCTAATACTGTATATCTTACTTATGTCTTATTGCTCATAGAGTGAAGCTGAGTTAGAAGTTAATTTGGGCGTTTGTTGCTCCCAAACTAAGCATGGGAACTAATCTTTGTCTTCACCATGTGCAGCATGAATGCATCATGTGATGTGACAGTCCCTATGTGTACTCATCATCATCTTCATCATCATCGGTGTGCACTTGCACCAACCCTCTACTAGGTGCAAAAGATACACCTCCAAACAGGCAGATTCTTACTTACATCCAACTCTTCATAATCCCACAGTAGCATTAACATTTGCTGATTGAACTTTGCATACACAAGAACACCCCATTACCGTGACCGTTACACCTCTTCTGTATAAGGGCCTAATTCAAGGTTGATTGCAAAACAACATTTTCCTCTAATGGGCAAACCCATGTGCACTTCTGGTAGGGCAGTGTACAGGGTAAATACTGGCTGATTTATTTTTACACTGCAATTTAAATTTCAGTTTGAACACAACCCACCCAAATCTAAATCTCTCTCCATATGCTATATCTGCCCCACCTGCATTGCACATGGTTTTGCCCATTAGAGGAAAATATTGTTTTGCAATCAACTTTAAATTAAGCCCTAACTGTATATGCCATTACCCATACTTGTATGTGTTTGGTTCTGTAGCAGGTGCTGTGCTACAGATCTAAGCAAGATATTGGGCTGAATTCAGAGTTGATCACAGCAGCAAATTTGTTAGCAGTTGAGCAAAACCATGTGCACTGCAGGGGGGGGCAGATATAACATGTGCAGAGAGAGTTAGATATGGGTAGGGTGTGTTCAAAGATGTGCGGCGGGCACTTTTCTGCTTTTGTATTTTGGTTTTGGTTCTGTTTCCATGCTCGTGTTTTGGATCCGGATTGGTTTTGCCAAAATGACCCTTTCATGTTTTGGTTTTGGCTTTGGATCTGGATGATTTTTTTTTTTAAAACATGAAAACAGCTAAAATCACAGAATTTGGGGGAAATTTGATCCTACGGTATTATTTACCTCAATAGCATTCATTTCCACTAATTTCCAGTCTATTCTGAACACCTCACACCTCACAATATTATTTTTAGGCCAAAAGGTTGCACCGAGGTGGCTGTATGACTAAGCTAAGCGACACTAGTGTGCGGCACAAACACCTGGCCCATCTAGGAGTGGCACTGCAGTGGCAGACAGGATGGTATATTTAAAAATAGGCCCTAAACAGCACATGATGTAAAGAAGAAAAAGAGGTGCAATGAGGTAGCTGGATAGCTAAGCTAAGTGACACAAGTGTGTGGCACAAACACCTGGCCCATCTAGGAGTGGCACTGCAGTGGCAGACAGGATGGCACTTAAAAAAACTAGGCCCCCAAACAGCACATGATGCAAAGAAGAAAAAGAGGTGCAAGATGAAATTGTCCTTGGGCCCTCTTACCCACCCTTATATTGTATAAACAGGACATGCACACTTTAACAAACCCATCATTTCAGCGACAGGGTTTGCCATATGACTGTGGTTGAAATTACTGGTTTGTTTGGGCCCCCAACAAAAAAGAAGCAATGAATCTCTCCTTGCACAAACTGGCTCTACAGACGCAAGATGTCGACCTCATCCTCTGATTCCTCACCCCTTTCAGTGTGTATATCCTCCTCCTCACAGAGTATTAATTCGTCCTAATTGGAATCCACCATCATAGGTCCCTGTGTACTTTCTGGAGGCAATTGCTGGTAAAGGTCATCATCTTCTCCACATTTTGTTAAAGTAACCTCCTCTGCCGATTGCTGACAAGGTTACCGGCTGCACTAAACACTCTTTCGGAGTACACACTGGAGGGGGAAAAACTTAGGTAAAAAAAGCCAGTTTTTGCAAGCGCATCCAAATTGCCTCTTTTTCCTGCCAGTATACGTACAGACTGTCTGACATGCCTACTTGGATGGTATCAACGATATAATCCTCCACCATGCTTTCAATGGTGACAGCATCATATGCAGTGACAGTAGACATGTCAGTAATCGTTGGCAGGTCCTTCAGTCCTGACCAGATGTCACCACTCGCTTCTGACAGCCCTGCATCACCGGCAGTGGGTGGGCTAGGAAATCTTATCCTTTAACTCACGGACTCAGTTGCAGGAGAAAATGAAAGAGTAGCTCTTGACGATTCACATTCCGCTTGATATAGAGCAATATGCAAGTACGCAACCAGTATCAGCTGGAAAGTGGAATAGTCAGGTCCCTAAAAAAATAGACTAAAACAATAGATAGGTAAACCAGCGCTGGCTGTCAAGAATAATTGTAGCTGTCAAAAATAATAGGAGCTGTTGACGGGTCATGTTCTGCTTGAGTTGACAATTTACTCACAAGCAGGTCTTTGATCCTCTGCAGACTTGTGTCTGCCGGAAAGAGAGATACAACGTAGGCTGTAAACCTAGGATCAAGCACGGTGGCCAAAATGTAGTGCTCTGATCACAACAGATTAACTACCCTTGAATCCTGGCAAAGCAATTGAAGGGCTCCATCCGCAAATCCCACATACTTTGCGGTATCACTCTGTCTTAGCTCCTCCTTCAATTTCTCCAGCTGCTTCTGCAAAATCCTGATGAGGGGAATGACCTGACTCAAGCTGGCAGTGTCTGCACTGACTTCACGTGTGGCAAGTTCGAAGCGTTGGAAAACCTTGCACAAGACGGAAATCATTCTCCACGGCACTTGAGTCAGGTGCATTCCCCCTCCTTTGCCTATATCGTAGGTGGATGTATAGGCTTGAATGGCCTTTTGCTGCTCCTCCATCCTCTGAAGCATATAGAGTGTTGAATTCCACCTTGTTACTGGCTCTTGCTTCAGGTGATGGCAGGGCAGGTTCAGGAGTGTTTGCTGGCGCTCCTATCTTTGGCATGCGGTGGCTGAATGTCGAAAGTGGCCCGAAATCTTCTGCACGCCCCTGTCATTTTTCAAAAAATTCTGCACCACCAAATTAATTGTATGTGCAAAACATGGAACATGCTGGAATTTGCCCAGATGTAATGCACGCACAATATTGGTGGCGTTGTCCGATATCACAAATTCCCAGGAGAGTCTAAGTGAAGTAAGCCATCTTGCGATAATGTCCCTCAGTTTCCGTAAGAGGTTGTCAGCGGTGTGCCTCTTACGGAAAGCGGTGATACATAGCGTAGCCTGCCTAGAAACGAGTTGGCATTTGCGGGATGCTGCTACTGGTGACGCTGCTGTTGTTGCTGCGGGAGGCAATACATCGACCCAGTGGGCTGTCACAGTCATTTAGTCCTTAGTCTGCCCTGTTCCACTTGTCCACATGTCCGTGGTTAAGTGGACAGTGGGTACAACTGCATTTTTTAGGACACTGAGGACACATTTTCTGACGTCTCTGTACATTCTCGGTATCGCCTACCTAGTGAATTGGAATCTAGTTGGGATTTAGTACCAAGGAGACACTACCTCCATCAATTCTCTAAGTCCCACTGAACAAATGGCGGATACTGGATGCACGTCTAACACCAACATAGCTGTCAAGGCCTCAGTTATCCTCTTTGCAACAGGATGACTGCTGTCATATTTCATTTTCCTCACAATAGACTGTTGGGCAGTCAATTGCTTAGTCAAAGTAGTACAAGTGGTCTTCCGACTTCCCCTCTGGGATGACAATCGACTCCCAGCAGCAACAACAGCAGCGACAGCAACACCACCAGTAGGCGTACCACTCAAGGATCCTCTGGAGGAATCCCAGTTAGGAGAGGACTCCTCAGTCTTGCCAGTGACATGGCCTGCAGGACTACTGACGTTCCTGACTGAGGATGAAGTTGACGTTGAGGGAGTTGGTGGTGTGGCTTGCAGGAGCTTGGGTACAAGAGGAAGAAGGGTTTTAGGTATCCGTGGACTGCTTACACTCTTACCCAAATCTAACTCTCTCTGCACATGTTATATCTTCCACACCTGCAGTGCACATGGTTTTGCCCAACTGCTAACAAATTTGCTGCTGCGATCAACTCTGAATTACCCCCATGGTCCGCAAATAGGCATACATTCCACCTTCACTCACTTTCCCCTTAAGTTATACTGCATCTTCAATTCTAGTGTAAAATTGGAGCCATTACTGTTTTGCGGGTTTCCATCAGCTCATCCTCTGCACCACATTCCAGGCACTGCTGCCAGGAGAAAGCAATATAAACAAAAATGTTAAAAGAAATTAACTCAGTTTTTCAGTCCAAGGAGTAAAACCCAGTGTTCCCCATTCTGCTAATCAATGAATCGTGTAATATATAAGAAACAAAGTCATATTAAATCCATTTTAGTAGCATTACTTTCAGTGATACTATATACAATATTCTTCAGCATTTTCTAAACAAATTAAATAATTGTATTTCTCCTGTGTCTTCCAGTACCTAGAGCTCCGGTTTAACAGGGCTGTCCGGTATACTGCAACAATTATATACATTGTGCAAACGGTAAGAAACTAAATACATGAGCGTGCATATATTTGATGAAAGGTAAAAGGTTATAAAGTTACATTGCTTCCAGAAAGAACAAGAGGTTGATACAGAAGTTGTATAGAAGTTGCAAACATTGTTTATAAAGGTCCCTAAAGCGGTTCCAGTATGAATGGTCAACCATGTTATGGTCGACAGTCATTATGTCGGCCACTATTGGTCAACATTGCACGGTTGACATGGATAAATGATCGATACATGAAAGGTCGACACATGAAAAGGTCAACATGGATTTTATAACTGTTTTTGGTGTCATTTTTTCCGTAACATCGCCAGGAACCGCGTCTCCTTGCATGGCTTGCTTCGCTCGCCATGCTGCGGCCAAGGTGCCCCTCTCTGCTACCGCTGCACTCAGCACAGGTTACTATTCCCAATCGTAGTCCACGAGGATGGTAAAGTATGAAAAAGTAAAAAAATCTAATTTTTCTAAAGAAAAGCCATATCAACCTTTTCATGTGTTGACCTTTCATGCGTCAACCATTTTTGTGTCGACCATTTGTCCATGTTGACCATGTCAGTGTCGACCATGTTCACCATATCAATGCCCACCAACCTAATGAGTGTCGACCTTAACATTGTCGACAATCTGAACGGATACCCCTTAAAGCTGGGTACACACTGGAGCAATGTTGGGCTGATTTGGCATTTCGGAACCATAAATCGCCTACTTTGCTCAGTGCGTACATGTGATTACATGCTCCGCGGCCGCTAGCGATGGTCGTTAGGTTAGCGATAATGCTAGCGACCTAGTTTATGCTAATAAAGGATGGAACAGTGATTGTTCTGTCCTTCATTTAACTTGTTCTAGTGTGTACGGGCATTCCCGCTCAAGGGCATTCATTCCAATGTTAGGATGAATGACATTCATTCCAGTGTTTACCCAACTTTGCACTTAAAGAACTTTAACAAGAACTCCAGTTGATTGTTTTAAGGAATACCGTTGCCTCCCCTATTGTTAAGGAATAATGGAGGTTCAAAGCCTGACAGCCTGGAGAAATATATGGACGCAGAGTGTTGAGAAAGCTGATTGAATGGCTGAAGTCCTGAATTGGAGGCAGTGTGATCAGCATGATCATTAACACAAGAAGATCCAGGGCCTCAGTGTCTGTAGCATAACACAAGAGTGTTATGCTACACTGTGTGACCCCGGATCATCTTGTGTCATGCTACAGACACTGTGGTTGCCATACAGGAAGATGCAATAAACCCAATGCAACATAAAGACATCCCCAGATTTCTCTCTCCATCATACTGCTGTTCATTGCTGTTCCCTCTATTGCTTTTCATGCTAGTAGCCATTGCATCACAGTAAATTGTCTCTCTTAAGGGCCCTACACATTTAAAGATCCACCACCGAGCTGCCCAGCTGATACGGCCGACGGGCGACCCGGAAGCGGGGGGGCAGTGACGGGGGGAGTGAAGTTACTTCGCTCCCCCCGTCACACAGCTCCATAGAAGTGCAGGCAAATATGGACGAGATCGTCCATATTGACCTGCATGCACAGCCGACGGGGCACCAGCGATGAAGGAGGGTGGGGCCGCGCATTGTTCATCGCTGGTGCCTCCACAATCAAAGTTATGAACGGTATCTCATTCATTAATGAACGAGATTGTTCATATCTTTGAGTGATATCGCCCAGTGTGTAGGGCCTATTACTTAAACAGCTGATATCAGACGTTATTGCTGATCATCTTAGGTATGCTGTTTTCACTCCCCTCCAATTGTTTGATAAAATTCATCTATCACTTCTCCAATTTCCAAATTCCAGGAATTTCAGTATTTAGCTACTGTACTCTTATAAATATCCTGTGATCACACAGGAGTATACACAACAGAGGTGGGCAAACAAATAAAATTCAGTAATCACTAGTGCTGGGTGCTGTAGTCACATCCCCCATGTTGTATAGAAGCATGGAAAGCTAAGATTTGCCTAACACGCCCCTTCTGGATCTCCTGTACTTGCGAGCCACCAAGTGAAAGAGCTGCAGATAATTGTTGCTACAGAACTCCTTTTAGAGATTAACAACCATTAGGTGCATAAGAAGTGATGGCAGTAGAATTGTTTGCATGGCTGAAAACTTTAATTTTTAATTTTAAGACAGAACTCATAGTGCATTGGGTTATTTTAATACTACTGTATATTGGCACAACACCAAACCAGCTGGGGTGAGGTAACATTACAAGTACAGGCGGGTAGGTGATTGTATCAACCTAGCTTTAGTGCACGTTAGCAGGAACTAACCTTACTGGGAGTATTATAAGCTGTAAACTCCCTACCCTTATTTATCACAAGGGTAACTAAGCATGTACCCCAGAATCCAGAGTCTTACTGGGCTGAGAAGACAATAATTATTGTATATTTATATGTTTGTCCTACAATATTATTTTACCACTCTGTCCGGCTTTAAAAAGTTAGTAAATGCTTAGTGGAAAGCACAGATGTTAGCTCCCCTCATGTCTGAGTAGTTGGAACCTAAATGATAGTGTATATGATATGGAAAGTGTAAGGTCTAAATAATTGCTGTGATGACCCTGAAGCTGTACACCAGGTTTACTACAGTACAAACTGAAAGGATTTGACCTTGAACGAATCAGCCCTACTTACTGAAATTATGAAAAATGCTCATCGGATTGTTTCCACCTGCATTATGCAATCCAGGTAATAATATAGTGCGGTGCTCCCTCTTTATATCTCCCCCTTTATAGCGTTACTGTACCTTAACCAATGGACAGTTATATTGGCTGCATAAGATGTATTCATTGCATGGTGTGCCACCTACCTTCATGGTGTGCCACACTCTTATAATACCAGTTGTGGCCTGTGCTTGAGAATTGGGTAACATTATATGAGAACTTTTCTTTAATAATTTTTAAGTTTGGGGAGATGTATCAAACCTTGGAGAGAGATAAAGGGCTAGATGCATCATCGCTTCGAGAGTTATAAAATGGAAAGAGAAAAGGCACAAGCCAATCAGCTCCTAACTGCCATGTCACAAACCTGTTTGAAAAATGAGAGGAGCTGGTTGGCTGGTAGTTTATCACTTTCCATTTTATCACTCTCCAAGCGATGATGCATCTGGCCCTTTAAAGTATTACCCAATCAGCTCCGAACTGCCATGTTACAGGCTGTTGTTTTTTTTAAATGTCACGTCGGAGCTGATTGCTTGGTACTTTAGCTCTCTCCACTGTATCTTTTTCCAAGATTTGATTAATGTCCCCCAGAGAATGTATGACATTTGGCAATTCCGTAAGGATCAAATAAGTGTCCTCAATAGTTTTTGCTGCATAAAAGGATGTCAGGTATCTAAAAAAAATGTACAGCATTATAGTATACTTTGCAAATATCCTCAAAGTATATGGCTGATTATTATATATATTCAGATACTGAATAATATGATAATAATCAATTATTTAGGTACATATCACCTATTTTAAACCTACTTAAGAAGCATCAATGATTTATCCAAGCCAGTTTCTCAGTCATGTTTCCTTTGACAATTTTGCCTGCTCAGACCAGACATTACACATTACTATAATACGGAAGTATGAATAGTGATGTCAATAGAGAAATTAAGCAATTGTCATTTTTTCTGGTAACAATAACAATATTTTATTCACTTTGGCCAATGCTTTTGTCTTTTAGTCCATCCTCCTATTTGCATACCATAATTTGCTTTGTTTCCATATTGAAATTTGACCTTGCCTCATTGGGGATGTGCTGGAAATTGGGGGTGATTCTGAGTTGTTCGTTCGCTAGCTGCTTTTAGCAGCATTGCACACGCTAAACCGCCGCCTATTGGGAGTGTATTTTAGCATAGCAGAATTGCGAACGAAAGCTTCGCTAATTTTCTCGTAACTATTACCCCGCAGTTTCTGTGTAGCTCCAGACTTACTAAGCCATTGCGACCAGCTCAGTCCTTTTCGTTCCTGGTTTGACGTCACAAACACACCCAGCGTTCGCCCAGCCACTCCCCCGTTTCTCCAGCCACTCCCGCGTTTTGGAACTCGAACGCCTGCGTTTTTCCGCACACTCCCATAAAACGGCCGGTTTCCACCCAGAAACACACACTTCCTGTCAATCACACTACGATCACCACAGCGATGAAAAAGCTTAGTTATGCCGTGAGTAAAATACCTAACTTTTGTGTAAATTAACTAAGCGCATGTGCGCTGCGAACATTGCGCATGCGCAGTTAGCGGATTATCGCAGTATAGCGAAAATCGGCAACGAGCGAACAACTCGGAATGACCACCATTGTGCAGAAGTCTTTAGATGATTATTTATGTTGATTACAGTGGAAATATAGATTTATTTTTTTAAATAGGTGGAATATATGAGGTAGTCCTAGGCCTGGTTACTAGCAAAAACAGTAAAAATCTGAAAATCTATCACTCTGAGCCATGATAAATCCATGTGGAAACCTCTCTGTACAGCATGCTCTTGACTTTTATACTGGATGTTTATCATTTTCCACACTAGCCCCAGAAATGAATTTAGGGGTCAGACTGCCCGTAGGCACAACATTATTGATCGCCCCCCCCCCCCCCCCCATCACATCAATGACCCCTTCCTGTTGGAGCCAGTCCCGATGGCACCAGATTACCAAAGCAGCCACAACCTCATACCCCACCACCTCACAAACCCCAATTTGCTGCCCATTGGCAAGTAACCCTACCAGTTGCAAAATAAAAACAATAAGTCATAATAACAACATGAATAGTGATGTCAATAGAGAAATTAAGCAATTGTAAATATTGGAAATTATATAAATGTTATCAATTCTCACCTTTTTGTGATTGTCATTTTTTTCTTGTAACAATAACAATATTTTATTTACTTTGGCCAATGTTTCTGTCTTATTTAGTCCATCCTCCTATTTGCTTTGTTTCCTTATTGAAATTTGACCTTGCCTCATTGGGGATGTGCTGGAGATTGTGCAGAAGTCTTTAGAGGATTATTTCTGTTGATTACAATGGAATGTTTAGCATTTTCCACACTAGCCCCCGAAATGAATTAAGGGGTCAGGCTGCCTGTAGGCACAACCTTATTGATCGCCCCTCCCCCCATCACATCAATGTCCCCTTCCTGTTGGAGCCATTCCCGATGCCCCCAGATTACCAAAGCAGCCACAACCTCATACCCCACCACCTCACAAACCCCAATGTGCTGCCCATTGGCAAACAACCTTACCAGTTGCAAAATAAAAACAAGTCATAATAACAAAAAAAAGAATCATGTGGCCTCATCTGGCCAGCAGGGGTACAGAGGACATGCCCAGTGGACTCACTGCCTGAAGGCCCCAACCCCTCCTCCAGTGTCAGGTTCTAGACTGTGCACTCAAATTATACATTGTTACTCCATTAGAGGATAAATTACATGGTCTGTTATGGCTGGCCAAGCCTTTAGGGGGAGGGGGCAGACCACACTTCCTGTGTTATTTGGCCACACCCCTTAATCACGGGGGGCTGACCACACTTCCTGTGTTAATTGGCCACACCCCTTAAGCATAGACACCTACCACTTTATTACCCTGGTGGGCCCTACATGCTCCAGTTCCGACACTGCCCCTAGGCACATGCCTCATATGCCAAGTGGAAGGGTTATTAAGTTAGGCTGCAGATTTTGAATGCACCTGGCAACCCCCCAAAAAACCCTGAAAATCCTAATTTGTGGGTTCAGTTGTCCTTCAAGTGATTTCATTTATGTTTCTGATTTCATCGCACATTAACAATCTGATACATACATTATGCTCATTTCCTCTCCACAGATCCTGTATACTGGAGTAGTAATTTATGCACCAGCGTTGGCTTTGAACCAGGGTAAGTCAACTTTTTAAGATGTGGCAGATTTGTACCGGGCCGCCTTCTAATATACAATGTCAATCTCATGCTTATATGTGGGTACACTGCACTTTAGCAAATCAGCTTTTCAGAGTGTTCACAGCAGCACTTTTTAATTTTGTTATCTGGTTGGATCAATTGTAATATTCAGCGCTTAATCTCATATATTAAATTCTAATTTCCCTATAGAATACAAATTAGTGGCGGACTTCTATTATATCGGTGTTTCCAATTTTTCCAGTTGTGAAGTGCAAAGTAATATGCTGGCACTAGATAAATAAAAGTCTCTGCAGTCACAGAAGGACTTGGATCAATGCAGGACAAGAAAGATAAAGTTGGACCACAAGATGAAACTAATTCTGTATGACCACCTAAGTCCTTGCAGCTTCTTGTAAATGGCACCGTAGGTTTTATGTGGCCCACAGGATTTGCTGAAAAGATATGAAGTAGTAGTGCAATATCTAATCATTTCAGCTCTATTAGCACGGTGAGCAGGGGCGGAACTGTGGGAGGCAGTGGAGTCGGCTGCCGCCGGGCTCCTGGCCACAAGGGGGCGCATCTCCTCCACTGTCTCCTGCAGCCTGAGGACTGCGCTGCTATTGCAGATGGAGGAGCTGTGTCAATGACACGGAAGCTGCCTCCTGTAGAGAGAGATGGCACTGGCTGCAGCTAGGGGGAGCTCCAGAGCACAGCTCCTCCCGGGCCCTTAGTAAGCCAGCCGAGGGAAGCTCAGAACTCTCTGCTCCTCCATGCTCTGGATGATAGCCAAAGGTAGGCACTGTGTGGGGGGTGGGGGAGAGGTGTATTTGGGGGGGAAGTACTGTGTTTTGTGTGTGCTTGTTTTTAAGTGAGGTGTGTGTGTTTTTAAGGAAAGTTGTACATTCAAGTAAAAGAGGCATGTGTGTGTGTGTGTGTGATGTGTGTGAGTGGCATGTGTCTGAGAGGCATGTATGTGTATGTAAGTGGGAGGCATGTGTATGTAAGTGAGAGGCATGTGTGTGTGTGTGTGTGTGAGAGGCATGTGTATGTAAGGGGCCCTACACACTCGGCGATGCGCCGCCGAGGTGGCCGACGAGCGACCCAGCGGCGGGGGGGCAGTGACGGGGGGAGTGAAGTTTCTTCACTCCCCCCGTCACCCGGCTCCGTAGACTTGCAGGCAAATATGGACGATCTCGTCCATATTGGCCGGCATGCACAGCCGACATGGCCCCAGCGATGAACGAGCGCGGGGTCGCGCATCGTTCATCGCTGGGGACTCCACACTGCACGATATGAACGATATCTCGTTCATTAATGAACAAGATCGTTCATATCGTGCAGTGAAATCGCTATGTGTGTAGGGCCTATAAGTGAGAGGCATGTGTATGTAAGTGAGAGGCATGTGTATGTGAGAGGCATGTGTATGTGAGAGGTGTGTGTAAGTGAGAGGCACGTGTGTGAGAGGTGTGTGTAAGTGAGAGGTGTATGTAAGTGAGAGGCGTGTGTGTTTAAGTGAGACGTGTGTTTAAGTGAATGAGGCGTTTGTCTTTTTTTTAATATATATCTAGTGTTCACGCTAGGTGTCTGCCCCTTTTTTAGACAGCTGAATCCCGCCCTGCCCATTTTTGTGCGCCCTGCCGCCCCGCCGTTTGCTGCCTGCCGGACCCCGCCACGTC